>NC_041738.1:1800000-2100000 GCF_004115215.2 Ornithorhynchus anatinus | reverse complement strand
CAATCTAAAACAGGACTTTGCACATAAGTGATCTTTGTGCAGCTAAAATGGAATCAATAAAACTGCTTTAGGGGTAGTAGGCTTTACCATAAATTAAAACTCGAACAGACCTTGAACCAGAATGACAAACAATCGATCTTGCCAAAAACCAAATATAATTAGCTCAGCAGAAGCGGCAGGTTAATGCCTTCAACAAAAAGCGAAGTAGTGTTTTCCTCTGCCGCTTGGATTACTGATAAGGATGCAGGGAGGAGTAGATCTTGCTGGAGCATATTGCAGATAAGAGTCCATACTGATGGCCCCAGAGCTAGAAAACAGGTTAAGATTTTTCAGTGTGGTGAATAGAGATTCTTGGCTCTTCAAAGTGGTCGTGCCTGCTGTATTAGTAAAGCTTGAAACGACCTTCTGAAAGTTTGCATGGGAAGGGGAAAGGACTGCTTCCCAAACCAACATTTTGAGAGCTTGGGGAATGCCGACCAAATTCGGGAATATTAGCCTTTTAAAACTGGTCCCTACCATCTTCTCTCCCCCCTCCCCCTGCCAACACCTTTTTTCCCCCAAGTAAGTATCAGTTCAGGTGTCCCAGTTCTACCTCCTTACACTGTTATTTGGGTCAAATGCAAGGAAAACAGGCCGCTGTAGCAATTTGCTTTTGATACTGAGTTTGGTTGGGGCATCAACATGTCCACTGAGGTCTAGATTGGGGAAGAGGATAAGACAGTGCTTACAACCCTCGTTAATCTGTTCTAAATAGGGAAAGGAAAAACCAACATGTGAAAGAGCTTAGCTTCTGATGGTGACTTCATCTGGGCACCTCTAAAGTGGGTTAAGCACTTCAGATTTTTATGAATGATCATAGGATTTTCATCAAATTGAAGCTCAGGTCTTTTGTCATAAGGGCTGATGCTGGGCCTGGGAGGTAGCCACTAAACTCGAGGGCCTGAGAAACACATGGAAGAGCTCCTATGAGGGGGAAATGTTACGGGGCGGGGGGCTGTGGCCCTGGGGTTTTCAAGATCGATTATTTTATTTCCTAGTGCTGGGCTTTGACAAACTTCCTCTGTGGGGTACCATTCTCATCTCGGTGGGATGTGCAGTTATCTGTGCCCTTTTCGTCTGGTTCTTTGTATGTCCCAGGATGAAGAAGAAAATCGAGCGTAAGTAAATCACTTTTTTTTGCAAAATCTAAGAACTACCATGTTGTATAGATCTTTCCTAGTTTTTCCTATTAAAGGCATGGGGGAGAAGAGGGGGTTTGGGTGGGATGGATTAGGGCGCCCCTGGCCCCCACTTAATGGGGTGCTTAAGAAGGACTTCATTCAGGGGGCTTATGGACCTGGGAGGTAGTACCGAATTTTACCAAATTTCCCGGCCCCGGAGAAAGAGCCGGGGTGACGCTCATCCCGTTTTAATTAATGCACATGCTCATTGTGATTTGAGCTCTAGTAGCTCAGCCGAGATCAAGGTTGGCAGCAACAGTCACTAAGCTTGAAAATGATTTCTTTGGAAAGTTAACCATGGGGTGACATTCTTGACTGCAGGGGATGTTTGTTGCCATAATATTTGGTTGAAAGGCTTGCAACCTTCAAATGTGCAGGACAACAGTCCTTGAAGCCCCACTCCCAGTTTTCTCCTTTTTCAAATGCAGTGAGATTTCCCAGGTCCGGTGACAGTTTTTGGAGTGTGGGGTTGCCTTTTTTTTTTTTAAAAAAAAATGGCATTTGAGGGAATAATTTAGAATGAGTTATGCCAGTTTAATAACATGGCTAAATGCTTATCCCATTTTGCCACCTTAACTTTTTTTTTTTTTGCCTGAATCATGTGCCTCCCTTTAGCTGCCGAAATTCTGACAGTGAGCAGGTTTCCCCCTTCCTTAACTTTGCCAGGTTCCCAAAATCTGTTACGCGGTTGGATTTTATCCTGTACAGAACCTGAATGACGCAGACTGCAGTAGTGTGAGCAACCTCACGAAGGACTGCGTCATTGCAGCAGAGCCTCAGTCGGGCTCTCTGCTGGCCTAGCTGAGCGGGGCCGGTTGTTAACGGGAACTACAGAACTTTCCAGCCCTCCTGCCATTTCTCCCCCCACCCGCAGTAGTCTTGCCGTGAGGCATGGTCACGGATCAGACGTGTTCTAATCGTGAAGTTGGAAACGTCCAGAGAATTGATTTTTTTTTTCTTTTTTTGAAGTACTTAACCCCCCGAGTGAGGTCTAGCTGAAGAATTTTGTACGGTTATTTACCGTATTAGTGAGGGTATTTTGGGGGGCTTGGTTACTCGGTTTCCTAAACGACCGTTGTGAAGATTGGTGGCGGGTGGCCTATTTTAAAATAAACTGTACTTCAACTACCCAATAAAACTTTGAGGCTGCCCCACCCCATGGCATTATTAAATTATGCAGGATGTACTGTTTGTTTAATTTTGTTGCCGAGTGAAAGGTGAGTATTTTACTGGCTGGCTTTCTCCGAGGATTATTGACACCTGGATGGGAGACATCTCACGTAGTGTTATTGAACTGGGGGTGGGATCTCTTCACTCAGCCAGATTTGGGGAGGGGACGGTGGGGTGGGACTGGCCTACTGAAAGAGCTTTCAAAGAGAGAAGTGGATTTGGAGGCAAGTGAATGAAGAGGTGTGCTTAGATTGCCGGTTCTTTATAGGAGAAATCAAATGCAGCCCCTCTGAGAGTCCCCTGATGGAGAAAAAGAGCAGTTTGAAAGAAGACCCCGAGGAAACCAAATCATCCCTTACTGCTGAGAATAAGAGTCCCGTTTCTGACGGGAGCTCCGTGGCCCTCCCTCTGCGGGCAGCTGTGGAAGAAAAAACCGTCTCTTTCAAGCTGGGAGACTTGGAGGAAGCTCCAGAGCGGGAGAGACTTTCAAGTGTCGACTTGAAAGAAACCAACATAGACGGCGCAATGAACGGTGAGTGAGTCGTGTGATCGGTCAGAAGCTGGGGTGGATTTTGACTCCCCGATTAGGGGACGTATGTTGTTTTTAGACCCAGATTTTTCCTGAATTGTAGTCAGTATTCGTGCTTTCTTGGTAGGTGCCGTTCAGTTGCCCAGCGGCAACCTCGTCCAGTTTAACCAAGCAGTCAGCAACCAGATGAACTCCAGTGGCCATTACCAGTACCATACCGTTCACAAAGATTCTGGCTTATATAAAGAGCTGCTCCACAAGCTACACCTGGCCAAAGTCGGAGACTGCATGGGAGACTCTGGAGACAAACCCCTGAGGCGCAACAACAGCTATACGTCGTACACCATGGCGATTTGCGGCATGCCTTTAGATTCATTCCGTGCCAAAGAAGGCGAGCCGAAGGGGGAGGAGATGGAGAAGCTGACCTGGCCAACCGCGGACCCCAAAAAGAGAATCCGTATGGACAGCTACACCAGCTACTGCAACGCCGTGGCCGACACCCACCCGGCAGCCGACGTGGACGAGAGCGTGAAGGTGGAGATGGGCCACGGAGACAGGAAGGGAAGCAGCGGCTCCCTGGAAGAATGGCACGACCAGGATAAACCCGAGGTGTCCCTCCTCTTCCAGTTCTTGCAGATCCTCACGGCCTGCTTTGGGTCGTTTGCCCACGGCGGTAATGATGTCAGGTGAGTTGGTGCGTGTTCCCAACCTGAACTGGCGCATTGTGGGTTTTGGCCTCTACAGTGCACCAGTAAATATCTGGGCCCCTGGCCGATTTCATTTGATCCAAAGTGGAATTTGGCACCAGACTGACTTGGTGGTTCTGGTATTTCCACCTGGCTGGATTAATGGCCTCTCCTCCCACTCCCCCATCTCTGTTTGTTTTCCAGCAATGCTATCGGCCCGCTGGTTGCTCTCTACTTGGTCTATGAAACTGGAGATGTTGCTTCTAAAGTGGCCACCCCAATTTGGTTGCTGCTGTACGGTGGTGTTGGCATTTGCATTGGCTTGTGGGTCTGGGGAAGGAGAGTGATCCAGACCATGGGGAAAGATCTGACTCCAATCACACCCTCAAGGTAAGTCGCGACAAGAAGGTAACATCTCGTTTAGCTTCTCACCTCCACCTCCACCGTCCTCTTCAGTGGATGGCTAGCCCTCAATCCCTCTGAGGATATTTATCATGCTGTTGCCTGCCTCCCCGAGGCTTATGGGCAGATGGATGAGTTGGTTACAGATAGACCACCCCCCAAGAGCTTTTGGTTTCGTGCGATATGGCGGTTCGGGATGGGCGCCTGATTCGTTGGCCATCTGCCACCGTGAGCTTTCATTGAGCGTTTGGGCCAGGATGCCGCTAGGAAGTTGGAGAGGTCATCTGCCGCCATCCCATTTGGCTACAGCGTTCCGTGGTTGGGAGAATAGGGTTCGTGTGAATGCGGCCCCAGCTTTGGACACAGTATTGCACACGTGTTCCTCAGTGTCCTCGCAACAAGACGGTCCCTAGGCCTGCCAGGAGAATGAGTGGGAGGGCCATTCAGCTAGGGGCCGGGGATTCCCTTCAGTACTGAATGAGCAGCTGAAGCAAGTCTCACGCAAAAGGCACAGTGTCCGGCGGGATTTGAAGCTTTTATTGACCCAGAGCTGGCTAGCTTCCGTCCTCCCCCTCCTCACAAAAGCATGGCATGCTGACTTCTGGAACGCCATCTTGCCCTAACAGTGGCTTCAGCATCGAGCTGGCATCGGCGCTCACTGTGGTAATCGCTTCCAACGTCGGCCTTCCCATCAGTACGACTCACTGTAAAGTAAGTGACGCCCGTCTCCTTCCCGTTTGTGTGGTTTGCACGCTGCCGGGGTGGAGTGAACTGCGCCATTAAAATGAATTACAGAATTACCCCTGTCGACTCCGGGCGTTTTCTCCAGTATTTGCTGGGAAACTAATTTCCTAGAACTTCCTCGGCTTAAAACGTTTCATTTATCGGGAGTCTTGTCGATTCCCGGAGTCCCGATGGGCTGAGTTCAAGGAGGCGTGGGAGGGAGGAATAGAGCCGGTCCCTGCTGCTCAAATGAGCATCAGAGGTGGGCTTCTAAGGCAGGGCCAAGGTCCTCAATTACTGCAGCCACTATGATTGGGCTCTGCTAGGGCCTTAGCCTCCCTCGCCCTTTCTCACGTGTAGGGGTTAGTAGGACTCCCTAAGCAGTAATTACTAGGCCGTGTGAACGTCGACTTGGCACGCGGTTCTGGGAAACTAGAAGACGGGTGGTGGGGACGACGACCTACCTAAAAGCGAGGCTCGAGGACTAACTCCCTGAACGGTTTCTCATCCTCCAAGGTGGGCTCTGTGGTCTCGGTCGGCTGGCTCCGCTCCAAGAAGGCTGTGGACTGGCGCCTCTTCCGCAACATCTTCATGGCCTGGTTTGTCACGGTGCCCATCTCTGGAGTCATCAGTGCTGGCATCATGGCACTCTTCAAATATGTCATCTTGAAAGTGTGACGCCATTAACGCTAGGACCATACCTGCACATTCCTATCCCCCACAGAGTGGCTAACAGTGTTCTAGAGGGCTCTAAAAAATAAGCTTTATTTTTCAGAGTTCTCGAGTAGCAGGAGGAAAAGTTTCCTCGTGCTAGAAGAGCTTATATGCTAAATATGACCTGTCTCGAAATTAGCTGTATAATAGCTGGGTCTCCACTGATAATCATTGAGGTTCCATTTCCTTCTGGGCTGTGAATTACTGTACATAGTTCTTCTTTTGTATCAGGCTTCAATTCCATTATGTCTAATGTTGTCGCTGGAAGATAATCCCTTACGACGTCTGTTGCGGACTTTCAGGCTGGTTGACGGCAAACAGATGGGGGTCATTTGCTTTGCTAGATTCACCAGCCTCTGCTGAACTGCACAGGGGCCACCTATTTTTTTTTTTTATTTTTAGTTTTGTTTTGTTTTTTTAATACCCAAGTCTCCCCAAAGAGGAGATGGGGGTGTCCTGAGAGCTGCAACATGTATTTCACACCACTTCCAAGCAGTGACAGGTTGCCCCGTGTGCAAGTCCACTCCTGAAGGCATTCTGGGGCCGGGAACAATGAAGTGAGCTGCAATCTGTCCAGCTTTGCCAACATTTCTTTCACTGAATGTGTTGTTACTGCTGGGGTTGGGGAGGAGGGGAAGGGGGAAGAAAAAAAAGCCTTATGGCAATCTTGTGTCCTTTCTTAAAATGTAAAATCCTAGTTTTAAGCCCTAATTTAGGAGGTGAGGGGGAAGGGAATGGGGAAACAAGGGCCTGGGGCATCTCCATGGGCCATAAATGTGTTCCTGGTCTTGAGTTTCTCACCTGACTGCAAGATTGGTCCTTGGAAGATGGTGACTGGTGCCATCCCCTCCTGTCCCTCTTTTCCCCTTGGCTCTTGTAGCTTAGTGAGGTGGGTGAAAGGAGCAGAGTGTAAAATTCACACATTAAATGTGAGACATTACAGCCTTCCGTGCTCATCTGTCTACCTCTAAACAAATAAAAAAGCCTACCTTTTCTAGAAACAATTTAACTGTCAGTTTTTTTTTCCAAGTGATCTGTGGATTTTACTCTGGTGACAAATATTTCCCTGCCACTTGGGGTGGAGTCATGAAGGCTGTGGGAGAGTAAAGACTAGCTAATTGACCTGGGGGTATCAATCCCCTTAGGTTTAACACTTTCCGGGGCCATGGTTTCAATCTTGGGTCCTAGCCACTCTTGGACTTGCCAGTCTGACAGCCCCCGAAGTTATTTTCCCCCCAGAACGGTAGCTGGCCTGGGGTAAGAGCGGGAAACATTGAAATGTAATCAGTGGGTCACCTTTCCCTGTGACCTTTAGGGAGGCCCTTTGTGTCCCTGCTGTACTGAACCTGCTCTTGGCTGTGATCTTTTCAGCCCCAGGCTAGGTCAGTGCCTAGCTTGTTGAGCTGAACTGAATTCTTTCAGTCTCTTCCTCACTCGGTCAAGAATTACGTATGGTAAAAAAAAATCCCCAACGGGTTGTTGGGGCGTGGAACAAAAGCAGCATGCCTAATGGACAGAGCAGGGGCCTGGGAGTCAGTAGGATCTGTGTTCTAATTCTGACGCTACCACTTGTCTGCTGTGTGATCTTGAGCAAGTCACTTAGCTTCTCTGTGGCTCAGTTCCCTCATCTGGAAAATGGGGAGTATGACCGTGAGCCCTACGTGGGGCAGGGACTCTGTCCAACCCCATTATCTTGTATCGAGTGCTCAGAACAGTGCCTGGCACGTAGTTCTTAGACATCGTTATTGTGTTATTTTCAGGACTGGGTACCCATTGATGCCTCCTGCAGTAGGAGGGCTTTGAGCAGGTTTGGAAACCTGCAACCCTATTCTCATCCACCCCATCTCCTGCACAAGTAAGGGTTCGGGGTGATTCAGTTGTATTTACTGAGCTCTTACTGCGTGTGTGGACCAGTGTACTGAGGGTTCGGGAGAGTGTAATATAAAGGAGTTGGTAGACCCGTATCCTTCCCGCAGGGAGAAGCAGAAAGCTTTCCCCGCCGAGCCGTCTGGGACTCGCTGCAGCAGTGGAAGCGTGCCAGAGGGGAGGCTGTTTGGGCCTGGGCCAGACTCACAGCCTATCTGGAACCGTAGGCCAGTGAGCAACAGTTTAACAGGACTTTACTGTGCACTTATTCCCCCTCTTCCCCTCCTGGTGACTTTGAGTCAAGCTGGCTGGTCATCCCATGGACCATTCTCACATCTGCCATATAGAAAACCGGCAGCTCCGGCCAAGCGGGCAACACAGGACAGACTGTTCTCTCTGGTCCAGATGAGTTGGCTATAAATTAAGACTAAAGCCTGAGAGAGGCCAAGGAGAGCTGCCAGTTACATAACACTCGTGGGTCTCCCCGGCTGCCGCTTACCTTGCTGAGAGGAGGAGGCTTAAAACAGGCTCACTCCCTACCTGGCAGGAAGTGAAGTTGGTTATTTTCATTCTCGATCTCACCCCTCACCTCCAGGTGATGCGGAGGTGACAGTCACAGCTTTAAATACTGCTCATTAAGCTGGATTTTGGCACACCCAGTCATCGGGGTGGGAGGGAGAGGAAGCGTGTGTGCCTTGTGACTGGACTCAAGCCCGGTCTGGGTACAATGAATTAGGCCACTCTGCGTCTGTCAAAAACATCTTATCACACTTTCCACCCGCGGCTCCCAAGGACGAAGAACCTTTCCGCGGCCACCAGAGCTTAACCTGAGGAGCAGGTTACCAATAAAAGAAGGGCTTTCCTTTTAGTCCCTGTTCGCAAATATTTCTCTTGCCCCTTTCCCCCTAGTGCCTCCTTGAATTCTGGGGCAGTCAATAGCATTTTTTTATTACTTTTTTGAGCTTCCACTATGTGCAAAGCACTGGAGAGTGCCAGGGATAGTTAGTCGATATATAGGAGGGAATGGAGTCTACCCTATCTCCATATAGCAGACATATACCTGCCTTCAAGAACCTTATAGCCTAGCAAGGAAATCATACAATAAATTCACAGATAGGAGGAAGGTAAAGTGGATATGTGGATGAGTGAATGGGTAAGTGATGGAGTTTTTAAGTCGTCGTTTGGTGGTAATTGTTAATAATTATGGCATTTAAGTGCCTACTCTGCCAACCACTGTAGTAAGCACAAACAAATCAGGTTGGACACAGACAGTCCCTGTCCCACATGTGGCTTACAATCTCAATTCCCATTTTACAGATGAGGTAACTGAGGCCCAGAGAAGTGACTTGCCCAAGATCACACAGCAGACAAGTGGCAGAGCTGGGATTAGAACCCACGACCTGACTCCCAGGCCCGAGAGCCAATACAGAAGAAGCAGTGCGCTTACTCTGTGCCAGATACTGTACACAGAGCACAGACTTGGCAGTCAGAAAGACCTGGGTTCTAATCCTTGCTCCACCACTTGTCTTGCTGTGTGACCATGGGCAAGTCTCTTAACTTCTGTGCCCGTTACCTCATCTGTAAAATGGAAATTAACAGTGAGCCCCTTGTGGGACATGGACTGTGCCCAACCCGATTAGCATATATCTACCCCAGTACAGTGCTTGGCACATAGTAAGCGCTTCCAAATACCGTTAAAAAAGCCAAGATGGTAGTTGGAATGTATCTGAGGGAGAAGGGATAATCATCGGGGAGGGCTTGGAAGACGTGGGGAGCTGAGATCTGACGAATGTGGATGGGGAGGGAGCCCCAGGCATGAGCAAGGGGTTGTCAGAGGCTGAGCCAGGGGAAAAGTTCATGGAATGACTGGGGTGGGGCATTCGATTTGGAAAGCAGAACAGTCTCTAGTCCTTCAGCCCAGGCCCATTAGAGCTGTTTTTCAGCTGGTAAGTCCCTTCAGGAGTCTCCCTCAGCAATAATTGATCCTCACCATTTTGGTGCCCCAAGCTCTTGCTACCGCCCAGAATTTCAATTGTTTGATTACTGGGAGAAGAAACTCAAGTTGCTCAGTGATTTGGCTGGAACCAAGTAATGTCAAAACCCCCTCTGTCCAAGTCCGTGAGCCCCATACAAGGTGCCCTTTGGCAAAGGAGTCAGTTTTCTTTCAGTAAAAGGACCCTTGGGCAAAGCCAAGCTACCTGGCCTTCAGCAGCCCTGGGAAAAGTGCCCCCCAATCAAAATATAGTCATCCCGTAGAAGCCACTTGTGAGTCCTCCCTACACCGAGCAGGTGCAGTGATACCAAATCTGGGGTTATGTTTCTGTACTTGGTCTTTCCTCAGGGAAGAATCGCACGGCAGCCAGTAAAGGAAATGACCTCCGACGGCAAGTGTACTCGAGTGACAGAGATGCAAGGGGCTTGGAGGCACATCCCATGAGGTCCGTAGCTCAGTCTGCCGGCCAGGTGGGTTCTAGACCCGGCATGTGAATTGATGATCTGCTTTGGTCGAGTAGTGGTGCCCTGAACTGAGATTTGAGCTTCTAAGGATTCTGTCCCTAGTTTCCTCACCTCCTCCAGCCTCACACTTGGGTGTGATGTGAGACACCTTTTCCCTCTTTGGGCCTGAATTCCCCTTTCCCCCTTGACCTCCCCGCCTCCCACAGAACAAGAGAGTAATTTTGACCCGAGTCCCTCTAGAACCTAAGCTCCTGGTGAGCAGGGAACGTGTCTACCAACCCTGTTGTATTGTTCTCGTCCAAGTGCTCGATAAATACAATTAATTGATCCTCAGGTTGAGATAAACCGAGCAGGCCACAGTGCTTAGCTTCAGTCTCGTGGTTCCCTAGAGGTGACCCTCTTTATTGGCCTCCTGTGGCCAGAGCTTCTCAGGGTGCTAGGCCAGAGGGGGTGCCACCTTTCTGACCGTTTGGGATCCGAGGCTGGACCTCCATTTCCTTTAAAAGGTGCCGAGGAGATCTCCGTTGCCTACTGCAGCTCGGGATGAACTCACAATCTGGAAGACTGGAAGACTGGACTGGAAGACTGCAGGACCCGTGAAGGCTAACTGGATTGTTCAAGGTCACTTGGGTCAATGACCTCTGGACAGTTGATATTTGCCTCACCCTCAACCCCATAGCATTTATGACCCTATCTTTATATATTATTGTTAATTCCTTATTAATGTCTGTCTCCCCTTCTAGATTGTAAATTCCTGTGGGCAGTGAATTTCTCTGCCAACCCTGTTGTTTTGTACTCTCCCAAGCTCTCAATCTAGTGCTCTGCACATAGGGCTCAATAATTACCATTGATGATGAATCGGTCAGTAGTATGGATTGAGCCCTAACTATGTGCACAGCACTGCCCTAAGCACTTGGGAGAGTGCACTAGAATTAACAGACAAGATTCCTGCCCTCAAGAATCTTACAGTCTAGTGGGAGAGACATACTGAGAAGAGAGGGCAAGGGAAGGGGAGAAAATAGAAAACTGGGAAACTTGGACAGTCTCTCTTGAATCGAGACACCCCATAAAGCGGATTTTAGTTCTCATCTCCTGGCCCAATAAATTATGTCTGGCCCCGGCCAGCTGAGTAGGTCTTGGCTCTGGGCTCTATGGAACTGAGACCAATCTGGTCCGAGGATGGGTTGGCAGACAGTTGGTGTGGATCCTTTAGCCCAGGGTAGGGGAGGTTAGTGCCAACAGAGGAAACTGGTGACTTTATGATTTAATTTTACAAAAGGGATCTGTAGAGTTTTCACCCAAGACTCCCTGGCAGATGAGACCATGATAAAGAAAGAATCGAGAGAGGTGTGGATGATAATAATAATAATTGTTTTTGTTAAGCACTATGTTTCAGGCACTGTACTGAACGCTGGGGTGAATGCAAGCATTTGGACACAGGGGCTCACAATCTCAATCCCTATTTTATCGAAGAGGTAACTGAGGCCCAGAGAAGTGAAATGACTTGCCCAAAGTCACACAGCAGACACGTGGCGGAGCACGGATTGGAACTCATGATCTTCTGACTCCCAGGCCCATGCTCTATCCACCTCACCACGTGCTGCAGAGAGGGGGACGGTAAGATGCACTGGGGTTTTCTCCCTGTAGAAAATCCATCAGTCACTCACTGGTATTCACTGAGCACCTACCGGGGACTGAGTGCTTTACTGAGCTTTTGGGAGAGTCCAACAGAAGAAGAGACGTGGTCCCTGCCCTCGGAAGGCTTTCGATCTAATAGGTTGTAAAACTGTGAGGAAAGACAGTTCAGTGGGCAGTTTGGGGGGCAAGGTGGGTCAAGTGTGGCTCAGGGCTGAGGTGGGAAAGGAGACCTCGGGAATGAACGGCGTTGAACGGTCAGGAGAGAAAGATGTTGGGGCCCCTGGGAGGCCAGCAGGCTTTGATTCAAGAAAAGGGAGGTTCCTTGGGAGAGGATGTGACCGGATCCCTTTTTAGGCCCTCTCGGGCCCGGTAAATAGAAGAAAGCAGGAGGAGAAGGACAAGCCCTTAGTTTGATCCCACACCCCAGACTGTCTTCCCTCGTGCCACCAACTGCACTCCTTGCACCGGTCAGAACTGCTTTGTCACGGAAAAGCCATTCCCTGCCAAGTCCTGTGGCTTTCTGCCCGTCTGTAGAGTTGCAGTCAGCTTCTTAGGAAGGTCAGGAGCTCGGGCCAGAATCTAGGAAGTGCAGCCGCCACCAGGATGTCACCGAGGCACACTTAAATCCACTTCTGCTAAGGGCAGATCGCTTCTTTCCCTCCTGCCCTCCTCCTTCCCCATCCGCTGGCACATGCAGCCGTATAGCAAGTTAGAATCGGTTGGTGGGCCATGAGCACACCCGTAGGGCATCCTGACTCCGTAAGGTAATGGATGTTGTCCCCCCGGGGAGGTCGAGGGACCCCAGCCCTTGCCCTGGAGTGAGCTCAGTTCCTCGGTCAGGAGATTGGTGTCCACCTGCAGACAGTCGGCCTGAGACTGGGGAGTTTTCCAGAGTCCATTCTGCCACTGGTTGGGGGGACCTGCAAGGTCCCCTGAGGGGAGGCTGCAAAGTCTTGTGAATGGTCATGTGACTCAGAGCACAAAGATAGCCCCGGGCAACCCAGCCGAGAGAAAGGGCAGATGTAGCCTGGCCTCTCCTCTCTCCACAGACCGGAACTTTGGATGCTGGGTTACACCCTGAAGGCCGGAGGCAGGATTGATTTAATTCTTCCTCTATTTCATCATCAGGCTTCCTGGGCTAGTGGCGAGGGACCCTGTTTCCGTAGCTGAATGATTCCGAGCGACCGAGGGGAGGTGGGAACGACGGGTGCCCAGAGCTGCCCACCCTCTCCATAGGAGTGAGGAGGGGAGGAATGATGCTGGCTAAACATTTTCCTCAGGTGATGCCTAGGGAGAACACCCACTACCTGGATGTTAATTTGGACCAGGTCTCCTGCCCTCTGGCCCCAGGTTGCTCCAGATCTAGCAGTCACGCGCCCTCAGCCGAGGCTTCGGGAAATCCGGAAGGCCAAGAAGAAGGTAGGTCTCAAGATAGCCATGTCCGCTGCAACAGGTGGGTGCATTGAAACCAGCCAAGGGCTCTCTTTCCAGGGTCAGAGGAGCACCAGTCTGCCCACGCCAGTCTTGTACACTGAGGTTGGATCTCCCTGGCGATGGCGTCACCTCCCAAGGGTGGCTTCTGATTCACGTAATTGCCTTCTATGTTCTGAGATGAACTTCAGCTGTGGAAATGACTGGAGAGCCTGTTGAGGGGCTGGCAACCTTTCTCCCAGGAAAGGTGGCCTTGGGCTGGACTGGGTCTTTGCCACTTGCGGGCCTGAAGCCCGGTTCGCCATCTGCCTCCTGTGTTAATGAGGCTTCCCTGGCCTGGCCCACTGTCGGCTGAGTATTTCCCATCCCTACTCAGCTGAACGATAACTGGCCCTCGGGCTCCGTGCCACACGGTCCTGGGGCCCTGCTCCTTCCCCTCGAGGGCTCTTGCCTGGTAGGAAAGAGGCTGATGCTCAGGCTGGGGGAAGAGGGAAAGAAACAGCATAGCCTATGGATAGAGCACGGTTCTGAGAGTCAGAAGGAACTGGGGTCTAATTCCGGCTCCGCCGCTTCCCTGCTGTGTGACCATGGGCAAGTCACTTAACTTGTCTGTTCCTCAGCTACTTCCTCCCTAAAATGGGGATTAAGACTGTAAATTAAGACGGACTGTGTCCAACCTGATTGTCATGTATCTATCCAGGCAGTTAGTACAGTGCCTGGCACATAGTAAAAGCTTAATAAATACCATAAAAAAAAGAAGGAAAGAAGAGCGGTGGGTGGCAGGGGCAGCTGGGCAGAGAGGAGAAAGTCCCGGCAACAGAACGAGATTTGGGTGGAGAGACTCATCCAGCTTTTCAGGCCCTCCGTTCTCGCCCACCCCCCAACCCGGCCTGGGACCCCCCACTATCATTATTGAGCGCTGACTGTTGCCGAGCACTGTATTCAGCACTCGGAAAAGTACGGTAGAGCTAGTAGATGTGAGCCCTGACCTCAAGGAGCTGACAGTCTAGCAGGGGAGACCGGTGGTAAAATAAATTCCAGCTAGGAGGATGCAGTGGAGTATAAAGATATGTACCTAAGGGGAACAGGTGCGGGAGTGAGACCCAAACACCTAGGTGAGGCCGAAAGCCCGAGTGGCAGTGGAAGAGAAATAGTATGGGGAGATGAGAGATTAATGAGAGAAGGCATCATGGAGGAGATGTCATTTCCAAAGGGTCTCGAAGATGGGGAGAGCAGGGGTCTGCCGGCTGAGAAGGAAGAAGGAGTGCCAGGTAGAAGGGAGAGTGTGAACAAGAGGTCAGTGGTGAGAGAGACGAGGAGACACGTTGTGCTATGTCCTCCTTTCTGGAGTTCCCCATCCCCACCTGCCGGTACTTTCCCCAACCCCACCCACACTGCGTCACAATTCAGGCCCTTCTCCAGAAGGAGTCTGGCATGGCAGGGGATGCTCTCATCTCTGGGCCGGGAAGGGCCAACCTCCAGATGGTGGGGAGATGGTGCGGCTCTCAGAGTTTATCTGGCTTCCTTCCTACTATCGGGTCCAGCCATCCCCGTCATGACGGACACGCTGACGTCTGTCCCCCTCCCCCTTCCCCACTCCCACACCCCTTCCCCTCCCCACCTCAAGCCTTACTTGGACTAGCCCCCGGAGTGTTAGGGGGGATTTGAGTTGGCCCACCCAACCCGGTTTGGGGCCTCTCTGGCCCACAGAGGCCAGGGGAAGAAACTCCCAGAAAGCAGAGCGGCTGTGATCTGCCCTGCCGCCGCGTATGTGCAAAAAACCTGCATAAGCATAGGAACCTCTGTGCACTTTGTGAGGCTACAATTATAAAAAATATTTATAATACTTAAGCGCTTACTATGTGCCACATGCTGCACTAAATGCTGGAGCAGAGTCCCTGTTCCATCTAGGGCTCACCGACTACGGAGGGAGTAGGATTTGATCCCCACTTTACAGATGAGGAGACGGGCCAGAGCAGGTACGTGACTTGTGCGAGGTCACACGACAAACATGAGTTGGAAGCGGAATGAGGTGCCAGGTCCGTGCTCCTCCCGTGAGGCCACAACTGCCTCCCAAGTCCCAGTAGCCCAGAAGGGCAGCCCCACATGTCCGCTGGACTGTGGGGGTGCCTCTTGCCTCTGTCAGAATTGAGCTCTGACTCTGGGGGATGGGTTAGGGGCCCAAACCCATTTTTAATCCTGGGGCTTGGTTCCGTCCAGGCTGGCACCTCAGGGTTTGAGCCAGAGGAGAGCCTTCCCCCTCCACGTAGGCTTTCTCGTGCCTCTTCCCGCCCTCCTCCAGGGCCACGACGGTCGCTGCTGCTTCACAGACACCCACCCCCATGGTTCATGTCTCCAAAGACTACAGGATTGTTCTCGATTCCCGGCTCTGCCACTCGTCAGCCGTGTGACTGTGGGCAAGTTACAACTTCTCTGTGCCTCAGTTACCTCAACTGTAAAATGGGGATTAACTGTGAGCCTCACGTGGGACAACCTGATTACCCTGGATCTACCCCAGCGCTTAGAACAGTGCTCTGCACATAGTAAGCGCTTAACAAATACCAACGTTATTATTACAATCCCCTCGGTAAGACTCCGATGCCTCCTCAGGAATGGCCCTGCGCCCGGCTGACTGCTCCTTCGACCGCTAACGCCTCCTCGTCAGCCAGCTTGGGTCAGCCAGTCTGAGCCGTTGGCACCCGCACAACCACTCCAGCCCTGGCAGCCAGAGCCAGAGCTGGGCCTGGTGGAGAAGTAATGACGTCTGAGCTGTCTGGTGTGTAGGCTGAGAACCTGGCTGATCGCCCTTCTCATCTCCATATGATCTTGGACCCGGTGCAGAGGTGAAGTCAGAGCCAAACGGACGAAAGTAAAGTGGAGCCGTCATGGCAGTGGGATGGGGCAGGCTGTCTAGGCGAGGACCACCCTCACCCACTCCACACCCACCTCCTGCTCTAACCTGGGGACCCTGACCTTGGGCAAGTCACTTTACTTCTCCGGACCTCGGTTAACTCTTCTCTAAAATGGGGATTGAGACGGAGCCCCAGGTGGAAAAGGGACTGCGTCAAACCCGATTTGCTTGTATCCACCCCAGCGCTTAGTACAGTGCCTGGCTTGTAGTAAGTGCTTTACAAATACTATAATTATTTTGGTCCCGACAATTTCTTCCCTTCCCGTATTTAGGCTCCTATCCCAGCTCTGTCCCTCGAGGCGTGCCTCACCCTGGTCCCGAGGACTACCCTTGACACTCCCAGCTCTTCCAGGGCGCTCTAACCCTGTTTTCCCTGGGTCTCGGGAGAGGAGAGGCAGTGTGGCCCAGAGAGAATCCGGAGAGCTGGGTTTTAGCCCCAACCTCTCAGGTGAATGACTTCAACTCTCTGACCTTGGTTTCCTCCTCTGTGGAAAAAGGGAGGATTGACGCCAGCCTCTCCCCACCTCCCAGTGAAGGTGTGAAGGTGCAAGGAGAAAGCCGACAGAAAGACCCAAGCCTCGGACTCAGAAATCCTGGGTTTTAATTTTGGCTCTAATCATTAACAACAATAATAATAATGGTATTTTTTAGGAATTTACTACAGGCCATGCATTATAGTAAACGCTGGGGTAGATACAAGATAATCAGATTGGACACAGTCCCTCTCCCACGTGGGATCACAGTCTCAGCAGGAGGGAGAACTGGTAAAATCCCCATTTTGCAGATGAGGAAATAATAATGATGATAGTTATTAAGTGCTCACAGAGAAGTTAACCTGCCCAAAGTCACACAGCAGGCAAGGAGCAGAGTGGGATTAGAACCCAGGTCCTGTGACTCCCGGGCCCATGCCCTTTCCACTAGGTATGTTGCCTGCTCTGCCACTTGCCTGCTGGGTGACCTTGGACAAGTCCATTTATCTGTGCCTCAATTTCCTCATCTGTAAAATGGGGATTAAATACCACTCCTCCCTCCCCCTTAGACTGTGAATGCCATGTGGGAAAGGGACTGTGTCTGACCTGAACGTTCTGTACCTGGCCAGTTGGTCAGTGATATTTGCCGAGTAGTAATTGTGTGCAAATCACTGTCCCGAGCTCTAGAATGAGTCCAGTATATTAGATTTGGAACACCCGAAACCTGCTGTCGAGGAGCTTATAAGGAAGTGTTTTCCCCAGTGTTAAAGTACTGTGCACAAAGTAAGCACTTAAAATATGGAGGGGGGAGGTGCTGAGGTCGAACACACAAACACAAGCGTGTGCATGCTCTGGGAGTAGAGGAGTCCTACTGGGCTCTTGTCCCCTGAGTGTCCCCTGCCCGGCCGAGCTCAAACAGTGGCCTGGGTTTGTCCCTCCGGTAGGGTCCGGAGCTTTATCTGGAGCCAGGCGGGAGAGCCCTGACTCAGCATTGCCTCCGGGCGCTGAGGGGGCCCCAAGCTGGGTTCCCGGAGAGAGTAGGGGGTCGGGCCCCTCCGGCCTCCACCCAGACCTCTGCCTCTCTGGCCTGGGGCATCCCAGCCTGCCCGTTGCCGAAATCAAAGCCCCTCCTAGGTTGGGCGGTCTGGATCTGGGCCTCCCTCGAGGATTTGCAGTCCCATTCTGCCTGCCCGGTCCTGACAGCTGGAGGGGACACTGGGACCTGTGGGTCCCGTTCCTCATTCTTCCTGGCTTCCCAGCCCTAACCCCGGCAAAGGGGCCAAATCTGGGCAAGGGACAGGCTTGTGTTTGGGGCCTCAGCCCCTCGGGGACTGCCACTGGGGAAGGACTATGGGTGTCTGATGGAGAGGTGGCGAAGTCCACTGGATAGATTCTCCCCCACGTTCTCATACAGGCAGGAGTCTGAGACGGGAGAGTGGGACCCTAGGGTGGGTGGGAAAGGGGTCCAAGTCTGGACCGGGCACCGGACTCTGGCAGAGGCTGCCCTCATTGCCCAGGCAGCTCTTCCCCGAGGGGGCTGGGGGTGGGGCTTGGTGGGCCAGCTCTATTTAAGGCCTCTGAGGAGGTGAGGGCCTGGGTCCAGCTGATAGCGTCCAGGCAGCGTGCGGAGGGGTCTGCACCCTCTGGGGTCCCCGGCGGCAATGGGCGGCGTGGGCCGGGGCCGGCAGCCGGCTGCGGGGAGATCGCTGGAAGGGCCGGAGGCCCCGGGCACCCAGGAGCTCAAGTTGGACTGGCACAAGTGGTGAGGATGGGAATGTGGTGGGGATCGAGTTGAAGGTGGGTTAGTGGGGAGTTGGGGGACTAGGTCAGGCTGGGGGCGGAGGAGGAAGGTCTGGATTCCCTTCTAGGTGCCCTCTGCCCCATCCTCTTCCAGGATTTTCGTGAACCGGAGCTTGGCCCTGGGGAAGATCCGATGCTTTGGCTTCGACATGGACTACACCTTGGCGGGTATTGGGCAGACGGGGCTGGTGGGAGCTACGGGGGGCTGGCTGGGGTGAAGTCCGCTTCACTCGGTTCTCTCTGTCAGTCTACAAGTCACCCGACTATGAGGCTTTGGGCTTCGAGCTGCTCCTGGAGAGGCTGGTCTGCATTGGCTACCCCCACGAGATCCTGAACTATACGTATGACCCTTCCTACCCCACCAGGTAATGCTCTACCCCCATCCAGTATGACCTGTCCTACCCCACCAGGGAATCCTCTGCCCCTGAATACAACCCCTCTTACCCCACCAAGGAATGCCCGCCCCCCAATCCGGTGTGGTGCCCCACCCCCATCCAGTACAACCCCTCCCACCCCTTCTACCCAGGTAACCCATCCCCCACCCGCCACCAGCCCCTACCCACCTCCAGAATGGCCCTGCCCAGTCGCTCCCCGCCCACAGACGGTCCGGGGCATGGATTCCCAATCCCTTGGCTCCTGTGGGATTGAGATCAAAGGGGAAGGTTCTTCCCAGACCTGTGACATCTGGCACTGTGGGGATCCACATAGGGAACCCAGCTCTGCCTCTGAGTCCCCTTCCTTATCACTCAGAATCTCCCGCAACGGGAAGTGATGGGGGAGGGTTTATGCTACACTCCTACTCCCATCCTGTCCCCGGCCACGTCCCCTTCTGTGCAGCTCCCATCCAGTAGTCCTTCCTCTCTGTGCGTGCTCTCCTTCCAGGGGCCTGGTGTTTGATGCTCTCTACGGGAACCTGCTCAAAGTGGATGTCCACGGGAACGTCTTAATGTGTGCCCACGGCTTCCGCTTCCTCTCTGAGTATGGGGGCCGGGTGTGGGACCAGGCCTCGGGAACTAGGGGTGAGGGATAGGGACTGGGGTGGGTGGTCCCTGAAGGTGGGGTGAGTGGCTGGAGGTATAGTTGAGGTTCTGGGCAAAAACAGGGCAGGGGTCTCCCCAGAAGTCTCCCAGGCACAGCCCGTCCCCCAACTCCAGGTAGGCAAGGTGGAGGTGAGTGGGAGGGACTGAGCGTGGGAGCGGGAGATGGCTTCAAGCCAGGCACCCCGGCCTGGGCCCCTCCCCGCAGGGCCGAGCTCTGGAGCTATTACCCCAACAAGTTCATTCAGCGGGATGATCTACTACGCTTCCATATCCTCAACACCCTCTTCAACCTGCCTGGTGAGGCCCGGGGAGATCCAGAGCCGGGGAGGAGCCTCCTTATCCCTCCCACCGAAATCCTGACCCTGCTTTGTCCTCCCCACAGAAACCTACCTCTACGCCTGCCTTGTGGATTTTTTCACCAACTGCTCCCGCTACGCTAAGTGGGTTCTTCAGTCGGGCCTCCCCCAACTCCCAACCCCTGAGCATCTGGGGGTGCGAGGGGTTCGCTTTCCCCATCAGAGGCCGGTAGTCCCCTTCCTGCTTGGATCTGGTGGTGGGGTGGGTATTTAGGCAGTGATACGCTCCCTACCCCGATCCCATCATCCTTCCTGTCTCTCTCCTCCGCCTCCCACCTCCTTCCAGCTGTGACACCGGCTACCAGCACGGAAATCTCTTCATGTCCTTCCGCAGCCTCTTCCAGGATGTGTCTGATGCCATGGACAACATCCACCAGTCGGTGAGACTCTCTCTGCCTCCTTGGCTGGGGCCCAGCCTCCCCTGCAACCCAAGCCGGGTCCTGGCCTCTCAGTCCCATTCTGACTCATCCATCTACCACCATCCTGGCACCCTTCCCCGGGAGCTCACCCGTGGGGGGGGGGTCCCTCCCTCTTGACACTCCCTCAACCCCCCTGCTTCAGGGCTGCCTGAAGGAGAAGACGCTGGAGAACCTGGAGAAGTTTGTGGAGAAAGATGTGAGTGTCTCAGAGCAGGTCCCGGGGCCTCCCCGTCTCTGTCTCAAGCCCCTTCAGCCCTTGGCAGCCAGAGGGGATGTCCAGCGGGTCCCCCTCCCCCTGCCATCCTGACCTTGACTCTGTTCTTCCTTCCTCCTCCACCCCCAGGGCCGGATTCCCCTCCTGCTGGGCCGCATGAAGGAGGTCGGGAAGGTGTTTCTGGCCACCAACAGCGATTACAACTACACTGATGTGAGCCTTGGGGGCTGGGGACCTCTCCCCTCCTCCTAGACACCATAACACGGGGGAACCCCAGGGCCCTGGCTGCCGGAAGAACTGCAGGCTGGGTCCACCCTTGGGGAAGCGCCATCAGGGTTTTCCCTGGAGAAGCTGGAAAAAATCCAAATTTTCCCTGAATTTCCCTGGGGGATCACCACCAGTCATCCGGCCAGTGAATAGCACCCTGTGCTGGGAAGCCTGAGGAGTCCAGCGATGGCTTTAGGGGACCGGCAGTGGGTCGTCTGGGTTGGGCTGACCTGCTTGAGCTCTGTCCCTTCCCTTTCCCTGTCCCTCTCCTCCCAGGCCATCATGACCTACCTGTTCGACTCTGGTGAAGAGCGTCATGTGAGTGCCAGTCCCTGCCTTTGGGACGGGGTAGAGGAAAGGAGGGGAGACAGCTCTGGGAGTGGGACAATCCTGGCCATTCTCCACCAAATCCAGCTGGACCAGCCCTGGGGACAGAGCAGCGGGATGGGCGGGACACGCTGGGTGCGCGCCGCCAAACCCACGCGATTTGGCCATCCCATCCCCGGGGCGGGGAGGACTGGAACAGGGGGCCAGAATCCCAGTCTCCAGAAGGATGGGCCACCGTGTGTCTTCCGACAGCCAGGGGGATCCCGGTGTGTCCACCTCATTGCCCCCGAGCAATGCCCTAGCCCCTCCTTGCCCCAACGTGACCCAAGTAAGGGAAGGGGCGGGACCACCCAGGGCCCAAGTCTACAACCAGCTGGATTTGGAGGAACGAGCCTGGCCCCATCCGGCCTGTGGACTAGTTGAGCTTAGGAATTCCATCCCTCACTGCTCTGGATTGCCTCTATTGGCATATGTGCGTGTGTGCGAGTGTCTCCGCGTGCCGTGACCCAGGCAGGGACTGCACCCCGGCCCTGGAGATCGTACTTTGACCTGGTGGTGGTGGACACGCAGAAGCCGGGCTTCTTTGCGGAGGGGACGGTCCTGAGGCAGGTTAACACGGTAAGGCCGGATGGGTGAGTGGGGAGGGGTAGCGAGAGGCCTTGGGGGAAGGGTATCCTTGGGGACGGGAAGGCTTGGGCCCCTTCTGACCCAAGCTTCAGGCGAGATGGAGAGAAGCCGCCGCTGGTGCCAGGAGACGCCTACTGACAGCACCCTCCGAGGGACAGCCAGAGACCCCCACCTTCCACTCTGCCCACAGGACACGGGGAAGCTGCGCATCGGGACCTACACAGGCCCCCACCAGCACTGTGCCGTCTACTCTGGAGGTAACGGTTCCCTCTACCCCAGCACTGCCCTGCTCTGTTCTCCCAGACATCTTCCTGGCCCGCAACTCTAACCTCAGCCCCCTGCGACCTATAACCCCACTCTCTCGTGGGGGGAAGCACGGGGGGAAGGGCTGGGCTCTGAGCGGCCACCTCTGCGGTCCGGGCCAGGATCTTCGGACGCCGTGTGCGAGCTGCTCGGGGTGAAGGGGAAAGACATCCTCTACCTGGGGGACCACATCTTTGGGGACATCCTCAAGTCCAAGAAGCGGCAAGGTTGGCGCACCTTCCTCGTGGTGCCCGAGCTGGCACGGGAGCTGCGGGTCTGGACTCAGAGAAATGGTATGGGCATAGTGGTTCTTCTTGGTCTGGGGGTCTGAGGGGGTGCAGGGTGCAAGCAGGGGCAGGGAGGGATGGCCCAGGATCTTCGCACCGTGGCCTCTGGCTGTGTGATGGGACGTCAGGGGAACTGGGACGTCTCACGACTTGGCCCGCTTGGAGCCGGGCAGGAATCAATCAGTCGATCGGTAATGTTCATGCAGAGCACTGTACTAAGCTTTCGGGGGAGTACAATACTGCAGAGTTGGTCGACACGATCCCTGTCCTCAAAGTGTTTATCAGTGTCCTGAAGTCAAGTTTCTGGGTCTGGGCTCTGTACCCTGAGCAGAGTTGGGCCCGGGCCTCAGTAGCTGCAGAGGAAAGGAGCCCAGGGCCTGACACCTCCTCTCTTTTCCAGAGTTGTTTGAGGAGCTGGGAAAGCTGGACGGGGTCCTCGCCGAGCTGTACCAGTAAGTGCCCAGGGACGCGTCTGGGTGTGGTGGGGTGAGAGGGGAAGCTGAGGCACGGTTGCTTCTCCCTGGCTGCCCTCCTCAGGGTCCGCAGGGGCCTGGCAGAGGGCAGCTGGTGGGGTCTGATGAGGGCTGGGCTTGGCTGGGCAGGTGGGCCGGGGTCTACTTGTGGTGGGTGACTCAGTTGTGTGCTCTGGGGGGGGCGTGGGTATGGGAGCAGGGGGAGCGGAGCAGGAAGGACCAAGGAATAAGCTCGCTAGGGCCCAGTCCACCCTGCCCGGTTCTGCCCCTCCCTGCCCCCCTCTGCCCAGCTCTATTCTGGCAGGCGCAGGGACTGCAGGAGCCGGGAGCAGCCGGACATCAGTGCTACCAAGCAGCAGATTGAGGTAATGCGATCGGCGTCCAGGCCCGGGCACAGCTTCTAATCCCAGGGCCGGGGTGGGCACGGACACCCTCCGGCGCCTCGACCTTAATCTGAGAAGCAGGGTGGCTCAGAGGAAAGAGCCCGGGTTTGGGAGTCGGAGGTAGTGGGTTCTAATCCCGACTCCGCCGCTTGTCAGCAGGTGACTTTGGGCAAGTCACCTCACTTCTCTGGGCCTCAGTGACCTCATCTGGAAAATGGGGATTAAAACTGTGAGGCCCCACGTGAGACAACCTGATCACCCCCAGAGCTTAGAACAGTTCTTTGCACATAGTAAGCGTTTAACAAATGCCATTATTATTATTATTATTATTAATCCCGCCCAGCGATGCAGCCGCCGGTCTGTGCTGCCCCCTCCTGGTCCTGGCGCTAAATTGCACCTCTCCTAGCTCCATTCTTGGGTCGGAGATTCCCTTTGGATCTGAATCTCCCAAAAGTATCTATTGAGCTCTCACTGTGTGCACAGCACTGTTCTGACTCCCTGTAACAGACCTGGTAGACACGTTCCCCGTCCACAAGGAGCTTAGCGTCTAAAGGGGGAGAGAGACATTAAAAAACATTACATATGTGAAGTTAAGTGCTGTAGGGCTGAGGGTGGGGTGAATAAAGGGTGTAAATCAAAGTGTAAAGGCAACACAGAGGGAGAGGAGTAGGGGAAATGAAGGAAGGCCTCTCGGAGGAGTTGTGATTTTAATCAGGCTTTGAAGGTGGTTATCGCGTACATGAAGGGAGAGGGAGTTCCAGGCCAGAGGCAGTAGGTGGGCAATGGGTTGGCGGTGAGATGAGACTGAGGAACAGAGAGTAGTTTGGTATTAGGGGAGCTAAGTGAACATCCTGGGTTGCAGCAGGAAATCAGCAAGGTAAGATAGGTGAGGGCAGGGAGACAGAGCTTTAAAGTCGACAGCCGGGCAGGCCATCCCATGGGGCAGGCTGGGACTGTGCTAGCCATGTCTAGGGAGAGGAATCCCAGCTGGCTAGGGACACCTTGGCACCCAGAGGGGGGACTTCAAACCCCAGGACAACACTGTCCCGGCAGAGGTCTTTCAACCTCTCCCTCTGTCCCGTGGCAGCAGCTGGGGCCGGGCTGCAGGAGGTTCTGGCGGGATCCTGGGGCTGGTGTCTGGGCTCCCCTTACCTGGCTCGGGTCTGGATGCAGAGAGTGACGCACGAGATGGACCTGTGCTACGGCAGGATGGGGAGTCTGTTCCGCCGCGGCTTCCGACAGACGCTTTTTGCCAGTCAGCTCACGCGCTACGCCGACCTCTACGCCGCCTCCATCGCCAACTTGCTTCACTATCCCCTCAGCTGCCTGTTCCGTGCTTCTCCTATGCTGGTGAGACCCCACCCCCTGCCCCCAAGCCCCCCTCGCCTGGGAGCAGTCTCCCCTTTTAAAAATAGATTCTTCGGTCCTCAAGGATGGGCAGAGAGGCACCCTCCTTGGTCACCAAGTTTCAACCCTCTAAAACTTGCAGATGCCCCACGAGTTGGCAGTGGAGTCCCCTCAGCTAGAGGCAGCAGGAGAGTCGGGACCGAGCCTGGGGCGAGCCCTGCGCCAGAACACCAGCAGTGGACACGAGGTGAGAGATCAAGGAAAGGACAGTCACAGGGAGGGTAAAGGATAAGGTCTTCTCACTGGGACCAGAATTGAACTCTTCTTTCCTGGTCCCTAAATCAATTCAGCTTATCCTGGCCCCCATCGGTGTTATTTATTATTATCATTTGCTCTGGCCCGGCATTGTACTGCCCACTTGAATGACCACTCATTCAATTGTATTTATTGAGCACTTGTGTGCAGAGCACTGTACTGAGCACTTAGGAGAGTATAACAGTAAAGATATATTCCCTCCCCACAACAAGCTGACAGTCTAGAGCTTCCCTCAGAAGCTTGAGGCAGGTCCTACTAGGAGTCTCTGTCTAAGATGTGCCCCTCTGGCACTCATTAGCAATGGGCATCATGAAAGTTTAGGATCAACATACCCCAACGCTCCATCTGGACTCTCTACAGCCCTCAAAATGGGTAGGGAGACTCAGATGGAGCAATGCTGAGGACTGGGGTTGGTTCGGGTGGCTAGAAGGCACTTAGTCTCCTTCGAGTACAAGGGTGGGACCAGGGGAGGAGGGAGCCGGACTGCACCGGATTTCGGGAGGTTTCTGACTCGTCCCTTGGGTCTCTCAGGAACAGCAGCGAGGTCGGCAGCCGGGGGATCAAGTCAAGGAGGAAGAAAGAAGACCCCACGGAGATGACCGAATAAATAATGAGGGTATTTATTACGTGCTTACTCTCTGTCAAGTGCTGGGGTGCTTACAAGATAATCGGAGTGGACATAGTCCCTGTCCCTCTACAGGGCTCACAGTATAAGAGAGCAGTTATTGTCCCCATTTTACAGATGAAGAAACTGAATTGCAGAGAGGTGAAGTGACTTACCTCAAGTCACAAAGCAACCTAGTGGAACTGGGCCTAGAACTCCCCGGCTCCTGATTCCCAGGCCCAGGCTGCCTCCTTAATAAAGGAATCCTTAGGGACTCCTTCTCAGGCAGACACCTTTTCAGTCGGAGGAAAATATTATTTGTACTATTGATATATTTTAAGCACTTACTATGTGCCAGGCATTGTACTAAGCGCTGCGGTGGATACAATACGTTCTATTATGGTACATGTAAAATGCTTACTATATGCTAAGCACTGGAGAAGTTACAAGATAATCCGGTTGGACATAGTACCTATCCCAGATGGGCCTCACAGCTAAATTCAGGGGAGCTGAATTTAATCCCCATTTTACAGATGAAGTGAGGCAAAGAGAATTGAAGTAACTTGCCCAAGGTCACACAGCAGGATTAGAACCCACATTGTTTGATTTCCAGATCCAGGCTCTCTCCATTAGGCCACCCTGCTTCTACATGAGGAATGGAGTAGATCCAGTTGAGTCTTCTCCAACACACCCACTCTGTGGTCCGAGTCATCTTCAGAGAGGACGGTGAGGCCTCCTGGTGTGCCAGCTTTGTCTTGGTCACCTGCCAACACCACAGAGCCAGCAAACTGGAGTCCTGGAGGTCTTCCTGGAGGAGGCTGGGCCACCCAAACCACGACCAGACATCTCACCTTCACTACATCAACAAGCAGCAGGAAGAGCTCACCGGACCCACCACGGCTTTCTGCTCCAACCCCGCGAGGGCCCAGCTTGCCCTTCCACCCAACCCTCACCCCGGCTCATAAGGTGCTTTAGATTCCTCTTGCCCCGTGCCTTTAATCCCCCCCTGCAGCCCCACATTACAGTGAAGTGTGCTTTATCTGCCCCCCATCTAACTTTATTTTCACTGAACTTTTCCTGTCGACGAGATTTTGTTTTGGGTTAAGATGGTACGTTTGGTCTCGCACTCTCTGACCTGACCTTTGCTTCAGGCCTGAAGAGCCAGGGTTGGTGGTGGTGGTAGATTGGAGGCTCACTTCTAAGGGAGGAGAGGATCCCACCAGGTAAATGTGCAGCAGAAATCAGTGGTGTCACTCCAGGGGGAGAGATCGGGCACGTCCTAGGGCTAAACTCCATTTACGTGGCGGTTGGTAGTCGCTGAGCGCCTAGGAGTGTGCACTCACAGCCCTACCCTCCAGGTGTTTTCACTATTAAGGCTTCCAAGGGGCTTCCCCAGGCTGCCAGCTGCCAACATTTATTGCGGGCCTAGAGTGAAGAGGAAGGTTCAAGGTTCCCGAGTTAGGGGCCTGGATATCACACGGCCTCCTGGCATTAGGGAAGCGGGTGGGTGGAGGTTGGGTTATTGGTGCGCCTGGGATCCAGGGAAGCAGGGCAGGGGCAGGTGGGGGCAGCGGGGTGGAGCCGCCCCAAGGAACCTCCAGCTGCACGTTTCTGCCGGAGGGCAGGATGAGGAGGAGGTGGGAGAGTCGCCGAACATCTGCTAGGTGCTGGGAGGGACGTGACTGCAGGCGGGAGGACCATCCATCTATTGCTTAAAGCCATAGTACTTCCCATCCTGCGTAAAATCCACAGCCCGCAGCCCCCTGGGGTCAGACCCCTCTAATCCTCAAGGAGGCCGTGGGCCAGCTCCCAGGCCTTGGGCTCCATCCACCAGCAACGCTGGCTTGGGTGGGTCTGAGAAACAGCAAGGCTCCCTTCTACGACTCCCCCCGTGCAGCTATAAACCAAACACGTTCAGCCCCACGTCCTCCGGCAAAGCCTCGTTTTTGCGGTAAATCAAGAGGTCGACGTCATCCACTTCCGCTAGTTCGTCCAGAGAAGCCACCACCGTGTCGTGGTCCTTAAGCATTTCGGGGTAGCGGAACAACGCCTGCTCGATCCTCAGAGAACGCCGCACAGGAGTCAGGAGCTTCAGATCGTGGGTCGGGGCCGCCCTTTCTGTCATTCTGCTGGAATCACAAGAGAGAGAGGGCTTGAACTTAGTCCCGGTAATACTTATTGAGCATCTCTGGGAGGGGTAGAGCACTGTTTTGAAGTTTCAGACACGTGGGAGAGTACAAATCAAGTGAAAGGCAGGGCCCCCGCCCTCGAGGAATTTACAATCTAAGGGAGGAATCCATTTCCGAACTCTGAGAGCAGAAAGAACAGATGCACCTGGAGGGGCTAGAGAGGCAAAATAAATAAATAGGAGGATGTGTCACTAGATTTATAGGGCCTAAGGGTGGTTTTTGAGAGGAGGCGACCTGAGGTGGGGGAACATTAACTAGGGAAGGGTTGCTGGAGGAAGGGGGATTGCAGGAGGCTTTTGAAGATGGGGCAAACGGTGGTCTGGCAGATCTGAAAGAAGGGGAAGGGTACAAGCCAGAGGTCAGAGGCAGGGGAGTCGAGAACGAGGCACGGTAACTAGTAAGGTGAGCTGGGGAAGAGAGCTAACCTGAAACTACTGCAACGGCTGGGGCTTCAAAGGAGGGTAGGCATGTGTGAATGCGTGAGTGTTTGCGTACATGCACATTTAAAGGAAACGGCCAGCCCCACGGTGTGTGTCCTACTAAAAGAGAAAATGAACACAGACACCCAGGATTCGACTGTGGGGGAAATCATCACAGATTAGGGAGTGCTTCGGGAATGAAGAAAGAGACGTGCGTGCGGACTGGAGGAAAGCAAGTCAGAGGGAAGGGCAACTGGGGGCTGAGCGCTTAATATGGTGCTCTACACCCAGCAAGTGTCAACATACCACCGGAGGATCCTGGGAGATATTGACCCAGACACTCTGGTTTTTCCCTTTCCAGACCACGGCAGGAATGTAGCCAAGAAATGCACAGTAAGAGGGATTTCAGGCTCTGGGAGCCTTGATGACTTTCTATTCCAAGCACGCCTAAGATGGGAAAACTTGTCCTGCCTGGACCGGAGCCCATTCTGAGGCCCGTTCAAATGAAACCGTCCAGAAAGCCGAGCCCTGTGGCGGGGAGGAGGGCCATGTGGCTTCTCGCCTCCCCAAGGCTCAACAACCTCACGCACCCAATCGCCCCCACCGTTGAGTCTCTCAGAACAGCCCCTCCCTGGACCCTCAAAGGTGAAAAGCAGACTGGCTGCCCAGCCCGCGACTGCAGAGTGTCTCGGTCACAAGTCACAACTGTGGGGAGCAGCGTGGCTTAGTGGATAGAGCACGGGCCTGGGAGTCAGAAGGACCTGGGTTAATAATAATAATGTTGGTATTTGTTAAGTGCTATGTGCCGAGCACTGTTCTAAACGCTGGGGGAGACACAGGGTCATCAGGTTGTCCCACGTGAGGTTCACAGTCTTCATCCCCATTTGACAGATGAGGGAACTGAGGCGCAGAGAAGTGAAGTGACTTGCCCACAGTCACACGGCTGACAAGTGGCAGAGTGGGTTCTAATCCCGGCTCCACCCCCGGTCTGCTGCGTGACCTTGGACAAGTCACTTCAGTTCTCTGTGCCTCAGTTTCTTCATCTGTAAAATGGGGGTTAAGACCGTGAGCCCCATGTGGGACAGGGACCGTCCAACCCGATTTACTTGTATCCACCCCAGCGCTTAGTACAGTGCCTGGTACATAGTAAGTGCTTAACAAATTACCACAATTATTATCATCATTATTCAGTCTGGTCTTCGGCAGTACCACTTGGATCTGGGGGGAAAGGGATGAGGAGAGACGCCCCCCAGTGCACCAGACCCCCAAGGGGCAGCAGGAACCGAGCCCGCTTGCCCTTGGCCATCGTGATGGCTCTTACCGGGGGATCGGCGTGACGTGTAACTTGATAGAGGACATGGGGTTGTTAACCCGGCACCGCGGGACCGTCTGAGGGGTAGCCAGCACCGGTGGCCCCTCTCTTGTGGGGAGCAGTCTGGGTTCCTGGGATGTGGTCTCGGCGGCCGTCTCACTCCGTGCCGGAGGGCCGGCGTCTGCAAGAAGAGGTCCTGGGTGAGTTCGAGGTGGACAGAGCCAAGAAGAAAACCAACATTCTACAACCCCCAAATCAACAAAACCATTACCGTTCAACTCTACTGAACCCCCGGCCAGCTCCAGCACTTAGGCATTTATTTACGCCCATCCTCAGCCACTTATTTTGTGTGTTTATTTTGTAAATATTTCTATTTAGCTTTTCTCCGTTAGATTGTGAGCAGTTTATGGGCAGAGAATATGTCCCTTTTCTGTTTGGTATTTCAAGTGGTTAGTACAGTACATTGCCCTTGGCTACTTGAGAGGGAGCAGGGCCTAGTGGATAAAGGCCGGGCCTGGAAGCCAGAGGACCTGGCTTCTGATCCCAGCTCCAGCACTGTGTGCCCTGGGGCAAGTCACTTAGCTTCCCTGGGCCTCAGTCTCAACTTTAAAATGAGGATTCAATAGCTCCCTCCTACTTAGGCCTTGAGCCCCACGAGGGAAAGGGACCGTATCTAACCTGACTGACTTGATACCTACACCGGTGCCTCACACATGGTAGCCTCTTAAAATACCATAAAAAAAAAATTACCTTTACTTCTATTACTACCACAGATGAGAGTTGGAAGGGCATCTCTGTGGATTAAAGGAGCAGGGCACTCTAGCCTCCAAGCAAGTGCAACTGAATTTCACACAGGGATGTGTTCCGGCCACTGATTTTCTTTGGGAGACGGGAAGCCAAGCCCGACTAGGGAGCAGCTAACCTCCCTGAAGTTCCACTTTCGGGAGGCTCCCATCCCCAGCAGTCAAAACCAGACTGGGAATCAGGAGAGCCGAATCCTAGTTCCGTCCCGGAGCCGCTGGAGGGAATCGAGTCGTTCCGCTCCCTGGCGACCCGAGAGCCTTCACCTGCTCCCTCTCTGGCTGGCAGGGCCGCCCCAGCTTGCTCCCACCCGGTCCGGTTTAGCAGCTCGCGAGGAGTCCCGTTCTCTGGCCGTGGCCCGCCTCCACCCTGCCAGCTGCCTGAACGAGACCCTTCACCTTCTAGGAATCCACAATCTCCAGATAAGAAAGGGAGACAAGTCCATCTAGCAAAGCTTTACAAACACCCCCCGCCCCCTTAACCCCCAAATGCTATTACCTTCAGTTTCTCTGTTTGTGTTTTTCAAGATATCAAAGATGACTTCTTGCAACTCCTGGATGGGCTGGGAAACAAACACAGAAGAACCCACATAAGGAGAGGCTTTGAGGGACAGGGTGTGGCTGGCCCTAGAAATCGCGCCTGCCTCCCACCGACCTGGAAGATGACATTTCATCTTTACGGTTGTCTTCCGAGATGGGGTTGCAAAATTCGGAGTTCCACAGTTGCCTGTGCACCCTAATCACGGCTCTGTCGTTTGCCCAATACGAGGCCTCAGGCAAGTTACGTCACTTTCCTGTGACTCAGTTTCCTCAACTGCAAAATGGGGATTCAAACCTGTTCTCCCTCTCACTTAGATTGTGAGCTCCATGTGGGACAGGGACTGTGTCCCACCTGATTATTTTGTATCTACCCCACTGATCAGTACAGTGCTTGGCACATAGTAAGCACTTAACAAGTACCATTATTATTAATGTATCCGGGTGAGTGCTTAGTAAGTGTTTGGCACAGAGTAGAAGTTAATAATAATATTTGTAATCAATACTAAATGTCAAAAATCACAGAAAGGACCTAGGTTCTAATTCCAGCTCTGCCCCTTGTCTGCTTGTGATCTTCAGCAAGAAGCTTAACTTCTCTGTGCCTCAGTTATAAAGTCAGGATTAATACTGTGATCCCCACGTGGGACATGGACTGTATCCCACACGATCAGCTTTTATCTACCTCAGCGCTTGTACAGTGCCTGGCACATAGTAATTATTTTTTAATATTGAAAAAAACAAACGAGCCCAAAACAAGCAAACAAAAAAAGTGCCTTTTTTTAGCAGAGGCTTTGTGATGCCCAGGAGTCAGGGACACGGTTGAGAAGATCGGCGGCCACAGCACGATTAAACTCTGCCTTTCTAGGGGCACAGTGAGAGCTGCCTGAAACGTGCTGGTTTCCCCTGCCACACCAATCCCCAGATCACGGGCAGCGCTGTCTCTATTGAGTCGGACTGAGTCCTCTGGGGTGTTTCTCCTCCCCTACCAGCCCCATCTCCTCAGTGTCCTTTTCCTCTTTATCCTCCAAGACCCTGGATAGAGCGGGATCACCGTAGTCCCTGGGGCTAGATCGGGGCCCAAGAATTTTGACCTTTCGGGCTTGACCAACCCTGCTGAGGGCACCTGCCCATGGCATCTCCCCCAAGGACACGCCCCAGCCCCTGGATGATTCTTTGTCACACGGTCCCAGTCTCCATCTCTCTGTTCTTCTGGGGAGCCGGGGCAGAGGGGACACAAAGCTCAGGCTTGACCATCTGAAGGCTCAATTCCAACCCTGGCACGCTCCCCGAGGGCAGCCAAGACCATTCCCTCACGTTGAACTAGAGATGCGGCGAAGATCGAATGACTGCATGGCATGAATGGCTCGGGAAACGCCAGCAAGACCCTGCACTTCTCCAAGAATTCAGCTCGCCCCTCGTCCACCTGCAGCCCAGGACCACAGTGCTACCAGCTGTGGTCTTGCGATGCTGTCTGGCCACTGTCCCTCTAGGAAGTTTGAGGGGGCACCCATCCATCATCCTCACTCCTGGGCATCAAGAAGATGGGACCTGGGGAAGAATGCTCGGCCAGAATTACGGTCCTGGCTGGCCTGGGTTGTGTCCAAGGACTCAAAAGCGCCGAAGCCTTCCGCGACCGCACCCCTAGGACTCACCACGGCCCCGCTTTGCACTGCTGCTTCGTAGAGCCCAATCACATCGAAAGGGCCCTGTCTGGCTAGCAGCTTTGCTTTGCACACCCAGAACTTGGCAAACTTCTCCGCTTCCGGGATGCCGGACAAAATGGCCAACAGCTCTTGAGTCTGGGAACCCTGTGGAAACCAGAAAAGCCCACATTACCCAGGGCTTGGTGTCCCGCTCCACGTTTTTCCAGATGGCGGGCTTCCTGGCGGGTTGGATGGGGACAGGGATTCTGGAGGAGACTATAACTTTGGGTCCACCACGCACTGGCATAAATTTGGGCAGTGGTCTCACTGTGACAGGGTCACTACATCAAGCATTTACCCACGCTGAGACCTCCAGTCTTTCCAACAGGTGCTCTGGAAGGCTAGACAGTCATCCACAGATCTCCAGGGAGGCGCATCAAAGAACCTCCCACTGCCTACTGTCTGAGGGAAGCAACAAAGGAGAGGAAATGGGCGGGAGGGCTAGGGTTAGGGAAGCAGGACAATCACAGGGAAGGGGCAGATCGGCCCAGAGGACTGTGGCGGAGAATAGAGTTCATTACTAGGGTCTAGTCAAAGTCCGAGTTTGAGGTTCCAGTCTGGTCTGGCTACTTAGAGCTAGACGGCAGATGGGACACCCAGACCAGGGGGCTGTGGTTAAAGAAAGTGAATTAAATTTCAAGTGAAATTTAAAACCCAACAGGGGACTCGCGCCCTCCCTCTGAACTCTCTTTCAGGAGAAGCAGGCTTCACTCATCAGACTGTGGGAGTCTGTCGGCATACGTACCCCTTCGATGAGTTTCAGGCACTCGCCGAGGACGTTGTTAATTTTCTCCACCAATTCCAGCTGGGCTCTCTTTTCTTCCTCTTCTTCTTCCATCTTCTTCCAGAAGGAATGGTTCAGATTCTCTAGGGTTCTTTTCTTAGCTGGAAACCCCATTGGAGGGCGCTTGTAGGTCTTGCCCTTCGACTGTTTCCACTCCTCCAGTTTCCTCCTGGGACGGATGAGAAAAGATGCTGCTTCCTGATCGATTCCCGCCGCGCTCTAGGCAACACGGGTAAGATGGAGTGAAATGATGGCCTCTTGGGGCACGGAGACTAGGCTCAGACTTGGGGACTGGTTCCCCTAATCCTATAGTCCACCCTGTTCCCTGGGTGCCCTTGACAAGCGTAACTCAAAGGGGCAGTGGGGGCCACCTTAGGCGCCATCTTGGAGGCAAGGGAAGGGAGAGAGGCAGCTGTAGGGAGTGAGGAGGGAACCGTTTCTGGGTCTCTCCAGCTATTACCTCATCTCCCCGCTCCCAGGCCCCTCCAAACTACTCAAAACCCATGTTTCAGCGGCCGTCTTCCCTTCCTCTCCGCCAGCTCTCCTTTCAACCCCCACTCTACAATTGGGTTTTTCCTTCCTTCGCTCTCTCTCCACCTCACCAAGTCCAATGGACTCCACCACCCTCAACCTTGACCCCTCAGCCGCCTTCAAATAACACTGTTTCTTCCCTGCTCTGGGGAACACTGGATAACTTTGGATTCACCCCCACTGTCCTCCCCTGGTTCTCTAACCTTGTTACCGCTCCTCCACATCTCATTCTCTGACTCTGGGCGTCCTTTACCTTTCAGCTTTTATACTCTTGGGGAGCTCATCTTCTCACATGCCGCAATTTCACAGCTACCACCTATCTGCATAATGTCCAAACCTACCTCTCCAGCCCCGGCCACTCTCCCGCTACACAAGCTCAGGTTCCCTCCGGCCTCCACGACATCCCCACCTGGATAGCCAGCATCTGACAACTGGACTTTTCTATTATTTCCGGACACACCGTCACCCATCTCCCCGTTTCACGAGCCCTCGCCTTAAGTGTCATCTTCGTCTCCTACCTTCTAACCCTCCTAATCAGTCTGTCGCTAAATCCCGCTGGTTCTGTTTCCACCAGACTTCTCGGCACCACTTTGGTTCAAGCGCTTGTCTCCAGTCTATCAGACCCCTCTTCAGTCTATGCTATGCGCCTCAGCCTGGGGCAGCTTCCTGTTCTGCTCATCCCTCCCCTCCTCTCAAATCTCCAGTGGTTACCCATTTCCCTCCACGTCAAGCCAAGGCCTCCCTACCCGTGGCTGAAAGGTCTCATCCTATTTGTCTGTCCTCTCCTCCCGCTAGTCCCCAGGCCACAATCCTCCCAGGTCGACCTTCTCCTCATCCCTCTCTCTCTCTCCCCTCTCCCAAGTCCAGCCCCTTGGCCTTGCCCCGCACCCAGCCTGGAACACTTTCTCCTTTCCAATCCACCAGACCTCTGTAAGTCAGTCAGTCCATTGCATTTACTGTGTGCTTACATTGTGCAGAGCACTGTACTAAGCACTTGGGAGAGTATAACAGACATGCTCTCCGCCTACAGTGAGCTTACAGTCTAGACCTCTGCCCTTCCCATCTTCAAAGCTGTCTTGAAATCATACTTCCTTCAAGAGCTTACCCTGATTTCCATCTCCCTGGGCCTTAACCTCCCACCTCAGCACATGGACACTCACAGGCACTTGAAGCATTTTGCTCCTAGCGATTTACAGACTCATTGATTCAACCATCCATCTTTCCATTTTTAATTTCCTCTAATTTCAAAACGATTGTGTGTCCTCCCGACTTGACTGGAAGCTCCTCGAAGACAAGGATCGTGTCTTTTTCCTCTATTCCGCTCACCCAGGTAGTTAGTACAGCGCTCGGCACGCAAAAGGTCTGACCACTGACATCATGATGGGGTTTACCCGCCAAATCACCCTAGAGGCAAAACACGGTCTGAAGTGCGGTAAAATACCTGCGATCGTTCTCTGCGCCTTTTGTGCCGGTGGTCGGGTTAAGTGGGGGCCCGGTTGCCTCTGGTGAGGCAGGGTTCGGCCATCCTTCTCTCTTCGCAGTAGATGTGGTCAAACTAACATAGGGGACTTGAGCGGCGGGGGTCACCCCAGCCCTGGAAACGCTCCTCCTGGATTTCGCCCCCAAAATCCGGGTCACTTTCTCGACATCTGCATTGCACAGGTTTCCTCTCGCTGTGCTTTTTCTTTCACAAGGGGGGCCAGGCCTCCCGTCAGATGGGTTTTTCTTCTGTCCCGTCACCGTGGCCGACCTTGAGACTCCACTCCCTGGCCGTTCCGAACCGACATTTGCGGGCCGCCGGGGTTTTCCCGAGGACGCCAGGGCCTGTGGCCTGCTGACCGACCTCCTGTTGCTCTGGTCTCTGAGAATCCTGCTGGTCTTCCAGTCTCTGACCAATGCTTGCTTGAGCCCCAGTCCGCTCCTTCCGGCATGGCTGGCACTCGCCTTTGGCTGAAGGCAAGCGCGAGAGTCGGGCTCCTGTTTTCTCTCGGCCACGGACGAAGGTGGGTTCTCTTTGCCCGATCCCTTAGGAGAGTGGGCCCTGGGGCGGTCTTCCCTCCGGGGAGCCGGCTTAGCGTTTCTGGGTTCAGCCCTCCCTCGGCTGACCCTCTTGGGCTGGACGGATCTCCTCACCTCCCGGGTCCCTGGCGGAGGTCCGGGTCTTCCCGGCTGTTTGCCTGCAGCGGGGTCTTTGGTTCTGACCCCCAGCTGGGAAGGGGCCGTGTTACCTGCAAGCTGCTTTGGGCCCGGCTTCGAAGGCCTGCATCTTGCCGTTGGTCCTTTTCCCAGAAACGGTGGGGGAGCTCGTTGGGACGGGGGAACGTTGGAGGGTTTAGATTGAGGCAGGGGGCCTCTGGCCTTGGGGACTGGGCAGGGCAAAACCACGTTGGAAAGGGAACGCTGAGCGGCATCTTTCTCGGGTCTGGTTGTCTGAATGGGAAAACGAACGAGACTGAGAACGGAAGTCAACCGCCCGTTTCTCACCACCCCCTTTTTTAAATGGTATCTGTTAAGTGCTTACTATGTGCCAGGCACTCTACTAGACACTGGGGCAGATACAAGCAGATCGGCTTGGACACAGTGCATGTCCCTCATGGCAGTAGAGGAGGCTAAGCCCTCGATCACCAGTCTGAAGAGAACTGTTCCACACCCCAAGACCACTGGTTCGTGGGGAGTAGCCTACTCTGTCTGGAGCCTGGACGAGAGCGCTATCCTCTCCCTGATAATATAGGGATTCTGAAATACCGGCCAGATAACAATAATAATGATGGTATTTGTTAAGCGCTTACTATGTGCTGAGCACCGTTCTAAGCGCTGGGGTAGATACAGGGTAATCAGATTGTCTCACGTGGGGCTCACATTTTTTAATCCCCAGTTTCACAGATGAGGTCACTGAGGCAAAGAGAAGTAAAGTGACTTGCCCAAGGTCACACAACAGATAAGTGGAGGAGCCGGGATTGGAACCTAAGACTTCTGACTCCTGAGCCCGTGCTCTTTCCATTAAACCACGCTGCTTCTCTATCATATCACTCTCTTCAAAACTAAGATCCCCTGTAACCACTCATGAAAAACCAAGGCTCTTGACCTTGTGCTTGGTACACAGTAAGTGCTTAAGGAATATCTCAATTTTACTATTGTTGGCAGGGAATATGTTTCAGGTGCTTAGTAGAGTGCACTGTACTAAGTGGTAGCTCAATAAATGCTGCTTGTCAATCAACAGTATCATCAAGCATAAAGCACTGTTCTAAGCGCTTGGGAGAGTACAATCCAACAGAGTTGTGGGGTAGCACAGCCACAGGAAGCAGTGTGGTCTAGTGGATAGAGCCCAGGCCTGGGAGTTTGAAGAACCTGGGTTTTAATCCCAGCTCCACCCCTCGGTGTGACCTTGGGCAAGTCACTTCTCTGTACCTCAATTACCTCATCTGTAAAATGGGGATTAAGACTGTGAGCCCCACGTGGCACAGGGACTGTGTTCAACCTGATTAGCTTGTGTCTACTCCAGTGCTTAGTACAGTGCCTGGCACATAGTAAGTACTTAACAAATACCATTTAAAAAAAAATAGTCGATAGGCATGATCCTTGCCCACAGGGAGCTTACGGCCTATAACTACTATGACATATCATTCTCTTTGCTTGGATTCCCCTCATTTTGGCCAAACTGTATAAAATCTCTCTTACTAAACTCCTTCTACCTAGAAAGCTTCAAGCTTCACCTTGCCTCACGCCTGCACATATTTACCACCTTATTCATATACTTCTGTTCTTTGTATGTCATTTTGTTAGGTAAACACCCCCTCAACTAAAACAAGACTGGGTTCTCAGCGGGTAAAGGATAACAATGAGCCTAACCAGGTGGCAAGGAAAGCTCTTTAACACCGGTGCTTTATTAACGAGCAATGAGAGATTCGAGTCTACTTACAGATTTTGAAGGTGGAAGATTTAACCGATTATTCTGGTCTCTTAGATAAGGCCTAAAGAGAAGACAAGACAAAAATCAACCAGCGAGGAAAGGGCAATAACTAATAGATGCAGTCTTTTGGGGGGGGGGGGGCAAAAATGGGCCCCAATTGAGGCTTTGAAGGAGTAGGCCTGGTTGGAGAAGCACCCGGTATCTGAGCACCCTGCTAGAGAGGGTGTGGGGGGCAGGAGAGGGTCTCAGCTGATGACCGAGCCATGTCGCACTACGGGGCCAAGAAATCACTTAATGAATATCGTTATAGGTTTAGTAGCTATCGAGACCTGAGTAGCAAGTCTGGACAGCGTAGGGACGGTCACTTCAGCTTTTCTGAACCACCTAAGCACTTCAATTAATCAGTTGTATTTGAGCATTTAACTGTGCAGAGCACTTTACTAAGCGCTTGGGAGAGAAGAGAGTTTGTAGACCCTTCCCTGACCACAGAGAGCTTAAAGCCTAGAGGGGGAGGCAGCCAATATCAACAAATAAATTACAGATATGTACATATGTGCTGTGGGATTGGGGGGGGGGGCGCGAATAAAGGGTGCAAATCCAAGTGTGATACAGAAGGGAGGGAAAGAGGATGTGAGGACTTAGTCGGGGGTCTCACGGAGATGTGATTTTAATAAGGCTTGGAAGGTAGGGAGAATGAAGGTCTTGGATGGATATGAAGGGGGAGGGATATGAAGGATAGGTTGGATATGAAGGGGGAGGGAATTCCAGGCCAGAGGCAGGAGGTGGGCGAGGGGTCAGCGGCAAGATAGATGAGATCAAGGCACAGTGAGTAGGTTGGCATTAGAGGAGGGAAGTGTGCGGGCTGGGCTGCAGTAGGAAATCAGAGAGGTAAGACAAGGGGGAGCAGGGTGAGAGGTAATTCCTGTTTGTTGTGGAAGTGGACGGGCAACGACTGGAGGTTCTTGAGGAGAGGGAAAACAGGGGCTGAATGTTTCTGTAGGAAAATGATCCAGGCAGCAGAGTGAACTACGAACTGAAGTGGGGAGAGACCGGAGGCAGGGAGGTCACCAAGGAGGCTGGTTTGGAAATACAACCGTCTGCAATTCTTGCGTACCTATCTTTCTATTACATTACATTCCCCCATCTGTAATTTATTCTCGTGTTTATCACCCTGGCTAGACCGTAAACTCTCTGAGGATGGAGATCAAACAGTAGGCACTCGATATGGACTCCTGATTGCCTGGAAGGGAAGAGCTCGGCTAACGGCCTTGTCCATCCCGCACTGCTGGACTGGTACAACAGTCCCCAAAGTCTTCGATCAGCATGGTGATGACTGTGTCCAACCCGATTTGCTTGTATCCCCCCCACCCCAGCGCTTAGTAAAGTACCTGACACGTAGTAAGCGCTTAACAAACACCACCACCATCATCATCACGATGAAGAAAATTATAAAAATGGCTAGGGCAGCAGCACGGGTAGAAATCTGATCATTCTCATGGCAGTGGCCCCGCTGACCTTACAGTGACACTGGCAAGCAACGTGTCCATTTTTAAAATACTCCTCACCAGGGGAGGAAAGTCTCACTTACCCACCCAACCACTCACGGGGCCCTGCTGTTTTCTCAGATGTTACCCAGCTTTACAGATTTGAGAGGCAAAAACCGGGTAGGACTGCCAAATCTGCGCCTCTGTGCACGCCCCCGGATAAAATCCTCAAAAAATCACCGTGCGATGGGCAGAGACGGTCACGGGTGGAAATGCACGACTTTTGCGGGGTTCCCACCAAGCCTCGGAAGCTTTTTCGGTTGACGGGCTGTCACACTCACTTGGGGTTTTGACATTTCAGCTTCCCCTTGGCAGCCAAGTACTCCTGCAGCTTTTTCCGCCGCTCCTCTGAAAGGGAAGTGACAGAGAAGCCTCAGACTAAGAGTTCTGGGTTGAACCTGACCCCCTCCTGCAGCTGTCGGGTTTCTAAGAGAAGCAGCGCGGCTCAGTGGAAAGAACCCGGGCTTGGGAGTCGGAGGTCCTGGGTTCTAATCCCGGTTCCGTCACTTGTCAGCCGTGTGACTTCGGGCAAGTCACTTCACTTCTCTGTACCTCAGTTACCCCATCTCTCTGGCTCAGTTACCCCATCTGTAAAATGGGGATTAAGACTGTGAGCCCCACGTGGGACAACCTGTTCACCTTGTATCCTCCCCAGCGCTTAGAACAATGCTTTGCACATAGTAAGCGCTTAACAAAGGCCGTTATTATTATTATTACAAGAAGATGAGCTCTGCCCAGACCCCCCAAGGGCATTTCCCCACCAATACAACCGCTAAGCAGCCTGGACTCCCGGCTTTACTTGGCAAATACGAATCCTCCCCTATTAGCCCAAAGGCTACAAACCAGCAAGGTGTACTGGATAGAGCACGGGCCTGGGAGTCAGCACGTCATGTGTTCTAATCCCGGCTCTGCCACTTGTCTGCTTTGTGACCTTGGGGAAGTCACTTCACTTCTCTGGGCTTCAGTTATCTCATCTGAAAAATGGGGAGACTGTGAGCCCAAATGGGACAGGTACCGTGTCCAACGCGATTTGCTCGTATCCTCCCCGGCGCTTAGGATAGTGCCTGGCACACCAAGCACTTAATACCACAATTATTATTATTATTAGTTGGCCCACTGAAAGGACTGCAAAGGGTTCCCGGGGAAAGGGTTTGAGGGAAACCCCAGTCCCACGGCACTTAGGAACACATAATAATAATAATAATGATGGCATTTGTTAAACATTTACTATGTGCCAAGCACTGTTCTAAGTGCTGGCGGGGGGATGCAAGGTGATCAGGTTGACCCACATGGGGCGCACAGTCTTAATCCCCATTTGACAGATGAGGTAACTAAGGCACAGAGAATAATAATAATAAGCTTGGTATTTGTTAAGCGCTTACTATGAGGGGAGCACTGTTCTAAGCGCTGAGGTCGGTACAGGGTCATCAGATGGTCCCACAGTGAGGCTCCCAGTCTTCAACCCCATTTGACAGATGAGGTCACTGAGGCCCCGATTGTCCCACGTGGGGCTCTCAGTCTTCATCCCCATTTGACAGATGAGGTCACTGATGCCCCGAGAATAATAATAATAATAATGGCATTTGTTAAGCGCTTACTATGTGCAAAGCACTGTTCTAAGCGCTGGGGGGGATACAAGGTGATCAGGTTGTCCCACGTGGGGCTGTCAGTCTTCATCCCCATTTGACAGGTGAGGTCACTGAGGCCCAGAGAAGTGAGTTGACCGGCCCAAAGTCACCCAGCTGCGGATGGGGATTCGAACCCACGACCTCGGCCTTTCCTTCTCTTTCCACCGAGCCACGCCGCATCTCCGTGATTTCTTCCTTTGTATGGCCGTCTGCCTCCCCCACCGGGGGTGGGAAAGGAGCGGGGTCTGCAGAAGCAGCGTGGCGCAGTGGAAAGAGCACGGGCTTTGGAGTCAGGGCTCATGAGTTCGAATCCCAGCTCTGCCACTTGTCAGCTGGGGGACCGTGGGCGAGTCACTTCACTTCTCTGGGCCTCAGTTCCCTCATCTGGAAAATGGGGATGAAGACTGGGAGCCCCACGTGGGACAACCTGATTCCCCTGTGTCTACCCCAGCGCTTAGAACAGTGCTCGGCACATAGGAAGCGCTTAACAAATACCAACATTACATTCTTCATTACCGTTCATTCATTCCGATTTATCGCTCGCTTCCCGGAGGCCGCGGACGCCCTCTCCCCAGCGTTCAGCACAGTGCTCGGCCCGGAGGAAGCGCCCCATGAATACGATCTGAATGAAGGACCGGAGGAGCAGCGTGGCTCAGTGGAAAGAGCCCGGGCTTTGGAGTCCGAGGTCATGAGTTCGAATCCCAGCTCTGCCCCTTGTCAGCTGGGGGACCGTGGGCGAGTCACTTCACTTCTCTGGGCCTCAGTTCCCTCATCTGTAAAATGGGGATGAAGAGTGCCAGCCCCACGTGGGACATCCTGATTTCCCTGTGTCTCCCCCAGCGCTTAGAACAGTGCTCGGCACCTAGTAGGCGCTTCACAAATACCAACATTATTATTATTAGATCCGAGGGCCCGGGTGGGGGTGGCAAAGGATGCCGGGAGAGAGGGCGCGGGGGAAACTGAGGCAGGGGGCAGGAAGGGACTCACCCTCGGCGCCCAGCGCCCCGCCGGTGCCCACCATCGCCTCGCTGCCCTTCCAACGGCCGCCCGGCAACTGCCGGCGCCCCGCCCCCTCCGCCGCTCCCCATTGGCCGCCGTCCCTTTGAATCGACCAATCGGAACCCTTATTTCTTAAAAAAACCGCCCCCACCCGCGACTGGGCGGGGCCACGGGCCCCGGCCTCGCTTGCGGATTGGCTCCTCGCTCCCTGACCACGCCCCCGGAGCCCCGCGATTGGACGAGGGGCGGGACGGCTGGGAGGCGGGGAGACCCCACCCCGTCCGGATACCCGGGGGCGCTCCGGATATTTGGTATGGTTGTTGGTATTTGTTAAGCGCTTCCTATGTGCAGAGCACTGTTCTAAGCGCTGGGGGAGACACAAGGGAATCAGGTGGTCCCACGTGGGGCTCACAGTCTTCATCCCCATTTTACAGATGGGGTCACTGAGGCCCAGAGAAGTTAAACGACTTGCCCACAGTCCCCCAGCTGACAAGTGGCAGAGCAGGGATTCGAACCCATGACCTCTGACTCCCAAGCCCGTGCTGTTTCCACTCAGCCAAGCTGCTTCTCTAATAATAATGTTGGTATTCGTTAAGCGCTTACTATGTGCAGCGCACTGTTCTAAGCGCGGGGGGAGACACAAGGGAATCAGGTTGTCCCACGTGGGGCTCACAATCTTAATCCCCATTTGACTGATGAGGTAACTGAGGCACAGAGAAGTGAAGTGACTTGCCCACAGTCACCCAGCTGGCAAGTGGCGGAGCCGGGATTCGAACCCATGACCTCTGACTCCAAAGCCCGTGCTCTTTCCACTGACCCACGCTGCTTCTCTTTCTGGTCGAAATGTGGTGCCGTTTATTAATAATAATAATAATAATGCTACTTATTAAGCGCTTACTATGTGCCGAGCACTGTTCTAAGCGCTGGGGTGGATAAGACTGTGAGCCTCATGTGGGACCACCTGATGACCCTGTATCTCCCCAGCGCTTAGAACAGTGCTCTGCACATAGTAAGCGCTTAACAAATACCAACATTATTATTATTACAAGGTAATGAGGTTGTCCCCCGTGGGGCTCCCAGTTTTGATCCCCATTTGACAGATGAGGTCACTGAGGCCCAGAGAAGTTAAGCGACTTGTCTAAGGTCGCCCGGCGGACAAGTGGCAGAGTCGGGATTAGAACCCGTGTCCTCTGACTCCCAAGCCCAGGCTCTTGCCACTAAGCCACGCTGCTTCCCTATTGCTTGTGAGAAGTCGAAGCGCCGGACTCAAGTCCCGCCCCCCACCGTATTCATTCATTCGATCGTATTTACGGAGCGCTTACTAGGTGCAGAGCACTGGACTAAGCGCTCGGAATGGACAACTGGGCAGCAGTTAGAGACCATCCCCGCCCAATGACGGGCTCACGGTCTAACTGCGGGGAGACAGACGGCAGAGCCAAACAGAACGAAACAAAACACAAGACAACATCGCCAGGCCCAAGGCGGTGTGGGTGGGAATTAGCTCCAGGGCATTATTATTATGAATAATAATGATAATTGTGGTGATTGTTAAGCGCTTACGAGGTGCCAGGCACTGTTCTAAGCGCTGGGGTAGATGCAAGCTAATCAAGTTGAATGCGGTGCCTGTCTCACAGCCTTGAAATCCCCATTCTACAGATGAGGTCACTGAGGCCCAGAGGAGTTAAGTGACCAACCCCTCCTGAAAAGCTCGGTTGCCCTGTGGCCTTTTTTATATTGGGCAGGCCATCTTTTTTTAAACGGTATTCGTTAAGCACTTACTACGGACCCAGTGCCAGAGTAGCTACGGGCTAAACAGGTCGGCCCCGTTCCGTGTCCCACAGAGGTCTCACACTTTTAATCCCCATTTTGCGGATGAGGGAACTGAGGCACAGAGAAGTTAAATGTCTTGCCCGGGGCCACGCAGCAGACAGGTGGCGGAGCCGGGATTAGAACCCAGATCCACTGACTCCCAAACCCTCGCTCTTTCCACTGGGTCGTGCCGCTTCTCTAGCCTGGCACTGGCTGGTAGAGGTACAGAGCAGCTGAGACCAGGCGGTGCCCTTCGACAGCCCGCCGCACCGGGCGGGTGGTAGGCGGGTTGTCGTTTCCCCATCCCTGCCTGGGATTGTGCTCGGAACCAGGGAACCAGCATGGTATAGGGGATAGACCATGGTCCTGGGAGTCAGAAGCTCATGGGTTCTAATCCTGACTCCACCACTTGTCTGCTGTGTGACCTTGGGCAAGTCGCTTCACTTCTCTGGGCCTCAGTTACCTCACCTCTAAAATGGGCTTCTGGTGTCCTGAGAGTTGGTCCAGGATCTTCCTCCCCTGCCCCCGCCGGCAACACCGCCCCCCCCCCCCCCAAACTGGGAACCGATCGGCGAGATCAACTGTTAACCTTTCCAGGATGAACAACGGTGGAGTTTTATTATGATTTTAAACAGTTAACGTAATGACAGCGCCCAGGGGCTGTCTACACATCATGTAATGGCAGATTTTTATCAGTGACCCAGTTGAAAATTAATAAATAACAATAAATACAAATAAATACGTAAAAATAACATCTGGCCCCGGCGATCGGGACCCAACAGACGGCTGATGACGGGGATGGTGATTCAGCCTCAGCACCGGTTTCAACTTTGACTCGTGGGCCCTGGAATTGAGGGAAGTTACATTCCCCAATCAGGAGGTTCTAGAGCACAGTTACTGCCCCACTCTCAAGCCCGACCCATCTCAGGTCGGTGGCCGAGGGCTGATCGTGGGGAGAGCGGGTGACTCCAGATTGCCGAGTCCTCAGTCCTCCTCCCCTTCCCGTCCCGGGTAGGGTTGGACTGGGCGGGGAGGAGACCGCGGGGCAGAACGCCGTACTAAACACTTGGAAAGTATAACTCAGCGACAGAGAGAGACAATCCCTGCCCACAGTGGGCTCACAGTCGAGAACGGGGGAGACAGATATCAAAAACAACTAAATAGGCGTCAGTGGCATCAATATAAATAAATAGAATTATAGATATATATACACATCAAAACAGGTAAACAGGCATTAATATAAATAAATGGAATTATAGATACGCGCATATATACCCAAGTGCTGTGGGGCGGGGAAGGCGGGGGGCGGGGTAGAGCAAAGGGAGCGAGTGGGAGGGATGGGGGGAGCTGAGGAAAAGGGGGGCTTAGTCTGGGAAGGCCTCCTGGAGGAGGTGAGCCTTCAGTAGGGCTTTAGAGGGGGGAAGTGTGATTGGCGGGTTTGAGAAGGGAGGGCATTCCAGGCCAGAGGTAGACATGGGCCAGGGGTCGACGGCGGGACAGACGAGAGCGAGGCACAGTGAGAAGGTCAGCACCAGAGGAGCGGGGTGCGCGGGCTGGGATGGAGAAGGAGAGATGGGAGGTGAGGTAGGAGGGAACAAGGTGATGTTCCGCTTTGAAGACAATAGTGAGGAGTTTTTGCTTGATACGGAGGTTGGTAGGCAACCACTGGAGATTTTGGAGGAGGAGGGAGGTGACATGACCAGGACGTTTCTATAGAGAGATAATCCGGGCAGCCGAGAGAAGTATAGACTGAAGTGGGGAGAGCCAAGAGGTTGGGAGATCAGAAAGGATGCTCATGCAGTAATCCAGTCGGGACAGGACGAGTGATTGTACCAATGTGGTACAATCGCCTTCCCCTTTCCCCCGGGTCTCACAACAGCCTCTTCAGTCCCACCCAGCCTCTGAGCTCAGCACCATAATCTTCCAATATGAAGAACAACAATGCACACTATTGTGTAGGATGACAGTTCAACAACAATTTCAAAAATCCCTCACGAGTCGAGGGGGCGGAATATGAGCCGCTCTTCCGAAACGGCGCGTCGCCCCGACCCTCCTGAGAGCTTCGTCCCAAGAATCTCAAGCATCTTCTCCTAACTCCGGTGAGGCAGCAGGAATGAGAGAGAACGTCTTCTTCCCCTATTAAACCGAGGCTCCTACGGGGTCCGTGAGGCGTCGCAGAGGGGGCTGAGGGTGCCAGAGTGACTCAAGAGGCTAAGCTACTGCTGAGAAGACCTGAGGCATTCAGTCCCCACCCTGTCTGCCCTGAGTCACCTACTAGATCTAAGCATCACGTGGCGAAGCAAATTCCATCCGTTTCTTCATGGTGGGCACAGTCCCAGCCTTGAAGGTGTGGATCGGTCACTGGTATTTCTCATCAACCTTGAGTCTGGCCTGCTCTATTTGGGCAGCCAGAGGATGGGACGGCTTCTTCCTCTGAGCCTCACGAGTGCCTGATTTGCAGTGGGAATGATCAATCTGGCCTGGGAGCAACCGGGAGCTAGTGGGGCTAGAGGGTCGGCGTGAGGCGTCCCTGTCAGGTGAACACCGAGGTCAGGTGACCTCTCGTGAGCGTGTCCGTTTTTGAATGTGACGCAGAGATTGTCTTGTACGGGAGACTTCGCTCCCGCTGGGGTGGGCTCCGTGACTCCAGATTTGTTTCTTAATCCCTCAGCCCGTTAGACTGTAGGCCTCCTGAAGGCAGGGATCGAATCTAACGCTACTCTACTCCGCCAAAGTGCTTAGTACAGTGTCCTGCCCGGGCACTCAACCCATACTCTCAAGTAATTGATTTGAGTAACCTCTCCCGGCCTCATTTAATCCTGGGGGAGAGCGATAGTGGTGACAGTGTTTATTAAATGCCTCCTAAATTAAATTAAATATCTACATGAGGAGCAGCGTGGCTCAGTGGAAAGAGCACGGGCTTGGGAGTCAGAGGCCGTGAGTTCTGATCCCGATTCCGCCACTTGTCAGTTGGGTGACTTTGGGCAAGTCACTTAACTTCTCTGGGCCTCAGTGACCTCATCTGGAAAATGGGGATGAAGACCGTGAGCCCCACGTGGGATAACCTGATCAGCTGGCATCTACCCCAGCGCTTAGAACGGTGCTTGGCACGTAGTAAGCGCTTAAGAAATTCCATCATTATTAATATTATTACTCTGCGCCAAGCACCGTACTAAGCACTGGGAACTAAGTAGACGGGTGAGATCGAGACAGACCGCCCCCCGAAGAGCTCACGATCGCAGTTCTCAGCTGACCAATGGATGATCTAAAATTACTAAGCCACCACAGGTGTGATAAATCAGCGGATCTTCTAGATCCTGCCCCCCCTTGACGAGGGTAAAACTCATGGAGTATTATGAAAGCTCCCCCTTCAAAGCCATGTGAGTGGCACTGAGATCCAGGGGGAAGGGTCCTGGCCTTCGTGTACTTAGTACATACCACCACTGCTCACCAGCAGAGGTTTCGGCCCCCCGGGCTTCAAATGTAGAAGTCAGTGATGAACTCCTCGCCCCGATGGTTTGTCACGAGGAGAGGCTCGTTTTCTTTGTAAGTCCCGAGGTACCAGTCGGGGTAGGCGGCCGAGGCGAAGTTACTGGTGGTTCCGCTCTGGCCCCAGAGGAAGAGGTGGTTTTCGTGGCTGCCGATGGTCTGCGGTGGGCCTGGCATTGCCTAGAGGGAAGAGAGCAGAGGCCTGTTGGCGGCCGAGAGGGGGCCGGAAGGGGAGGATTCCTGTGCAGGGAGGTCCCCTGGACCGCTGGGCTCTGGACTGGGGGAGTCCGGCCAAGAGACCGAAAGCTCAAGGCCACCCCCTCCTGGAGCCTGGGGACTGTTTTTAGCCGGACCAAGGAGCTCGGGAGAGGTCTGGGGAGGGATCCTTTTAGCCCCAGGGGGTCCCCTGGGGGCCACGGGGCCGGGGGAGGGGCGGTGGCTGGCCCGGCAGTGGGCCCGGCCAACGGTTCACTGGTCCCGCCTGGTCTTGCAGGAGAGTGAGGTCAGTCAGTCAACGTTATTTATTGAGCGCTTACTGTGTGCAGAGCACTATGCTAATCGCTTGGGAGAGTACGAAATAACCATAAGAACAGTCCCTGCCTGCAACAGACTTACAGTCTAGAGGGTAGGAGACCAGGAATAGTCATTCAAGTGAGGGTGGAAGGGAGGCTGAAGTCAGAATTCAATATCCCCTCGCACATGTCCAAGCCGACATCGCAGCTCGCGTACTTGTCCGGAGTCGGCCGGGGGTCTGCTCACCTTCAGTTCCAGCTTCTTGGTGTCCTCTTCATCCTTCACACTCAAGAACAGTTGTTCATTTCTCTCGGGGCCTTGGACACTGAGAGTCACATGTCTAGAGGCCTCAACAGGCATGTAAATGGCCATTTCAAATTTCACTGGGAAGAGAGAGGGCAAGAGGCGAAGTGAATCCACCCTATCGACTACTGTTTCTAATTCCTCATTTATCTCCCTACTTCCAGCCTCTCCCTTCTTCAGTCCATACTACATTCAGCTTCCCGGATCATCTTCCTGAAACATTTTTTATTTATTTATTTTTAATGGAATTGGCAAAGTGCTTACGATGTGCCGAGCACCATTCTAAGCCCTGGGATAGATACAAGTTAATCAGGTTGGACACAATCCCTGTCCCACACGGGGCTCACAGTCTTAATACGGGGAGGGTATGATTTAATCCCCATTTTACGGATGAGGTAACGGAGGCACAGAGAAGTAAAGTGTCTTGCCCAAGGTCACAGCAGAAACGTGGCAGTGCTGGGATTAGAACGCAGGTGCTCTGACTTTCAGGTCTGCACTCTTTCCACTGGGACACTGTTCAGTATAAATGTCTCCACTCCCCCCAAACCTCCAGTGGCTACCCCATTTCCCACTGCATCGAGCTGAAACTCTTTGAAACTCCTGCTCTGTCCTTCCTACATATCTGCTCTCCTCACCCACTATTCCCCAGCTCAAGTTTTCCACTCCTTTCAAACTAACCTCTCTCTAGACTCTCACCTCCCCTTTCTCTCACTCTTCCCCCCTGCCTGGGACTCCCCTCTCCTTCAAATCCACCAGAGCCCATTCGTTGTCCTCTTCAAGGCCCTTCCAAAATCCCACCTCTCCTTGAAACACTTCCCAGTGAATTTCCACCACATTGAATCTGGTTAACCCAACAGCTACTTGTAGCCTTTGGAAATATACTGATCTCCTTCCACTACTTATTTATTCACCCCTTCGCCTCTTCTTGCGAATAATTTCCGTCTTCCCATTTTAGACCGTCAACTCCGAGAGGGTAGGCACCGTGTCTCTTGTTTGCGTATGTGTTCCCAAGGACTTAGGTCAGTGCTCTACCCATAGTAAAAACTATTATTGGGCTCAGAGGAAGGTCCTGACAAAAGAGGGAGGGAATATCAAGATGGAAAGACTTTTCCCTGTAATGTATTTATTTATATGAATGTCTGTCTCCCCTTCTAAGCTGTAAGTTCGTTGTGGGCAGGGAATGTGTCTATTATTGTATTATACTCTCCCAACTTTTAGTACGGTGCTCTGCACACAGTAAGAACTTCATAAATACAACTGACTGTTCTTCAGGCACCTGTCTGCTCTTCCCCGCTCATTGCAGTTAACAGAGACTAGAAAGGAAAGGGTGAGAACTTCAGTGTGCTGGGAGGCAGGGGCTTGGCTCCCAGCAACTCACGTGGGCCAAGCACAGCAATCCCCCCATCCCAGGGGTGTCTGCCTCTCTGCTTCTGGCCCGGTCGAGGGAGGAGACGTGGGAGGGAAATGTCTGTGAAAGACCTCTCACAGCAGTGCTGAACGCCGCCAAGTGCTCCGGGGTTGGGCTCGTCGGCGGGGTCACATGGGAATTCCCACTGGCAGACCTACCTCATTTGCCCACTTCCCTGGAGAAATCCCGGTTTCCCTAAGCTTCCTGTCGAGGCTGGAAGCCACTTCCTTCCTGGGGTCTTCCTTCTCTTGACTGATGGACCCGGGGCCTTCTAAATAGCCGGAGGACGTAGCCACTGGGTGGAGGTTCCCTCTCTTCCGGAAATGGAACCTTCTTAACAAAGGATTGAATTTATTCACGGGCAAACGCTTGGCTTCACTGTAGAAAGCCGAGGCTGGTGGCGGGGGTCGTGGGGCTGGGGTGAGGCATGGAGAATTCCGGGAAAGCCGTTTATTATCTAACTTCCTGCATCCTCTCCCCTGGACTCAGGGAAAGGGTAAAGCCAGGGGCCAGCCTGAAGAAAGGAAAGGAACAAAGGCAGAGGATAGGGGGTGGCGGCCTTACCTTTCTGGGTTTCGCCTTGGAAGCTGTGAACAATGAGATCGGGAAAGTCGAGGTACATGCTTCGACCGTCAGTGTCGGTCAGAGTGATGGATTTCTTTCTAAAGAACGTCAGCTCATCGGGGAGGCTCCGGTAGGTGACGGACCTTAAGGTATAGTCAACGGTCTCTGAAACACGAACGTACACACCAGTCGATACCCTTGAGCAGTAGAGGCCATCAGTTGCACCGAGATCACCCGGGACTGGTCCTGTCTCCCTCTGAACTATTCCTGGCTCTGTGAATGACTCTGTTCTGTCAAATGCCATTCGGCGATAATTGACCAGGGGTTAGGGAAGGGGTGGAGAGGGGAGAGGTCGGGATGTGCTGATCGGGCCACTTCTAACTCTGGAGACAACCAGTATATCGTTCCCCCAGAGGTCCTTTGGCCTCTGTCAGAGACAGAGTCTTGGACAGAAAGGAGCCGGGAGTGTGGCCCAGTGTGGTCTTACACAATGTTCTTGTGGACTAAAAGATTCCACCAAAACCCCCCTCCTTACCTTTCCCAACTTGTTACTGACTGTAATCTAGACTGTAAGCTCATCGTGGCCAGGGAATGTGTCTACCGACTCTTGTATTTTACACTCCCGAGCCCTCAGTGCAAGTGCTCTGTGCACGGTAAGCACCCTTTGATGATGATGATGATGATGATGATTAATGCATTTGTATTTGTTAAGTACTTACTATGTGTCCCTCACTATTTTAAGAACTGGGGTAGATACATGTTAATCAGGGCAGACAGTCCTTGTCTCAAATGGGTCACACAGTCAAAGCGGCACGGGGAAAACGCATAGAATCGCCATTTTTACAGATGAGGAAACAGAGAGACAGAGAAGTGAAGTGTCTTGCCCAAGATCACACAGCAAACAACTGGCGGAGCCGGGATTAGAACCCAGGGCCCCCGACTCCCAGGCCCTTGATCTTTCCAGTAGGTCAACTTCCTAGCCAACCCATGATTCCAGAGGAACATGTCCTGGGAAAGTGTATAAGAACCCACCATCCCCTGGGTCTCTCAGATTGTGCTCCATTTTCTCGGATGATTGCCTCCCTCAAGTAATGCCCCACCCGCTTTTCAAGGAGGAAATCAAAGATGATTCTCTTGCCGCAAAGCTACCCCTCCTTCCCTCTGACCCGGTGGCTCCGATTGTTAATGCTGCGGGCTCAGTTTTGCTCCCTCTTCTTTCCTTTTCCCTCACCGGGTCAGCTAGTGGCTGGCTGGTTTTAACTACATTCCAGACTAAATATAGCCTTTGTCCTCCATGGCAGTGGAAAAAGTCACCAGGCCGGTCAGCCGACTTCCTCGGAGCCACCCGGACCGTAGGGCCGGCGGGAGCTAGGAAGTAGCGTGGTCTCCGGCTGTGTGGGTCAGTGCGGCCGAGGAAGGAGCCGGTGAAAGTGGTACGGCGACACGGGGAGGACCCTAGTTTCGCGGCCTGCCTCCTCTTTCCTTCTCCAGAAGATGAAGTCAGAGCAGCTGGGGAGATCACTGTGTATGAGTCCCCCCCTCGAGGGGCGGGGGAAATGGGTCAGTTGGCCGAGCTCTCAGAGAGCTGGGATCCCGCAGGTGATGTGCCTCCGTGGACGTAATAATAATAATAATAATGTTGGTATTTGTTAAGCGCTTACTATGTGCCGAGCACTGTTCTAAGCGCTGGGGTAGACATAGGGGAATCAGGTTGTCCCACGTGGGGCTCACAGTCTTAATCCCCATTTTACAGATGAGGGAACTGAGGCACCGAGAAGTTAAGTGACTCGCCCACAGTCACACAGCCAACAAGTGGCAGAGCTGGGATTCGAACTCATAAGCCCTGACTCCAAAGCCCGTGCTCTTTCCACTGAGCCACGCTGCTTCTCACTGAGCTGCTCCGTCGGCCCGGCCCCCTTGAAGGTGGGAGGGTGGGGAGGGGGGCACCTTAACTGCCCTTACCTTCCTTCCTGAAGTTGATGATGGTCTCCAGGTCCGCGTCAGTAATGGGGTTGAAGCTGGGACTTAGCCGTCTCTTCTTTATTTTCCCCCTGGAAGTTTTCTCCGTCACGCTGTTCTGAAAGTTCACCCTCTGCGTCTTCTGAACTATCTTAGTGACCTTTCGAGGCGGGTCCATGGTGCCCGGGCTCCCCCTCAGATGTCCGCTACAGTGGGTCTCGTAGAAGGAGTTCTGTGGGGAGAGGAGAGATGCGATCCTGAGCTGCCGCCCCGGGGCACCAACTTCCTTCTTCCTCTTCCTTGGCTCCCACAGGAGTTTCCATTCTTAAGCACACCTCAGGGGAACTGGGCAGAGGTCAGGCACGAATACCTCCCTGCCTCCTCCTCCCCCAACCCTCTCTCCGCCTCTATTCCCGTGAATGACACCTGAAGTTGTGCCTGGGCCCAGACTTCCACTCCCGAGGCCTTACCACCCCATCGTTCTTCCTCCTCGTTCTTTCTCTATCGGTGATGGAAGCAGTGCTCGGTGGGAAGGGCCGGTGGGAGAACCCTCTTGACCCGCCTCCGCCTTCACTCACAATTCATCTCCCTCTCTATACCCCATGTTCACTCTCCACCTCCCCCTGCGGAGGAGACCCCGGGAACCCACTTCCCGAGGTGGGGGTGCCAGTCGGAAGGGTCCCCTCTCCTCCCTCTGAAGGGCTGCCCTGGAATTTCGTGCCAGAAGCCTCAGGGTGCTTCCTCCCTTATCACCTGCTTCCTGGAGCTAAATTCTAAGTCTTTAATCCTTCTCCAGAATTCAGCTGTTCAGAGTTGGGAGGAGGGGCCCGGAGAATCCTCAGGGCTCCAGGCCCTGAGACCCAGAGAATTCTCCAGGAGAGGACGCGGTGATCACTGCCTAACAATGTAATGAAGAACGCAGATCCATTTTAACCTCCCCGGGCCCTGCCACCTGTGACCCCGCCAGCCCCGGACGTTACCTGGCTCTGAGCGATGGGGTCCAAATCGATGACAGATTCCTCGTTTTCACTGTAAAATCAAAAGGACACAGCCGCTCTTCATTCCGCCGGCCACTTTCCCACCCCTGTTTTGCAACGTCCACGGTCGGCAGTCTTAAGCTGCCTGTTGCTTCGGCAGCCTAACTCTCCCCAGGTCGGACTTACTCCAGCTTAAGGGTCAGAAAAATCTTTAGTTTGGGAAGCCCGCTGAGGGACTGGGACCATGTCTAATTCCCACCTGGGAAGTGTTTCCCAGCGTTTAGTATAGTCCTCTGCCTGCAGTAAGCACCTAATAGGTACGATTATCTCACAACAGAGTGCTTACGAAGCCTGGCGCGGACTCCTTCTCTTCCGAGCATCTCGTCCGTGTTAGGAGGAGGGTTCGGCCGAGGCTACGCACGCCCAGGCACCCATACCCAGTGTCTTTGGGACCCCTTGCAATCCATCCATCCATCAATACGTGGACATCTATCTCTGGGTGCCCTCCTCCCCCCGACACCCACAAAGCCCCACCTGAGGACCTTCTAGAATCTAGCCTCCTCCTCCGCCCGGAGTGAGGACAGGCGGGCAGCTTTGTTTACCTGTAGCAGCTCATCAGGTCAGCAAACAAGTCCGGGACCCGTGCCATCGCTGTGCGGACGTGTGCCTGTGGGAGGGACAGCGCACATGCAATCAGCCCAGCCAGCTCCCAGACACAAGTAAAGTTCGTGGCAATGCCTCGCAGCCTTTTTTTAGCTATGCTGTGTGGCGGGAATTTTTTTTTTTTTCTCGTGAATGCCAAACAGAGTTGAAGCAGGGTCAGAAATGAGGCTGCGGGCTGTTCACATGCCTGGAGTCCCTCAAGGAGAAATCCAGGCCCATCTCTCCCCAGGAGGACAAAGCAGAGCTGGGAGATCAACATCCATAACAGCAACAGGATGTGTCCTGAACCCCTGAACCCCCTACTGGGCTCAGACCACTGTCCGGGGCCCTTGGAGAGCTTACGAGAGAATTAGCGGAACCCCTGCCCTCGAGGAGCTGACTGTCAGGTATAAATTGGCAAAGGAATGATGATGACAAGCATGGAAGAGCTGGTCTAAGGAGTAGCAAGGGGAAAATAAGAGAGGCAGGTGGATATGTAGATCTCATTTCAGATCTAGCAGTTCCCAGCCCAGACAGAGTTGCGAACAAAGATGGGACAGCGATAATACCTGTGTTAAGCTGCCTCACTCCGGTGTTGACCGATGATGTCGTGGCTTTCCGATGTGCTCCCTGCCTTTATTCGCCCATATGGGGAGTGGCGAACTGAGTGACTAATTGGCTTTGGCTTCCAATGAGAAGCTGGAATCTCTACTCACTCAAAGAACCATGCGCCGAGACCCAACAGAGGGTGGGGTGGAAATGCAGAGGCGAAAACCTCCCCTGCTGCCCGGGTTCTAAGATGCAGGGATTTGAACGGTTGCAAGGGTGACTGGGGTACTGTGGTCCCTCGGGGGCTAGAAATGAACTCCAGAGCGGAGGGAATCCTGAGAAACCGGGGCTCGATCAAGTGGGAGCAGGGCACGGAGTTGCTCTTGCGGTTAGCTACTTGGAGTCAGTCAGCCAATTGTATTTATTGAACATTTACTGAGAGCTCTGTACTAAGCTCTTGGGAGAATACAGTACAACGATAAACACATTCCACAGTAAGCTTAGAGTCTAGAGGGGGAGACCGACATTAATATAAATAATTACAGAAATGTACCTAAATGCTGTGGGGCCGAGAGGGGGGATAAACAAAAGGAGCAATTCAGGGCAATGCAGAAGGGAGTGGCAGAAGAGAGGAAGGCTTACTCTGGGTTCTGACTCCCAAGCCAGTGTTCTATCCACTAAGCAACACTGCTTTCTCTAAAAAATAATAATTCTGGCATTTGTTAAGTACTTACTATGTGCCAGACACTGTAATAAACACTGGGGTAGATACAAGCAGATGGGGTTGGACACAAGCTCGCAGTCTAAATCCCCATTTTACAAATGAGGTCACTGAGGCCCGGGAAGTGCCTCGCCCAAGATCACCCAGTAGGCAAGCGGCAGAGCCGGGGCTAGAACCCAGACCTTCTGACTCCTCGGGTCTGCTTGTTCAGCTACGTGACCCAGATATCCCAACTGGTCCCAGCCCTCAACCACGAGGAGGCATGCGGCACTTCCCGCACCCTGCCTCGCGGACTCCCACCCACTGATGCTAAAAGAGCCCTCGGCTTTTCCCAGTGGTAATCTACACAGCAGAAAGCCCAGGGTGCCACCATGACCCACTTCAAAATCCATCAGTCAGTGCCTCTGGGGACTAGAGGGGTCCTGGAGTCATGAAGAAGGCCCCGCTTTTCCAGACTGGGAGACCTGATGGCCCCCCAGTCTGGAGAATCTTTGGGCTGCAAGGACAGCTTGGGGACCGCTCATTACCCCAGTCTATTTGGGGAGACTTCCAGGTAACACCCGCCCTGAGCAATGGGGAGGGGGGCCCTGGTACTCACCCACCTTTCAGAATTCTCAGGAATCGAAAGAACAGCCAATTCCCTGTGCCCCGCGTGCCTTGGGAGCTACCTCTATCTAAAGGATGGGGATCCTCCTTGGCCGGGCTACGTCGACTGGCACGAACCCCGGGGCCTCCAGCCTGCCCTTCCCCTGTCACACGTTGATCTTTGGAGTGTGGCTTAGCAGAAGGAGTCTGGGCTTTGGAGTCAGAGCTCATGGGTTCTAATCCCGACCCTGCCACCTGGCTGCTGCGTGACCTTGGGCAAGTCACTAAACTTTACAATATCGCCAAGATCCGCCCTTTCCTTTCCATCCAAACGGCTATCATACTGGCACAGGCTCTCATAATATCCCGGCTGGATTATCGTGTCAGCCTACTCTCTGATCTCCCTTCCTCCTGTCTCTCCCCGCTCCAGTCTATTCTTCATTCCGCTGCCCGGATCACCTTCCTGCAGAAACGCTCTGGGTATGTCACTCCCCTCCTCAAAAAGCTCCAGTGGTTGCCTATCAACCTCCGCACGAAACAGAAACTCCTCACTCTGGGCTTCAAGGCTGTCCATCCCCTTACCCCCTCCTACCTCACCTCCCTTCTCTCTTTCTACTGCCCACCCCGTAGGCTCTGCTCCTCTGCCGCCCGCCCACCTCCTCACCATCCCCCGTTCTCGCCTATCCCGCTGTCGACGCCTGGTCCACGTCCTCCCGCTGGCCTGGAACGCCCTCCCTCCTCACCTCCGCCAAACTAACTCTCTTCCCCTCTTCAAAACCCTACTGAAAGCTCACCTCCTCCAAGAGGCCTTCCCAGATTGAGCTGCCCCTTTTCCCTCTTCTCCCTCTCTGCTCCCCCTTTGCCCTCTGCTCCCTCCTCCTTCCCCCTTCACCTCCCCTCAGCTAAGCCCTCTGCTCCTCCCCCTCTCCCTTCTCCTCCCCTCAGCACTGTGCTCATTTGTATATATTTTTATTACCTTATTTATTTTGTTAATGAGGTATCCATCCCCTTGATTCTATTTATCGTGATTATGTTGTCTTGTTTTTGTCGGTCTGTCTCCCCCGATTAGACCGTGAGCTCGTCATTGGGCAGGGATTGTCTCTATCTGTTGCCGAATTGTACATTCCAAGCACTTAGTACAGTGCTCTGCACATAGTAAGCGCTCAATAAATACTATTGAATGAATGAATGAACTAAACTTCTCTGTGCCTCAGTTCCCTCATCTGTAAAATGGGGATTAAGACTGTGAACCCCATGTGGAACAACCTGATTACCTTATATCTAGTCCAGCGCTTAGAACAGTGCTTGGCACATAGAAAGCACTTAACAAATACCGTCGTTATTATTATGTCGGCTCATTCCAGTGCCCCTCGGGAGATGCCAAAATAGTACATAAGTCTTTGGGAATCAGCTGAATTTGGATTTTTCATTGGCGAGCATTGTCATCAAATATCAAGCCAAATCCTCTTGGAGCAAGCTGCTCTTCCCCTTCAGGACTGCTGGCTCCAGGTCTCCATCCTGTAGTAACCCAAGCAAGAGGTGTGAGAGCCTCTCTCTCTTCCTGATTACAACTTGGCCCTTCTGCCCCTCAGACGCCTCTGTTCTTCTAAAACCGCTTATCCTGGAGAGCTGAACCACACCTATCTCCATTCACATATCAACGAAAATGACCTTCTGGTCACTCACCTTGGTTAAACCTTCCAGCAGTCCCTGTAGCAGGGAGGCCTTCCCGAAGCCTCTCGTGGACAGCTGTGGGCCAGAGTGACCACTACCAGGCCAAGGATTGTTCCTGGGAGAGCAGCAGACATTTGAGAGGAGACAAATGTCTTAAAAACCCCCTGACCAACTCAGCCTCTTCTTTCGAGGGGAGGGCAAGTTGTTTGTCCCAGCTGGGGCATGAGAGAGGACCAGAGAGGCTAAGGACTAATCATTCCTACTTACTAAGAGAAGCTCTGGGGCCAAAAGTTCTGCTAAGCTTAATGATCCGGGCTGACCTTCTACCCTTCTTCTTCCCGGGGAAGGGGCAGTGAGTCGATTGGAAGCTACATATGCCCAGAGCCAGAATCGTAGATTACTTCACATCACCTCAAAAACTACTGGTCAAGCTTTCCTACTCAATCAGTCGATCAGTGGTATTTATTAAGTGTTTACTGGGTGCAGAACTCTGTACTAAGCGCTTGGGAGAGTTCAGCACAACAGAGTTGGCAGGCACTGTCCTTGCCCACAGTGAGCATCCAGTCTAGAGGGGGAGGTGGGCGTTTTCATAAATAATTTATATCATTTGTAGGTCGGTACCTATGCCCGAGGTGATCTTGTATCTACTGCAGTGCTTAGTACAATGCGTGAGACATAATGAGTGCTTAACAAATACCGATACTCGTATCACTATGGGCTGTGCAGTGTGGTACAGTATAGATTGAAGAGAGGGGAGATGCTGGAGGCAGAGAGATGGTGGTTTGGGCAACCACGCCGGCTTGCCCCGGCCAGGCGAGTTCCTGCTGGAGTCTGGAGAGCCCCGGGTGAGTTTGGCAGGCAGGGGGGCAGCACTGGCAGGAAGCAGTCAAGAGTCTCCCCCGCCGGTTGCGTTTATGTCCAAAGAGGCCTCGGCCCTACTTCCGCTGATGGGTGGTAGCGCCATGGATCTCACCAACCACCACTCTTTCCACTGCCCCTGTCTGCCACATAATAATAATAATAACAATGGTCGTCGTTACGCACTTACTATTCGCCAGGCACTGTATTAAGCGCCGGGGTGGGTACAAGCAGAACAGGTTGGACACAGTCGCGGTCCCACTTGGGGCTCACGGTCTCAATCCCCACTTTTCAGATGAGGCAACTGAGGCTCAGAGAAGTGAAGTGACTTGCCCAAGGACACCCAGCAGACAAGTGGCAGAGACGGGATTAGAACTCATGCCCCTCTGACTCCCAGGCCTGTGCTCTCTCCACTACGTCATGCTGCTTCTCAATTTTTCCTATTCCTCGGTTTGCTATTGTGCCTATCCACAGTGCGTGACACCCTGGGTGATTCTTTGGGCAGAAACCTCCCTCATTGACCTGGAGAGCTGGGAAATGATTACCAAGTCCAGATTCATTCATTAGTAATTCAATAGTAATTTACTGAGCACTTACTATGTGCAGAGCACTGTACTAAGTGCTTGGAATGGACAATTCGGCAACAGATAGAGACCATCCCTGTCCAGTAACGGGTTCACAGTCTAAACGGGGGAGACAGACAGCAAAGCAAAATGGAACAAAACAAAACAAGACAACATCATCAAGATGTTCTTCATCAGATGAAGCCTCTGACCCAGAGAAGCACATAATGGGGAGAAGGCACAGTTCTGCCGGGCAGAGGGGGGCAAATCAGGGGGCAGTCAATCAATCGGAGAAGCAGCGTGGCTTAACGGAAATAGCACCAGTGAGCCCCATGTGGGACATTGACTGCCCAACCTGACTAGTACGTATCTACCCCAGCACTTAGTACAGTGTCTGGCACATACTAAGCACCTAACAAATGCCATTAAAAACTAAATCAATAAACGGTATGTATTGAATGCTTGCTCTTTGCAGAACACTGTACTGAATGCTCGGGAGAGTCCAGAGCAGTAGGTTTAGAAGAAATGTTTCCTGCCTACAGACCTTAGAGAAACAGCATGGACTAGTGGCAAGAGCTCAGGCTTGAGAGTCAGAGGACGTGGGTTCTGATTCCGGCTCTGTCACTTGTCTGCTGTGTGACCTGGGGCAAGTCACTTCACTTCTTTGTGCCTCAGTTACCTCATCTGTAAAATGGGGATCAAGACTGTGAGCCCCACTTGGGTCAACCTGGTCACCTTATATCTACTCCAGTTCTTAGAACAGTGGTTGGCATATAGGAAGTGCTTAACAAATACCATAATTATTATTATTTTTATTACACCCACTGGCAGCCCCCTGCCGCAGCCACGTCCAGACCCGATTCAAGCCAAAATGAAATTTCCTTCAGTGAATCAATCAATTGTATTAATTGAGCACTTCTGTTTGCAGAGCACTGTACTAAACACTTGGGAGAGTACGACATAACAATTCCTGGGAAAGTTGTTTTGAACTGAAATGTTTTCAAGGCAAAATCAACTGGCAAAGAACCTTGAAGGTTTCTAGGCTGCACCGAAGCAATAGATGAACTTCTCCTCTTTGGCAACTTGGGAAACTCTTCAATTCCAGCGTCAGTCACCACACCCATATTTGCAATGTGAATCTGGCCCTCGGGAGAATTTCCAAATTCCCAGCTGTATTTTGGTGGGGAAAAGGTCGACCCTCTAGATTTTAAGCCCGCTGTGGGCAGGGGATGTGTTGGTTACATTGATGTGTCATACCCTCCCAAGTGCTTAGCACAGTGAGCTGCACACAATAAGCGCTTAGTAAATATCAATGATTGATTGACCAGAGAAGAGACTGAAAAGGGTGACCCAGACCTTCAGCAGGTTACAGCTGTTTAAGTATGAGGACTGAAATGGTTCTATAATAATAATACTAATAATGATAGTATTTAAGCGCTTACTGTGCTCCAAGCACTGTTCTAAGCGCTGGGGAAGTTACAAGGTAATCAGATTGTCCCACGTGGGGCTCACAGTCTTCAACCCCCTTATACAGGTGAGGTAACTGAGGCCCAGTGAAGTGAAACGACTTGCCCAAAGTCATACAGCTGACAAGTGGCAGAGTCGGGATCAGAACCCACGTCCTCTGACTCCCAAGCCCGGGCTCTTGCCACTGAGCCACGCTGCTTCCCACTAAGCCACACTGGTTCTGAGTCTTCAGCCTGGAGAGACTAAAACTGAGAGATGACAGGATTGAATTTTACGACCCTGAAAGGCAAGGACAAGGTGAACAAGGAACTGCTGTTCTCCAAATCCCTTAATACATTGGAGCTTGAGAGTGGCAGATTCAAAACAGACAAGGAAATGCCTCTCCTTCCAGCGAGAGCTTAGTGGGCGGAATTCGTATCCACAGGCAGTTGTCCCGTTGACGTCTCAGCAGGTTTCAGTGGAGTTTGGATGGCTTCATGGGCCAGCAGCCCGTGCTGGCTCACTGGGAGAAAATCAGAGGGGGGAGTCAGGGAGGTTGGATAGTCAATTACCAATCAACTGTGTTCATTAAGCACTATTCTAAGCGCTAAAACAAGTCCAATATGACAGAGAAGGTAGACACATTCCCTTCCCACGAGCTTAGAGTCTAGAGGGACATGGAAGGACTGGAAGTCCTGGAAGTCGATGTTACTCCATAGCCTTCCCTTTGAGTAAGACAATTCTTCTGCCCTTTCCTCGGCGACCTGTTTTCCTTTCCCTCTATCGTATCACTCCTCTTCTTTGGACCCACTCCAGTCTCTCCAACCCCTGTTTGAAACACGGTGCTCACCACTGGACCAAAAGCAGTATGCTTATGGAGTACTCAATAATACTCCAACGCAGAACAGTCTAAGAGGTTTATTTTCTGACCCTGGATGTCAAACTCTTGTTAGTTCATCCCTATGCTAAAGTGGGTTTTTCAAGAGCAGTCTAACCTTTGCCACTCATTTTGCGGATCGTGGTCAGCTCTGATCCCCCACGGCTCTTTTTTCTCTGGGGTTGGTGTATTTCTATTCTTGCCCTTCCTGCCTCCTTTTTTTATGGTATTTGTTCAACGCTTGCTATGTGCCAGGGACTGTTCTAAGCACTGGGGTAGTAGATACAAGGTAATCCCCCAATTGTCTCTTCCCATTCTTAAAGGATCATTGTACTAATGTATCCAGTCACTTTGAATTTTAGTTTTGCCTGTTGGCAACACCTCCCAAAATATTATCATCCCCAAATCTGATGAGCAAGGGCAGAGGGCAGGACGCTGGGCTGAATGGACTGGGAGCCCGATTACAAAGCCTCCGGGTTAATGTCCTCGCTCTGGTAAACTCGTCGTGTTTAATCATTTCCACGAAGCAGAGTAAGATAAATGAGAATCAATCAGTCGATGGTATTTATTGAGGACTTACTGTGTGCAGAGCACCGTACTAAGCCCATGGGTGAGTTCAACACAACAGAGTTGGTAGACACCTTCCCTGTCCACATGGAGCTTACAGTCTAGAGAGGGAGACAGATATTAAATCTTGGATCTGGACGTAAGGGCTGTGAGGATGAGAGAGGGGGGAATAAAGGGCACACAGATCCCAGTGGAGTAACAGCACAGAAGGGAGAGGGAAAAGGGTGAATCTTTTCTGAGTCGTCTGTTAGCATCCCAATTCTGCCTTCGGGAAGAGAAACTTTTTTCCAGTACTTCTTGTTCGTCAACTACAATTGAGGAATCTCTTGCTTGTTCTATTTTCTTCCAACCGAATTTCCTCTCCAGCTTTAAGTGTTCTAAGTTTGTCCCTAAACAACCAGGCTATTCTTTTATGCTTCCTTCGGTCTTCCTGTTCTCCGAATAATTCTGGGCTTGGTCGACTTGATACTTTGCTATTGTCCTTCCTAATCCCACGTAATAATGTAGTTTGCTCTTGTGTCTGCAGAGTGAACCACATTTTAGGGCCTGTCCCAGCCATTCTAAATATGTCCCTCATCCTTCGACCCACACCTCACCAAGGTGGGGAGCGGGGTGAAACTCATTAATTAATTAATTAATTCAGTTGTATTTATTGAGCGCTATTGTGTGCGCTTAGGAGAGTACAGAACAACAATAGATAGACACATTCCCTGCCACAACGAGCTTTCGGTCTAGAGGCGGGGAGATGGACATCGATACAAATAAACAAGCAGGGGAGGGTCTGCTGGAGCTTTGCCAGCCACGGTCCTCTTGGTCGACTGCCATGGCACGGCGTCGGCACTCTGCTGCAATCACTTTGGCAGCCGATAGATTTCTGTATGTAAAATTCTTGCTGGTGTTTCCAAATGCGCCGTGCCCCCTGCTCGCTCCCTGCACCCTGGGCCCCAGCAGGACCACCACCGGCAAGGGGGAGACGGTGCAAGTGGGACTGCGTAAAACCACCAGCATGGCGTAGTGGATAGAGCACGGGCTTGGGAGTCGGAAGGTTACGGGTCCTAATCCCGGCTCTGCCACTCATCTGCTGTGTGACCTTGGGCAAGACACTTCACTTCTCTGTGCCTCAGTTACCTCATCTGTAAAATGGGGACTGAGACTGTGAGCCCCATGTGGGATAGGGACTGTGTCCAACCTGGTTTGTTTGTAACCACCCCTGCGCTTAGTACAGTGCCTGGCACATAGTAAATGCTTACCAAATACCATTATTATTAATGATAATAATAATAATCTGCTCCTCATCCGTGCAATCTTTGGGATTGGACTGATCCTCGTCCACGCTCACGATGGGAGACTCCTTCAGCGTCGTCATCTATCAGACGGGATCTGGGTATGACAAGGGTGGGAGCCACACCCAGGATGACATTCATTCTTCCTTTGGCAGAGTCCAGCCGGGCCCGCTCTGACTTCCAGAAGGGGATTTCCAGGACCTGGGTCTTGAGCATGCTCAGTGGTCACTTCCGATGTTCCCAGTTGGGCAAGGACTGCTGGCAAATTCCATTGACATGTCTGAAAAATCTGCGCGTGTATGGGCACCCCACTGGCCTGGGGATTAATATGGTTTAGTGGGAAGACCATGAAGGAATGGGAGGCGGCGGAGGAGTGGGGCCCCCTTGCCCAGTCCAGGCAGAGAAGCAGTAGAATAGCAGGGATGGAGGAGGCCAATGTTGGCAGGAGAGCAGACACTTGTCTGCTGTGTAGCCAGGGGCAAGTCACTTCACTTCTCCGTGCCTCAGTAAACCCATCTTTAAAATGGGGATTAAGACCGTGAGCCCCATTTGGGGCAGGGAGTATATCCAACCTGATTACCTTGTATCTACCCACCACTCAGTACAGTGCCTAGCACATAGTAAGCACTTAACAAATACCTTTGAAAAAAATGCTCTTTCCAGCTCTCGGGAGTCTCCGGCTTTTTTTTTTTTAATGGCATTTGTTAAGTGCTTACTATGTGTCAAGCACTATTCTAAGATTTGGGATAGAATCAAATCAATCAGGTGGGACAGAGTCCTTGTCCTACGTGGGACTCACAGCTAGAAGGGAGAACAGGTATTTAATCCTCATTTTACAGATGGGGCAACTGAGGCACTGAGAAGCTAAGTGACAGGTTCAAAGTCCCACAACAGGAAATGGGCAGAGCCAGGATTAGAACCCTGAACCCTCTCACTCCCAGGCCCACGCTCTTTCCACTAGGCCATGCTGCTTCTCGTTTGGCAGATTTCTCTCCCTCGGCCAGACCTCCAGGTGATAATCAATCAGTCAACCAATGGTATTTACTGAACACTTACTTTGTTGTCCTCAGCACTTGGGAGAGCACAATATAATAGAGTGGGTAAACCTCATTCCTGCCCACTAGGAGCTTTCAGTCTAGCCCTCCTCCCCTCCATCTTCCTCTGGCCAACCAGTTGAATTAGGGCCAGTGGTTTAGTGGGAAGAGCACGGAGGCCCGGTAGTCTTAAGACCCGGGATCTGTCAGCTCTGCCACTGAACTGCTGAGTGACCTCAGCAAGTCATTCAATCTTTCTAAACTTCCCTTTCTTCATCTGTAAAATGGGGATAAGAGCCCCATGCTCCTGCTCTCTCAGATTGCAAGCCTCACTGGGGACAGGGAACTTGCCTAATCAGATTATCTTGCATTTACTATCAGTTATTAGCACAGTGCATTTTCCACAGGAAGTGCTAAACAAAGGTCACGATTACTATCTAGGTGAGAGAGCCAGTTTAGGCCTTCTTGTTTTTAAGAAAAGCTCTTCCCTTTTGGGTTTGTCTTTGGGAAAGCTTTTTTGTTCTTCCTGGTTCAGTGAGATCTGCTCTGGGGTTATCAAATGGCTAGCCAATGACCAGCCGGGGGGCTTCAGGGTTAGGGGAGGGGAGGGGACAAGCATTTAATGCCACCCAGCAGGGCCAGCCCAACTATCTGTCCATTATCTGGTGCGGATGCCACCCAGACATGGGCAGAGAACGTGAGGGCCGAATGTTGTATTGTGCTCCCCCATGCATTTAGTACAGTCCTCTGCACATAGTAAGGGCTCAGTAAATACCATTGTTGATGATGCCTTTAAGTCCAATAACTTTATTTTCAGCACCTCCTTCCACACCTCAGCTCCCGTCACCGAGTCCAGTGGCTCGGAAGTAGCCCCCATGTTTGCGAGAGCGCAGGAGAGGAACCCGTCGGCTCTGGAGCGAGGGAAGGAAAGGGGTTCTCCCCAGTGCCCACCCCCACCCCCGGCACGTCACACCCAGAAAATATCTACGTTCTGCGACTTCCACCAATAAATTTTTCGTGCGTGGCCTTTTCATTATTCCTTTGGTTATATTTACTGAGTACTTACTGTGTGCAAAGAACTGTACTAAGCACTTGGGAGAGTACAGTGTAACAATAAATGGACACATTCCTTGTCCACAATGAGCTTACGGTCTAGAGGGGGAGACAGACTTTAATATAAATAAATAAATAAATGCCATGTATCTACATAAGTGCTGTGGGGCTGGGAAGGGGGATGAAAAAGGGAGCACGTCAGGGCTATACAGAAGAGAGTGGGAGAAGAGGAAAGAAGGGCAAAGTCAGGGAAGGCTTCTTGGAGGAGATGGGCTTTCAATAAGGCTTTGAAGGTGGGGAGAGTAATTGTCTGTCGGCTATGAGGAGGGAGAGCATTCCAGGTCAGAGACCTCGTGACAGACACCCTTCCTTGCGTACGTTACCCTTCGGGGTGACAGAGGGGTGACCGGAATTCAGTGGTACCGTCAGCGGTCACCCTACTCCCGGGACGATGACTGCACATTTTGGGAAGTTTTCCTCTTACAACTGGAAGAGGCGGGTTTTTCATGGAAACCATGGGAAAATCATCAGGCCCCGAGGGGGAGCATTGAGTCGATTCCAGTTTGGGCCCGGGGTCGGACCTGCAAACTAGGGGGAGGAGTGCTGCTGCTAGCTCTTCTATTTTGTCTTGTCTTGGCTCTCCTATAGCAGAGGGAAATTGGGAACCCAGACTCGAGAAACCTGTAAAAGAATGGCATGCCAGTTCAGAAGCGGAAATAGTCACTGATCAGCAGGGCTTATTAGCTCAAGAGATTTGCGTTTCGGTAAGTATTGCAAGGCACTGAGCATGCTCCACAGGAACCTATGCCCACACACCGAGCGTGCTCTGTGGAAACACGCGTTCCACCACTGCTCTGCGTGGGTCGAAAGTAATTTGGGGAGATGGCTATTTGCCCCGGGCCTGCATGGGACAGGCCTCGTGCCAAACCTTCCTCTGACACAGCCAACATTAGCCAAGCTCCACACCATTCATTCATTCAGTCAGTCGTATTTATTGAGCGCTTACTGCGTGCAGAGCACTGTACCAAGCGCTTGGAAAGTACAGTTCAGCAACACAATCCCTGCCCACAATGGGCTCACAGTCTAGAACGGGGGAGACAGACATCAAAACAAGTAAACAAGTATCAATAGCATCAATATAAATAAATAGAATTACAGATATACAGATATCTATTTATTCATTCAGTAGTATTTATTGAGCGCTTACTATGTGCACAGCACTGTACTAAGTGCTTGGAATGAACAAGTCGGCAACAGATAGAGACGGTCCCTGCCGTTTGATGGGTTTACGGTCTAATCAGGGGAGACAGACAAGAACGATGGCAATAAATAGAGTCAAGGGGAAGAACATCTCGTAAAAACAATGGCAACTAAACTGAATCAAGAATATAAAGATATAATCAATATTTATATCTGTTTATCTAGCTATCTTTATCTATCTATAGTTAGATAGACACCAGGCAGAGGGTATCCAGGACCCTGGCATTACCTCATCCACCCCATCGGCAGAAGCAACGCCTGTTGGCTCTGGGTAGCCTGGGTCAGCCTAGAAGCCGACCCAGCAAGCCCGTCCTGCTCGACCAGGATTTTCCAGCTCTCTTGAGGCCCATATGGAGCCACTGGCAGGTCCCTTGGTTAGCGCACTTGCCAGGCAGGATCCGTGAACACCGTTAAGAAGCGGGCAACCCCATGAACTTCTTTCGATGTGCTGCCAGGGCCGCCCGGTGCAGGCACGGCCCGAGTTGAGCCGCTCTGTGTACTTCCCTGGGGAAATCCAGGATGATGGCAGGAGGAATACGCCTCCTGTAAGGACTGACAGGACTGACTGGATTTCTGGGAAGACATTTCTTTTCAGAAAACTGAACCAGTTGGGTGTCGGAAGAAAGAGAAGAGAGGCAACTTCAGCAGCGGGAATGGGTTCATACAGGATCCTCAACCAGGAAACCTGAAGACCACTTAATGATTTCTATCGATGTCTGTCTCCCCCTCTGGATTGCAAGCTCGTTGTGGGCAGGGAATGTATCTGTTTATTGTTATATTCTACTCTCCCAAGCGCATAGTACAGTGCTCTGCACACAGTAAGTGCTCATTAAATATGATCGAATGAATGAAATCCTAGGTCACTGATTGCCTCCCATCCTGCCCTTCCAGGCTTCACACTAAATAGAGCAAACTTGATTTACTCAAGGAGCTGTCAATCAATCCCTGGTTTCTGCTCATATTAGCTCTTCAATTAAGCCCTCTTTTCCCCGACTCCCTCTTCCTTCAGCATCATCGATTCACTTGGATCTGTAGCCTTTGGGTGCTCAGTATTCACCCCATCCTCAATCCCACAGCGCTTGTGTACATATCTGTAATTTATTTATTTACATTAATGCCTGTCTTCCCCTTTAGACTGTAAACTCACTGTGGGTAGGGAAACTGTCTACCAACTGTGTTGTATTCTCCCAAGATCTCAGTACAGTGCTCTGCACACAGAAAGCACTCATAAATATGGCTGATTGATTGTTTAGGGATAATTGCCTATCCACCCTCCCAATTATCCTGTTTCATCCCTCTGTGTTGAGCCAATCTAGGCTAAAGCAGAACTCACAAATGCTACTCAACAGAGCCAAACAAGTCACGTGTCCACTTCAAGACTACATCCCTTCAGACTGTGTCTGTATGGCAGCCGTCCTGCTGGCCACATCATTGATTTGAATCACAGAACTGGGATCAGAGCCCAAGATCTCATTCCCAGCTCTGTGGTCTTTCCCAAGTCAGATGGCTCACTATATCCTGCCACTTGTCTCTCAGACTTTGGACACCGCAAAAACACACACGCATATGCACTCTCTCTCTCTATTTCTTGGCAACCTCCCCCATATCTCTCTTCTATATTTCTCGCTCCTTCCAGGCAAACCTCCACCCCCCATCATTTAGCTCCCCGCTTTTTTTTTTTAAAAAAAAGGTATTTGTTAAGTGCCAGGCACTGTACTTAACACTGGGTAGATTCGAGCTAATCACGTTGTTCACAGTCCCTGTCCTGCATAGGACTCACAGTCTCAGGCCCCATTTCACAGATAAGGGAACTGAGGCACAGAGCAGTTAAGTGACTTGCCCAAAGTCACAAAGCAGGTAAGTGGGGGAGTGGGATTAGAACCCAGGTCCTCTGACTCCCAAGCCCATGCTCTTTTTATTAGGCCACACTGCTTCACTTTCCCACCTCCAACCCATTCCTCATTTGGAAACTCTGCCCTTCTCAGCTTCCCCAAACCACATCCTTTCCCTCCTTCAAAACCCTCCTAAAGAGCTACTATTCTGGGAAGCCTTCCATGATTCATCTTCCCCACTTTCCTGGTCCTGCCAATCCATCAGGTGCCTTAAAATTCATGGCTCTATCTGGTTACTTATCAATCAATCAGTCAACACCATTTATTGAGCATCTTCTATGTTCGGAGAACTGTACTAAGCTGTAGAGAGAGTTCGATAGAAGTCACAGACCTTGCCTTCAGTGAGTTTACAGTCTAGCGAGGGAAACAGAACCAGATTTATTTACAGAAGCACGATAAATGAAAAATGGTTATGTAGATGAATTAGGGCTTAAAAATCGAGGAATGCAGGTCCATAAGGGCATATCTGGGACAAGGGAAGTGAGGGATAAAGGAGGAGATAACCAAGGGCGAAGAGAAATTAATCAGGGGAAGTCATGTGGTGGAGAGGTGGTTTCAGAAGACCCGTGGACTGAGAGATTTGAAGGCAGCAGAAGTTCTAGGCAAGAGGAAGGGCGTGAGTCAGAGGTGGAAGATGGGAGAGCTGGGAATGAGACACAGTGAGTAGGTTAGGTGGAAGAGAGTGAAGAGTGGGAGCTGAGTTGCTTTGGGAGAAGAAAGTGGACAAGTAAAAGGGAACCAGCTGAGGGAAGTGGCTTAGTGAAAAGAGCACAGACCTCGGAATGAGGAGACCTGGGTTCTAATCTCAGCTCTGTCACCTTCCTCTTTCACCTCTGTCACCTACAGAGAAACAGCATAGCTCAGTGGAAAGAGCCCGGGCTTGGGAGTCAGAGGTCATGGGTTCCAATCTCAGCTCTGCCACTTCTCAGCTGTGTGACTGTGGGCAAGTCACTTAACTTCTCTGTGCCTCAGTGACCTCATCTGTCAAATGGGGATGAAGACTGTGAGCCCCACGTGGAACAACCTGATGACCCTGTATCTACCCCAGTACTTAGAACAGTGCTCTGCACATAGTAAGTGCTTGACAAATACCAACCTCCCTGTGGTAAGGGATTTTGGGTGAAACACTTACCTCCTCTGTGCTTCAGTTTCCTCATCTGCAAAAATGGGAGCCAGATGCCCATTCTCTCTCCTTCCTAGACGGATGGCCCCTTGTGGGACCGGGAGAGCTTTTGGTCTAAGTACTTCATTCTTTCAATAGTATTTATTGAGTGCTTACTGTGTGCAGGGCACTGAATTAAGTGCTTGGAAGAGTTTAATACAACAATTAACAGGCACATTCCCTATCCACAGCAAGCTTACAGTCTAAAGGGAGAGACAGACATCAATATAAATAAATAAATTATAATTCAGTGCCAAGCACTGTACTAAGCCCTGGGGGAGTTATAAGATAATCAGGTTGAACCCAGTCTCTATCCCATATGGGGTTCACAGTCTGAGTGGGAAGGAGAACAAGTATTGAATCCCCTTTTTCCAATAAGGAAACTGAGGTACAGAGAAGTTAAATGACTTGCTCAAGGTCACACAACAGGCAAGTGGCAGAGCTAGGATTAAAACCCAGGGCCTCTGACTCCCAGGCCCACGCTCTTTCCATTAGGCTATTATAACTATAATAATAATTATTATTATTAGCTCAGAAGTTAAAGGTCAGGCATTTCTGCTTCATGCTTGATACAAGCATGCGTTTATTGATGTATCCTGTTCCCCCCATAGGCTATAAGTTACTGGAGGGCAAGGATCAGTCAGTCCTATTTATTGAGCCCTAATTATGTGCAGGGCTTGGCCGAGAACAATTTAGCAGAGTTGGTAGACCCGTTCCATGTCTGCAAGGAACTTACAGTGTAGAGGAGGATTCAGACGGTAAATTACAGATACATACATAAGCGCTGAGGGGCTGAGGGGGGCGGTGAATAAAAGGTTCAGATCCAAATGAAAGGGTGATGCAGGAGGGAGACGAAGGGGAAATCAGGGCTTAGTCGGGACAGGCCTTTTGGAGGAGATGTGATTTTAATAATTTTAATGGGAAGTAGAGCGGCCCAGTAGATAAAGCACTGGGTTCTCATCCCTCTCTGCCACTTGCCTGCTGTGTGACCTAGGGCAAGTCACTTAATTTCTTTCCTTCAGTTCTCAACTGCAAAATGGGGATTTAATACCTGTCCTCCTGCCTTAATTAGACTGTACCCTCCTCATCACTCACGTATAGAGGGCCGCTTTATTTATTTTTGACCTCGCAGGTTTGTCTCCCCCATCAGAGTATAAACTCCTTGTGAGCGGGGAACACGTAACTTCATTATTCTGTACTTCCCAACTGCCTAGTTCAAGCGCGCTGCAGCACGTGAGTACTCAATAAATACTTTTATTACTATTCTTCTACTACTATTATTACTTCTTCTTCCCGTATTGCCTCATTTCTGGAATTTCTGAGCTGCCCACATGAGTCAAAGATGGGACTGTCCCGGGCCCCGAGCAGCTGGTTCTACCAGAAGCCGGGCGGGCCAGCTATTGACATCTTTCTAGTTTCCTCCCCTCCAGCCTTTCCCCACTCATTCGGCAGCCAGGGTGCCCCTTCCCCCTGGGATTTTCAGCCTCCCGGGGGCTCCCCATTGCCCCGTCTCAGAGCTCCACCCGGACCCTGCCCATTAGCCCCTCTCTCCCATCTCCAGGTCTTGGCCCAAATTTTCCTTATGCATAGGGCAGTCTGCCTTCTCTAGGAAAGAATTCCCTGATTACCTCCCCAACCATTAACCCCTTACCATCCACAGGAAACAGCATGGCGCAGTGGATAGAACACGGGCCTGAGAATCCGAAAATGTCACGGTTCTAACCCTGTCTCTGACACTTGTCAGCTGTGTGACTGTGGGCAAGTCACTTCACTTCTCCCTCCTTCAGCTATCTCAACTGTAAAATGGGGATTAAGACTGTGAGCCTTAGGTGGGACAGGGACTGTATCTGACCTGATTAGCTTGTGTGCTTACAGCAGTGCTTGACACAAAGTAAGCACTTAACAGATACCAACATTATTATTATTATTATAATATTTATAGCTCTGTGTGTCGAGATTGATTTCAAAGGGATGAAAGTCTATCTTGCTTCCAACCTATACTACACTACGCTGCTTGGACTGGAAGATCCTTGTGGTTAGGGAACCTGGGTACAAACGCTGTGGTACTATACCCTCCCAAGTGCTTCACCCTCTGGTCGGCACACAGTAAGTGTTCGGCACACAATAAGTGCTCAATAAATATCACTGATTGATCAACTTTCTAAATGGCATTCAGCATACTATCATTCATTCAATCATATTTATTGAGTGCATAATAATAATAATAATAATGGTATTTGTTACTAATTGCACAGCACATACTGGGTGCAGAGCACTGTACTAAGCGCTTGGGAGAACATAACGTAAAAATAAACTGACACATTCCCTGCCTACACGAGGTTACAGTCTAGAGGGGGAAACAGACATAAATATAAACAATTACACTTAAGTTCATAAGTGCTGTGGGGCTGGGAGAGGGGATGAATAAAGGGAGCAAGTCAGGGTGACGTAGAAGGGAGAGAGAGAAGAGGAAAGAAGGGCTTAGTCAGGGAAGACCTCTTGGAGGAGATGTGCTTTCACTAAGGCTTTGAAGGTGGGGAGTCATTGTCTAGCGGATATGAGGAGGGAGGGCACCCCGGGCCAGAGGCAGGACGTGGGCGAGAGGTCGGCAGCGAGATATATGCGATCAAGGTACAGTGAAGAGGTTAGCACTAGGAGAGGGAAGTGTGCGGCCTGGATTGTAGTAGGAGAGCAGTGAGCTGAGGTAGGAGGGGGCAAGGTGATAAAGGGCTTTAAAGCTGATGGTGAGGAGTTTCTGTCTGATGTGGAGGTGGATGGGTAAGTGGAGGTTCTTGAGGAGTGGGGAAACAGGGACTGAATGGTTCTGTAGAAAAACGATCCGGGCAGCAAAGTGAAGTATAGACTGAAATGGGGAGAGACTGGAGGCAGGGAGGTCAGCAAAGAGGCTGATTCAGTAATCAAGGAGGGAGAGGATAAGTGAGTGGTTTAACACAGTAGCAGTTTGTATGGAGAGGAAAGGACATATCTCCACTCCTCAAAAACCTCTGCTCTTTCCACATTTTCTCCCATATCAAATAGAAACTCCCGACCATTGGCTTCATGAGTCTCCAACGGCTTTCTCTCCGCTCTAACTTATCTGCTTCACCTGTTGATTCCCAGCCTGGTTCTTTGCTCCTCCTGAGCAAACAGCGTCAGGGTTCTTCGCTCTCACCTCTCCCCAACCCGACCCCTCACTCACACCCTTCTTCTCCCTTCAAGGAGCTCTCCCACTGTCAAATCAAAATCAGCAAGCCCGCAACTCTCCCTAGTTTCAGAACCTTCCTGAAAGCACACCTCCTCCAGGAAGGCATTCTGATTACATTTCACCATACGAGGCTGGCATCTTTTGTGAGGCGGGGACCACCTTGCTAAAATTCCTAGACTGAAAAGCCTAAAGAGCCCTTCAGAAATCCAAAATTCCAAAGGAATAAAACGGGTGTGAAATCTGGCCAGAATTTAAAGTCCTTTTAAAAACCATAGTACTCTGATTACATATGTCAGCTAACAAATAGCATTTTCACTGGGGATACGATAGAAAAGAATGGAAGAGAGTAAATTCAAGTAGAATTTGAACTCTGGGGATTTGGGTCTGTCAAGACTGGGGGGCCAAAAGGAGGTGAGCCAGCTCCTTTGCTTCCTGGGAAATGCTGTTTCTCTTTGCCTTATTCATTCATTCATTCATTCAGTTGTATTTATTGAACGCTTACGGTGTGCAAAGCACTGTATTAAGCGCTTGGAAAGTACAATTCGGCAATAGATAGAGACAATCCCTACCCAACAACAGGCTCAATTCCTTGCCAACTTTCAACAGGACTTCAGGATGTTTGATAGACCCCAGCTCTCTCACCAAAGACTGACCCTATATAGTTCAGTCTGACATTCACCCCGACTCATGTCAACTTAATAACCACCTTATGTATTTATTGACCTCTGTAGTCTATTTGTTTATATAAATTCTCATTCCTTATCCTCCTGTCCATTTTCTTTTTCTCTTGCTATTACCAGTTCTCTCTCTCTCTCTCTCTCTCTCTCATTATTTCACTCATTCAATCATATCTATTGAGTGCTTACTATGAGCAGAGCACTGTACTAAGGCCCTTTTCATTTTAGTTCCTCTGCTATGGTTCTTTCTGGACTTTCCCATGGTGTTGTGACATCAGGATTTCATAAGCAGCAAATAGTTGCTGGGAGAAAGAGGATCTTGCAACATGCAGTTGGTTAGTTCAGGTCAAAGAAAAGGAGTCTGCCGCCCTGATCTCCTGCTCACAGGAGGAGATTGGCAGGAAATTTACCCAGATTTTCTGCTCTAGGAACCATGTTATTCAATAATGAGAGTTCCAAGCTTCCACCCGGCCCTGCTGAGCCCCAGTGACCTGGGTGGAAGGCAGATTGTGGCGTCGAAACTTGCGGAACAGCTGGGCAATTTGGTAGGAAAATGAACATTTGAGATCAGCAGCCGGGTAAGGGTTTTGGGGCCCACATTCCGACCCCGCCCAGTGGGGACCCCCAGGCTGCCGATTTAAGGCCAGTCACAAAAAGTCATTATGTCCTGCCCGCTGATCCCCGCTGCGGGTGGCCGGGGGCAGGGAGAGGAGGGGAAAGGGAGTCTACCAGGGAAGAGGCGTCCACCCTGCGGGCTAATTCCATCAGCAAGGGTGGAGTCCGGGGAGGGGTGCCTTCCCAGGGCACACCGTCAGCACCGTCAACCCTGCCAACCCTGCCAACCTCTGCTGACATTCCCTGTGCCCCTGTCGGTTTGGAGCGGGAGGAAGAGTGTAGTCTGTTCACCTGCCCTGAGTCACAGCTCGAGGTCTTCAGGTAGAGAGAGGCTGGACGATTTCAAATTTTCAAGTGCTGGCACCCCCTCTGAAAGTGTGGTCAGAAGAGGAGTGGCTTTTCTTGAGCAGAGAAACTTCACCAGCCTAATCCTGCCAGGTAATAATAATAACAACTGTGGTATTTGGTAAGCGCTCATTATGTGCCAAACACTGTTCTAAGTGGTGGGGTAGGTACAAGGTAATCAGGTTGGACACCCCCGTCCCACATAATAATAATGATAATAAGAATAATTGTGGTAGTTGTTAAGCACTTACTGTGTGCCAGACACTGTACTAAATGCTGGGTTGGATACAAGCAAATTAGGTGAACACAGTCCCTGCCCCATGTGGGGTTCACAGTCTCAATCCCCATTCTACAGATGGGGCAACTGAGGCCCAGAGAAGTGAAATGATTAACCCAAGGTCACACAGCAGACAAGTGGAGGAGTGCCCTTTTGACTCCCAGGCCCATGCTCTATCTACTACGCCATGCTGCTTCTCTCGATGGGGCTCTCAGTCTTAATCCTCATTTTACGGATGAGGCGACAGCCAAAGAGAAGTGAGGTGACTTTACCCAAGGCCACACAGCAGAGCCGGGATTAGAACCCTTATCCTCTGACTCCCAGGTCCGTGCTCTTTTCTTCCTCACGTCTACCCCTTCCTCTCCACCTCAACAACTACCACTCTAATCTAAATTCTCACTGTAGCATGGTTAGACTACTGTATGAGCCTCCTCACTGGCCTCGCTGCCTCTAGCCGCACCCCACTTTCAGTCTATATGCCGTGTTTCTTGAAACCCCACTCCAATCTTCAGAAATCTCCAGTGACTGCCCGTCTTCCATCGCATCAAGCAAAATGCCACCCGACTGGCTTCAGGGTTTCTTCCAGCAAGCCCGATCTTCTTAGCGTTCTTTTCCTAGTAGACTCTTGCTCGCATTATTCGCTCCCCACAAGTCCACCTTATAATCGCCTTTCCTGCCCCTGATTCCTCACACTTGCTGTTTCCCAGCCCAAAGCTCCTCTCTCCTTCCCTGATGCAAATCCACCCTACCTCAGCTCCCATGTCTTCAAAGCCCTCTTAAAATCCTACTTCCTCCAAGAACCCTTTTCTGCCAATTAATTCATAACATCCAAGACGACTCATCTCTTACCACTTGCGTGCCTAATTCCTCTCCCCAGCTCTTTTATACTATGTGTTTATTTGTGTGCTATTCATTCGGCTATTTCATTCTGTTATGTCTGTTCTACTTCCTGTCATATCCTGATCCTTTCTTCTGCTTGCACTTAAGTTGTAAATCATTTTGTTTGTGTGCCTCCATTTAGCACGTATTCTTCTTGTGAACAGCGACCATATAGCTTCTGTTGTACTCTTCCAAGTGTTTAGAACAGGGCTTTTCACCCCATAGTCACTCGGTAAACACCACTGATTGATTGATTAGGAAAGTCGGGTGACCAAGAAGAAGATTGGAGAACAGCGACAGAGGTTGTAAAAGAACCCGGAAACATCAGTGGAGCCAATGTCAGTTTTTAGAGGCTCCCAGTGTCGATAGATTTGCCAGTCAAATACCAACTTTCCTTGCCACCCCAGCACTCAGAGCTATCTATTCATTCAGTTGTATTTACTGAGCGTGTCCCAAGTGGAGGGCACTGTACTAAGTGTTTCTATCGATCAGTGGCATTTATTGAGCTCTCCCTGGGTGCCAAGCACTGCATTAAGAAAGGGAAAGTGCAATTCAACAGCTTGTAGCATTATCCCTGCCCGCAAGGAACTTCAAGTCTCAGCAGCAGAGGTACCAACTTTGAAACTGAGGAGCAGATTTCTCTTCTCTCCATTCATAGGGAGACTAAGCACCGTACAGAACACACACAGCACTAACATGTCCTTGTCCTAAAGAACCGAACCCAGTCCTTAAGCAGCAGTCCTTAAAAATTCTTATAATGGAAAGTGCCTACCTGGTGTGAGAGTCACATGGGATAGCTCCATTTCTCTTAGCAGGGCAGGCCTCAAGAAATCAGTCAGTGGCACTTTGGGACCACCTGCTTTGGGGGTGAATTAAGCAACTGGAAGTCCAGTAGAAGTGAAATACATGGCCCCTAACTTCAAGGAGTTTAAACTCTACTGGGGGAAGACAGACATAAAATCAGTGGACATATAAGTGCTAAGTGAAGCTGGTAGGGCGATGAGACTTGGGATGTTGGAATTAATCAAGGATGGCTTCCTGGAGAAAGTGGGATTTCAGGAGAACTTTGGCCTGGTGGATTTGGAGGGGGAAGGAGGCCCTGAAGGAGGAAGGTGGAGTGTTTCAGAGGTGTTCTGTGCGGTACACTCTCTAGACTGTAAACTCCTTGTGGACAGAGGATATGTCTACCAACTCGGTTATATTGTGCTCTCCCAAGTGCTTAGTACCGTGCTCTGCTCCCTGCAGGCACTCGGTAAATATGATTGAGAAGCCATCCCAACCCACTCGAATGTCTCAGAGATCGGCGGGGGGTGGGGTACGTCGGGATCAAGCGACAGGTTCAATCCTTTCCTAACTCAGGTTGGCACATCCCCATCCCATAGCCCTGGGGTAGGGGTGCAGTTGAGAGGCTTGAGAAAGTGGATCAAGCCTGATTTTCCTTCTGGAGCCGGAATGCCCCGACAATTCTGAGCCAAAAACCTTGTGAGCCAAAAGCGGATATCTGCAGTTGAGAAACCGCACAGTCTGGTGGAAAGGGCATGGACCCGAGAATATGGACCTTTACCACTTATCTGCTGCGTGACTTTGGGGAAGTCACTTAACTTCTTTTCTCTACCTCAATTACCTCATCTGTAAATTGGAGATTAAGATTGTGAGCCCCACACAGGACATGGACTGTGCCCAACCTGATTAGCTTGTATCTACCCCAGCACGTTGTACGGCGCCTGGCACATAGTGTTTAGCAAATACAATAAAAAAAAAATTCCCTGAGAAGTCCAGACAGGGCAGAAAGGATTAGGTACAAAAATATCTCTGGTGCATTGCTGAATTCCAGATTTTCTGCCTTGTTTCCGCCATTCGGTCTGATGTCAGCTGACCGGTCAGAGGGTTCCAAAATTGGTTCATATCTGGCCAATTCCTCTTTCTCGGTGGGCACTCGTGATCACCGTTCAGCAAATATGGAGGTGTTGCCCTCTCTCATCTTTTCAATCTCTCCCTCCTCCCACTGGTGAGTTAATTTGGAGTCTTGTTGTTCCTCCCCTCCCAATTAGACTGTAATCTCCTAGAGGGTTGGGATTGTTTTGTCGTCTGTCTCCCTCCTTCTAGACTGTGAGCCCGTTGTTGGGTAGGCTCTATCTGTTGCCGAATCGTACTTTCCAAAGACTTAGCACAGTGGTCTGCACATGGTAGGCTCTTAATAAATGTGATTGAATGAATGAATGAGTAGTGCAGTACTCTGCCCACAGTAGTCACTTTGTAAACTGCTCTGCCTACAGTAGATGCTCCATGAATAATATTAATTTGGACTAGGGAGTTCATCTTACTTTAATTTTTATAGAATTTGTTAAGTGCTTACTACGTGCCTGGCAATGTATTAAGCGCTGGGGTAGATTCAAGCTATTCAGGTTGGACACAACCCATGTTCCAAATGGGTCTCACAGTCTTAATCCCCTTTATACGGATGAGGTAGCTGAGGCCCAGAGAACTGAAGTGACTTGCTCAAGGTCACGCAGCAGACAAGTGGCAGAGCTGGGGTCAGATCCCATGATCTTCTGACTCACAGGTCTGGGCTCTATCCACCAGCCCATGCTGCTTCTCTGCCCGAGCAGTTATTTCTGCCTGAACACTTTCTCCCAGCTGACCTTTTACCTGGACAATCTTCACTAGGACCTACATTAGGTAGTTGCAAACCAGGGAAACAGCATGAGTGAGAGGACTTTCACTGGGAGTAGGGTGAGCAGAGACTTCCTTCCCGGCCCAATTCTAAGCAGCAGCAGCAGCAGCCTCCAGCCCAGAGTCGAAGGCCGTGATCTGGAAAACGAGCTGTTCAGGTCCAGGTCAGGGGTCACAAGGGTCCAGCTCTCATGCCTCACAGACATTCACTGCCTCGCTGTCAACATGGGGAAAGGAACATTGGCAGCCATTTCTCTTGAAAGTAAATTTCCCACTTGTTTCAGCCCGGGTAGAACTGGATTTGGGCCGGGCTCAGGTAGAACTTACTGATTGGCACAGCAGTCCATTTGATTGACAGCTGCTGCCCCAGGAGCTGGAGATGGAAACTCTGAGCTCCTCCTCCTTCCTCCCCCTTCAACCATCAGCCTCGTTGCCCCCAAGGCAGCCCAGTGTGACTCAGTGTGAGAGGCTGGGGAGGGCGTGGGGATGTGGAGGTCCAAAGCGGGGTTGAGTGTTGACCTTAGGCTAAAGAACTAGGAAGACCTCAGCCAGAGGGAGGCCAGGAGGCCATAGACCTCAGTCACTGCACGAGGTTACGAAGATGTGATATGGGATCAAAGGACATGAAAGTCACCGGTATGGGTGGGGAAAAAAATGGAAATTTTCTGGCACAGAGAAAAATACTCAAGCCAGCAGGTGAAAAACCCATGTTTGTGACTCAGGCCTTTTCCCGGGATGGCAGAGATTTGGGTGAAAGGTCTACGAAATTTATCAGACCCAAACATACCAGAAAGTCCCAACTGATATTAAACATCAATGGCTTGGGGACAAGCCAAGCATCTCTTTGGGCTTAAATGAATGACCTAACTTTGGAGCCAAAGCCCCAAGGTAAATGAAAGAGAGAGAGGCAGAAAGACAGACAGAGTGATAGATTGGGTCTCTCAGGAGGGGAAGACAACCCCATTCCTTTTATCTGCTCCAGAGCTTAATGAGCTGGACACTCTTCTGGGTTGAGAATCTGGGTGATTTATTGCTATGCCTTGGGGTGTAATGTGGGATATTTCCTGAAAGGAAGAGTTGTTGGTTTTTTTTTGGTTTTGTTTTTTTCACGGTACTCTGTGCCACGCGCTATACTAAGTGCTGGGGTAGATATAAGATAATCAGGCTGGACATAGTCCCGCATGGGTCTCACAATCTTAGTTCCCATTTTACACATCAGGTAACTAAGGCACAGAGAAGTGAAGTGACATGCCTGAGGTCACACAGCAGACAAGTGGCAAAGCCAGTGTTCTTTACGTTAGGCCACGCTGCTTCTCTGGAAATGGAGAGATCGAAATGCTGCTGCCGTTGGGCAGGCAGATGGACTCTTGGCCCCTGGGGAGGATCAGTGTGCCGGGATCTTGTTATCTCCCTCCCCATGGACCATACAGCAGTTCCCTCTTCCTCCTTGCTTCCTGCCTCCCACCCCCACCAATGAATGCTGAGTTCCTCAGTCAACTGAGGTCAAACATGGAAAAACCCTTGCCCCTTGAGAGCTGTTTCAGCTGGACACTGCCTGTCACAAGAAGAGGAAGCTGAACTTCGTGTGTTCCCATGACCTTTCCACCCGGAGATTTTGCTTGGTTCCTGGCAACTCTTCCCCTCCCCCGTCTCGCCTGCCACCTGTCCTGGCATTTGAAGATTTTCCTCTGGCCCAGCATGAGGTCCCAGAAGACTCATCCCAGGGGGCTGGAATCATCAGGCAGGAAGTGAGGTCCACTGGCCTTGAGTTCTTGGCTTGGACCAATGCTCTGGGCTTGGGAAATTCATTCATTCATTCAGTCAGTTGTACTTATTGTGTGCAGAGCACTGTACTAAGTGCTTGGGAAAGTACAATACAACGATCGACAGACACGTTCCCTGCCCCCACGAACTTAGTCTAGAGGGGAGAAGGCAGACATCAATACAAATAATTTACAGATATGTACCTAAGTGCTTTGAGGTGGGCCTGGGGGAGAACAAAAGGAGCAAGTCAGGGCAAAGCAGAGAGGAGTGGGAGAAGAGGAAAGGGGGAGCCTAGTTTGGGAAGGCTTCTTGGAGGAGATGTGCATTCAAAAAGACTTGGAAGCAGGGGAGAGTAATTGTCGAATTTGAGGAGGGAGAACATTCCAGGCCAGAGGAATGACATGGGCCAGGGGTTAGCAGGGAGTCAGGGCCAGAGCGAGGCCCAGTGAGGTTAGCCCTAGAGGCACGAAGTGTGCGGGCTGCGTTTTAGAAGGAGAGTAGTGAGGTGAGGTAGAAGAGGGCAAGGTGCTTTAAAGCCACTGGTGAGGAGTTTTTGTTTGATGCGGAGGTGCAGGGGGTCTGGCCAGGGACCTCGAGGATGGCAGAGATCAGTAGCCCAAGGATGGAGGGAAACCTCTCCGGAGGGGATGATTAAGGAACCTGGCTCTGCTATCTTAGAGAAAACAGGCAGAAATCCTCATTTAGTCAGTTTAGAGGCAGTGTACCCTAGTGGAAAGAATATGGGGCTGGAAGTTCTAGTCCCAACCCTGCTTACTGACCTTTTCTATGTCCTTGCGTGAGCCACTTAACCTCTCTGGGCCTCAGTTTCCTCAACTGTACAGTGGTGATAAGATGAGGTCACACAGCAGACAAGTGGCAGCTGTTCTCACTCTTAGACTGTGAGCCCCACGAGGGACGGGAACCACCCAATTTGATCTTCTTGTCCATCCCCCAGGGCTTAGACATAGTAAGCACTTAATAAATGCCATTATTATTATTATGATTATCATTCAAATTAGATAACTGTTGTTCCTTTGCCCTTCACCCTTCCTCATTACCCATCTCTCCGTGACGGGGCTTCCTCATCCGGTTCTCTGTGGATTGTCTTCAAAAGACTCCACCACTTCCTTTGACTTTCTTTTCCCTCTCCCCCCTCCTTTCACATCCCCTTCTCACTCACCCATTTGTCCTTCACTTTCTCGAATGATTCGACTTCCTGGAGAACCTGCTCATACCTCTGACTCAGCACTCCAGACTTGGCCTGTCCCTCTCAGAGACACAAACAACAACTGGGACATAATTTCTTATATATACATACATACGTATGTACATACACTCACACCCTCTCTCTCTCTCTCTCTATGTCCCAGTTGGTGTTTGTGTCTCTGGAAAGGATAAGCCATCTCTGTGTGATATGTTGTGACATGGCAGAGTGGATAGAGCATGGACCTGGGAGTCAGGTCATGGGTTCTAATCTTGACTGTGCCACGTGTCCGCTGCGTGACTTCGGGAAACTTCACTATGTGCCTCAGTGACCTCATCTGTAAAATGGGGATTGAGACTGTGAGCCCCACTTGGGAGAGGAACTGTGTCCAAGATGATTTTCTTGTATCCATCCCAACACTGCCCGACACACAGTAAGGACTTAAGAAATACAATTATTATTGGCCCTCTGCCAAGAACACACGAGTCTGCTCTCCATAGCTGCCAATTTAGCACTGGAACACAGGCAACTTTTAATCAATTAGTTGTATTTATTGAGTGCTTACTTTGTGCAGAGCACTGTACTAAGTGCCTGGGAGTACAATATAACAATAAACAGACACATTCCCTCCTCACAACAAGCTCAGAGACTAGAGGGGGAGACAGACATTTATATAAATAAATCGCCGATATATACTATCAATCACTCAGCATTACCTGTGGAGCGCTTACTGTGCACAGCACTGTACTAATTACTTGGGAGAGCTCAATATAGAATTTTTAACGAGAGTTTGGGGAACTTGAACTGTATCGCTGCCTTCTCCCATCCACTTTCTTCAGTTTTCTCGACGGGTTTGTCATTGGAAACGTTTCAGGTTCCCAGGCTAGTCTTTTAAAACTCCGAACAAAGTCTCTTCAGGTTTCTTTGTGACAAATCTAAATGCTTTCTCTTGGTCCCCTGCCAAGGGCCTCTAAGCAGAATTCTGTTCTTCGGCCAAAGTAAAGGCTGAGTACCAACTAAGTCATGCCAGTTCTCTAGGTTGTCCGCGGGCTCCGGCCACAGCTGGTTTTGGCTAAACCACACCTTTAAGTCATAGTGCCTTAAGCAGGATCCACCTTTCCCACAGGAACAATGTTTTGAATAGGGGATTGGTTCCTGAACCTGGGTTGGGTACCCTATTCTGACCCAAGTGCCCCAGAGTCCTGTACCCAGTCAATTACAGAGGAGTCATAGAGCTACATTAATCTGCTTTCATCGAGTCAGAGAGTTTCCCTTGCAAGGTAGCCAAGCTTCCTGGAGATCAGATTCCTCCAAACTGCTCTGTCTCTTCCTGACCCCTCCCGACTTTAACCCTCTTTTTCTCCCCTTCACCCCAATGCAGCATTTTAAGATTATTTTCCAAGGCTTCCATGTGCTCCTCCCCTTGTCCGGTCTCCCACAAGCGAAGCCCACGTTGCCTAGTCAAAACTGAGGAGTTGTCAAGCCTAAACAGAGTGTAGGTTGAGAAAAATAAGAGTGTTTATTGTCACTTGAAGTGTCTTTACTTTGAGGCTGACCCAGATCTGGCGGGCAACAACCTTCAGCAAACAGAGCTCCGGTCTTGCCTCTCCTGGAGGTGTTCGCAGTGCGGCAGGCAAACTACAGCAGAACTGGGGGCCTCCTCCGTCCCCAGTCAAGGGACAAGTCACTGCTTGACGCCGTGAGCCGAGCCAGCGGCGGGAACACCGAACCCTCTTCCTGCTTCCGGGTATGGAATCCGCGGCCTCAACCGCCCCGGGGCCAATTTTTCACCTAGTAGCGTGGGGGTGAAAAGAGGGCACGGAGGGTGGAACGGGGAGCTAGGAGACTCCAGTGAGCTAGCGGGTCAGAAAGATTCGAGCCTCAATTCTTTCTTTAGAATTTTCAGCCCCGGTTTGTTGTTCTCAGCCCCCTGTGGAGAGTGAGGGAGAGGTGGAGGCCCACCCAGAAAGCTGGGGGACATGGGTGTGAAAGCCAGGGCTTTGTTCCTCCAGCCGCAAACCTCTGGAGGCAGTGGCCCCTTGGAGTTGGCATCCCCGGGGTCTCGATTCCTTCCCCACAGATGAGGTGGACACTCCTTCAAGCAGGCCACAGCACCTGTCCCATCTCTTATCTCCCCCTAACACAGTGCAAAAACTGAGGCAGAGCCACACTGGTACAGGAGCTGAGACCCTAGTGAACCCCAGAGAAGCAGCATGGCTTAGTAGGTAGGGTACACGCCTGGGAGTCAGAAGGACCCTAGTTCTAATCCTGACTCCACTACTTGTCTGCTCTGTGACCTTGGGCAAGTTACTCAACTTCCCGGACCTCGATTACTTCATCTGCAAAATGGGGATTAAGAGTTTGAGCCCCACGTGGGACTGGGACTGTGTCCAACCTGTTTAAACTCATATCTTCCCCAGCGCTTAAAACATTGGCATATAGTAAATGCTTAGCAAGTACCATAATAATAATAATGATAATTATTATGAACACAGCCGTCTCCAGGTGCTTCTATCAACCGGTCTTAATCTTACATCACTGGGTCCCACACGAGCTTGTTCAAGCTCCGGGAAATTACCATGCCCTGAACCTGCAGGGCCGAGGGAAGCAAAGGGAAGAGAAACCGATATCCTGGTATCGGGTTAAACCTTCCACCTTTAGGAAGCCTCTGACCTCACAAACTTGCCAGGGATGGGGCACGGGTTGGGGGGGGGGCCCTGAAGGGAAAGTAGTAAATAGAGTTCCGTGGGCCGGGCCGGGGGCCTACGCAGGGAGGAGGGGAGTCCAGGCTGGATCTACACATGGCCTGCAGCAGCCCTGCCCACCAAGATGCTCTCCATCACCTTTATTTAACTTTATACACAGTGGCCCGGGGGCGGGGTGGGGCACAGCCCAGAGGCATGGAGGTGCTCCCCATCCATCACCAGCTGGCACAGTAACCTGTGGCTGCACCCTCACTGCTGTAAGGGTGGAGCGGGATGGGGCGAGGGGCCCAGCTGCAGCCCCGTGTCTGTAGGTGAGCCCGAAGGCGGGGGAAGGTCACAGTTTCCGCTGTCCCAGGGCGGGGCTGACGCGGTTGCCGCTGGTGGCACAGGGGATGAGCAGCCGGCGGTATTCCATGGGTAGGTGACGCTCCACCAGCACGTGCAGGGAGACATCGTCCGTCACCAAGCCCTGGCTGTGGAGCAGACCGGCAGGTGCGGTTGGGCCAGGGGGACGGAGGAGGAAAGCGGGGGCGTCAGACGGGTCACGGCTCCCTGCCTCCCGCCCCGCCCCAGTCAGGTCCGCGGCCCAGGTACGGAGAGAGGTTCGAGCCAACTCACCGCCGCATGAGCAGCTCCAGATCCTCCGCCTCCACGGTCTTGCGACCGGCGTGGCTGGTAAACACTTCCAGGTCATCCCCGAGCTGCCTGAAGTAGCGGTCCAGGCTGCCGGAAACAGGCACCAGCAATAAGGGCCAGGACACTCTACATCCCCCCAGCCATGGGCCCATGGAATCTCCTTAGTGCCCGAGGCATTAGCTGACTCTTCTTCCCTTCCTTCGCTGTGTCCCTGCCCACAGTCCCTCAGTGGGGGCAGGGGAACGAGGACTCACCTCTTCTCCACCACCTTGTAGGCAGCCTTCTCCACGGGCATCTTAGCGTAAAAGCCGAAGATCTTGGCATAGTGGCTCAACAGAGCCGAGCCTGGGGTTCGAGGTGGTCTGGGGGCTCGGGCAGGGCCTCGGGCTCGGGCCTGCTTGGTTGGAAAGCTTTTCGGGGGAGACCTGGGAGCAGGAAAAGAGCAAAGGCCACTGAGCAACCTCAGGGAAGCAGGAAATCGAATCCCGACAGAGCCGGGCTGGAGCCGAGGGCACCCTCACGCCCTTGGAAGATGGGTGGGCAGGGTCATGGGGGGAGGAGGTCAGAGGCCGCCCCCCTCCCTCCAAGAAGATCTAGACTGGGCCTTGGGAGTGTTCGACTTGGGTGAGGTGACCAGTCAATGAGGACAGGGGTCCAGCCAGGTGCAGAGACCCCACCTCCTCGTACTGGCACAGATCCCAAGGCCAGGCACTTACCTGGCAGGGCTGGGGGAAGCTGATGGGGCAAAAGCTTGCTGTCGTTTGGCCTGGATGAATGCTGGGGTCTTCAAGGAGATCTCTGGGTTCAGAGAGAAGAGGAAGAGGTTGGGGTCAAGACGGCCCCAGCCCCTCTGACCTCTGGGAGAAGCTCGGGGCTGCCAATCTCCCCCATGCCATGGACCTGGGAAGTTGAGGCCCGAAGGCCACAACTGCCTCAGTTACCTCATCTGTGAAATGGGGATTAAGATCTTGAGCCCTAAGAGGGACAGGGACTGTGTCCAACCCGAATTTATCTTGTACCTACTCCAGAGCTTAGAACAATGCCTGGCACATAGTAGGCTTAACAAATACCATTAAAAAAACAAAACAAAAACACGAGGCCCTGGGGTTAGTTCTGCAGGGTCTCCCGAGGGACAGCAAGAGATGAATAGTTCAGTGTTGTTGACCACCTACAGCCCCACCTAGACTCCCCCCTTCTTCCCCCAGGCACTGAGACAAGACCCAAAGGATCTTGCTCTTGGTTTACAACAAAAACACACACCTTTTGCTGGGGAGCAGTGGTGAGAAACGGGGAGTGGGGCTGGGGAACGGGACTAGCCACGTGGACTCAAGGACCTCCTCAAGTGTCGGGTGAAGAGGAGGGTCCCGGTGTCGGCTCTGCGCCAGAGCTGTCGGGGCTGTGTCCTGCTCTTACCAGCTTCCTGCACGGCTCCTGTATGTTCCTCTGATCCCTCTGCCTCGGTTTCCACCTCTTCCTCTTCCGTGGTGGCCAGCCCATCCTCCTCCACCAGTGGCTCTGGCTCGTCCTCCTCCATCACCTCGTCCTCCTCTATTGCCTCGGCCTCCTCCTCCGTCGTTACCGCCTCATCCTCCTCTTCCCCCACTGTCACCGCCTCGTCCTTCTCCACCAACGGCGTCACCTCATCTTCCTCTTCTCCCATGGCTGCCACCTCGTCCCCCTCTTCCTCCTCTATTGACTCTGCTTCCTCAGACTCTTCCTCCTCTACCGTCGCCCCGTCTTCTTCGGACACCACCTCCCCCTCTTTCTCCTCCTCTACCGACTCTGCAACCTCGGCCTCTTCTTCTGCCTCCAAGATGTGCGCCTCGTCCTCCTCCGCCAGTGATGCCGCCTTGCCCTCCCCCGTCACCGCGCTCGTCCCGTCCTCGCCTGCCAAAGGTGTTCCCTCGCGCTCCCCCATCGCTGTCGTCGCTACATCCTCCCCTGCCAACGGTGCCGCCTTGCCTTTCCCCGCCAATCCTGCCACCTGGCCCTCCTCCTCTACTGCCCGTGCTTCCCGCTCTCCCACCGCTGCCAGCTCCATTCCGCTACGGTGGCCGGGCTCCGCTCCAGCTTCCCTGATGTCCTTATTCCGTGTGGGAGTAAAGCGAGCGGAGTGTCTGATCCCCAGGCTCTGTCTGCTCACCTGAGCCCCGTCCAGGCTCCTGGAGGCTGGGGACCAAGAGCCGGGAGGGGAAGAGGGAAATGAGGAAAGGTCAGATAAGTTCTTTTCAGTTTGCCATCCTGCTTCTGAGGCTTCTCCAGCCCGGCCACTGACCATATCTTTCTCTGCCCTCCTGGCGTCTGCCTCGGCTGGCAGTGGGACGACAGCGAGGGGAAGGGAGGAAGGTTTTGCCTCCATCCAGCTTCTGCTCCTTTCCCTCAATCGGCCCACTCTGTCCTGACTCTCAGCTGTTCTCGTCCAACGTGGAAGGGGGTGGGGACCTACCCCTGCCGGCCTGGCCTCCCTGCCTCTGCCCAGGGGGATCGGACACGGACCCCTGGCTGGCCTGGTGGGGAACGGCTTGGGACTTGATCCCACTGGGAGCTCCAGCCTCCACCCCAGAAGCTGGCAGAGTTGCTGGGAGTCAGGATGGCCTCGGGGACTACCACCCCCACTCATGACTAAAATGTGCCCGACTCTGCCATCCATCCCCAAACGCCCAAGGCAGGGATGGCCTCGGCAGGATCCAACCGCTCACTCACCACCGTCCACCTGTCTGGCTGGGCTCAGCCGGGATGCGGCAGAACTCGGGCTTCGGGTCTGGTGTGCGTCAGCCTTGTCTGGGTCCTGCTTCCCCTCGCCGGCGGGCTGGACTTGGGAGTGGTGGGGCCGGCTCTGATCCCAGGGAGAGGCCTGCAGGAACAGCTGGGTATCCCCTAAGAGGGTGTCCGCCACCACCCACGAGTCGGCCGAGGCTGCCTGGGCGGCTAGGAAACGAGACCCCGATGTCACTGACGGAGCCCCCCGGGACCTGGGAAACTCCTTCTTGTAAGCACAAGACACCCCCTTACACCTGGGACCACCCCGGGGGGCAGGGGATCTTTCAGCCATTTTTGTGTTCAGCTTCCAGGTCCCCCTCGCCACCCACCAAAGACTCCCAGAGATGGGCCTCACCTTCCTGCGTGGGCAGGGGGGTCTTCTCCAGCCCCTGCTCAAATGCTTCCAGGCTGATGGCCTTGCGAGTTCTGGGCCTCCGGGCCAACCCGGGTCTTTTCACGGACTCGGGCAGCACAAGGGCCGTTAGAGACAGGTTGAATGACCTGCGAGAGGAGGAGCACGGAGCTCAAGGTGAGCTCAAGGCCCACTGTGAACCCGCCCCTTCCTCTGGCCGGGGCTGTACCCTGCGCGCAAGGCTGCTGCCTCTCACCCTGGGGGGACCTGGGAAGAAGCAGAGCTGGGGCATCTACATTAAAGAGAAAAACAGCGTAGCCTAGAGGAAAGAGCCCAGGCCTGGGAGTCAGAGGGCCCGGGTTCTAATCCCAAGGCTGCTGCTTGCCTGTTGTGTGACCTTGGGCAAGTCACTTCACCTCTTTGGGTCTCAGGATTCTCATCTGTAAAATGGGGAGTCGGTACCTGTTCTCCCTTCTACTTAGACTGTGTCTGACCTGATTATCTTTCATCCCAGTGCTCAGTACAGCAGCATGGCCTAATGAAAAGAGCACAGGCCTGGGAGTCAGAAGGTCAATGGGTTCTAAACCCGGCTCTGCCACCTGTCTGCTGTGTGACCTTGGGCAAGTCACTTCACTTCTCTGGGCCTCAGTAATTTCATCTGTAAAATGGGGATTAAGACTCTGAGCCCCTTGTGGGGCAGGGACTGTGTTCAACCTGATTAGCTTGTATCTTCCCTAAGTAAGCGCTTAAAAAATATCATTGTCATTATTACCACAGTGCTTATTATTATTAGTAATAATAATAATAACATTTGCGGCATTTGTTATGAGGCCAATTTCCCTCCTCCCTCCAATCGCGTCTGAGCCCCTCCCACCACCAAGCCCCAAGCGAAGCCGCTTTCAGCCGTACTTGGTCAGTGAGGACGTGTTGGCTGAGGCTAACGGCTCCTCAGCAGGGATCGTCAGACTGGGGGCTCCTGTCCGGAAGAGACCGTGAGGTTAGTAGTTCCCAGGGAGGCCGGCCATCCCCACCACCTCGGGGAACAGGAAGACGGTCAGATGAGGCAGGGATAGCGGAGATACCAAAGCCTCCCCTGGAAGATCTGCCCAGGAGCTCCCTGCCGCCCGCTCTGGGAGGCCTCGGTCCCACCCCATCGCCCCTCCCCCGGACGGTCTCCATGGGGCTGTCTGGGGCTGCTGGGAGCGTACAGACCCCAGCAGCCCACAGGAGCTGCAGCGGGTCCGAGGACTCACCCACAGAAGCAGCAAGGCCCTGGTCGACTCCGCGCTCAAACTCGGACAGCCTCAACTTCCTCCGTTTCCGGCCAGTGCCCAGCTGTGCCCGAGCCATTGGCACGAGGGGTTCCAGCTCTGGCAGCTGCAGGTCCAGGCTGGAGCAAACGGGAACACGATCAGGGAAGGGCACAGGGAGGAAAGGGATCTCAAGGTTCCCCTTCCCTCCCCCCAGCTTCCACCCTTCATTGCCATCCCAGAGTCTCACCGGGCTCCCCCAAGACCATCCTGTCACACACCTGCTCTGCCTGCTTTCCTGTAGGGGCTGGACTTCTTCCACTGCTGGTGCTGGGGAGTTGGGCACTAGCATGGAAGCTTCTGGGGCTGCAACGAGAGAGCAGGTGAGGCGAAGGCGGGAGAAGAGAGTGGGGGTGTATGTACTGCTTGGGCTGGGGGCGGGAGAACACACTGTGCTCAGGCGCAACCGCCTGAGGCCCGGGCCCAACGTCACCCCTCGAAGCAGTCCCCTGGGTCCTCCCAACCCTTTGGCGAGCCCTGGATCCAACCCCACTCGCTGTCCCCCGTCTCTGGGTCCTGGGCTGCTTTGGGCCCTGCTCACCCGTCTGCATGATGTTCCTCAAAATGGTCCTGGGAGTCTCTTCGTCCATCTTGTCTCGCCTTGGTGGGGCGGGCCTGCTACTGGCCTGGGATTCCGGGGGCCTAGAGGAGGAGGCCCTCTACAAAGAATGCAGTCAGTCAGGCACCAGCGAGGCTGAGCAGTCAGTCCAGGGCTCTCACTGAAGCAGGCCCGATCTCCCTCCCGGGGAGAAGGCCAGCCCCCACCACCTCCCCTGCCGGCACACGCCAATTAGCTGAGGTCGGTGCGTGGGTTCCTACCTCCTCCACAATGGCGAAAGCATGGGCCTAGGCCTCAGAAGACCTGGGCTCTAACTCTGGTTCTGCCACTAGTACGCTGCGTGACCGTGAACAAGCCACTTCACTTCTCTGGGCCTCAGCTTCAACTGTGAAACGGGGATTCAGTACCTGTTCTCCCTCCTGCTTAGGAGGTGAGCCCCTCGCGGGACGGTGACGGTACCTGACTTGATTATCTTGTATCTACCCCAGCGCTGTGTTCGCTCGGCACATGGTAAGCGCTTAACAAATACCACAGTTATCACTATGATTCTCCTGTGAGACGCCCTGGGGAGTACCGTGATCCTCATCGAGCGCCGGACTCTCTCCTTCATCCTGTTGCGTAGCGTCATGGAGGGAGACGACGTGGCGGGGGTCTCAGGGGGCGGAAGGGGTGGGCCGCTGAGACGCAGGCTCCTCCGGCGGGTCTCCAGCTTGGGCTTTCTGAGGGAAGCCGAGACGTAGCCATCCCTGCCTATGGACTCCTTCCGGCCCAGCCAGGGCAGTCCTCCGCACCCTGCCCGCTCCATTGCACACTAAGGGCCACGTAGCCTGAGAAAACCTCAGGCGGGCGGTGGAGAATCTTCTTTACCAGTGGGCAGCTCTACTTCTGGCTCACTAGTAGCTCCGCCTGTGCAGACTCCTTCTCCAACTCAAATCTGAGGGACAAGGCCCAAGCCTCCTAGGAGCTCCAATCTTAAGGGACAAAAACGGACCAACTCCCACCTCTCCCAAGAGTTTACCCAGGGTCAGAGAGCCACTATCTCCAGGCTGACCCAAAGGCAAGAGCTAGAGAGTTTCCCTCCCCATTCTCCTCTCTTCTTCCTGCGCAACCTTCTTCCAATCCTGTCACCTATTATCGATCATTCATATTCATTGAGTGCTTACTATGGGCAGAGCACTAAGTACTTGGAAAGTAGACTATAACAGAGTTGGTAGATGCATTCCCTGCCCACAAGGAGCTTACTGTCTAGAGGGGGAGAGACATTAATATAAATACGTGAATTACACAAATGTACAGAGATACTATGGGCTTGGGTCGGGCAAATAAAGGATGCGAATCCTACTGCACTATCAATCCATTAATGGCACCCTCTGAGTTTCCGAGTTTGAGGCACTAGTACAGTGGAAGTGAGATACATGGCCCCTGCCTTCAAGGAGAATAAAATCTCATTGCTTGGTTGATTGAGAGCCGAACTACCCTGCCCCGTCACCTCACTCGGTAGGGCCACGGAGTGGGAGAATGATTCCGGACACGTGTTCCTGTGCTCTGACTTAACATCCACCGAACCCCCCCGACCCGCTCACAGCCAGAGTCCATCACGCCGCTCCCCCCACCCCCAGGTGGCCCACCAGCCCAGGCCGAGCCCTGAGTTGAAGGGAAAGGCCGGGCCAAGGCCTACCGTGGAGAGGGCGGGCTAGACTCACCGGTCATGGCCAGGAACGGGCAGCGGGGTGTGGGGAGGCTCCGTGGCCAGCACCCGCTTCAGCAAGGTCCGTGTCGTAAGGTCATCCTCCGGAAGGGACGCCATCTCCCCGGGCTGGGGAGGGACGGGCGGGCGAGGCGGCCTGCTGGGAGACAGCAATTCTTCACTCATGCACCCACCAGGGCTGTAGCCGGGGCCAAGAGTTGGTTGCTTCTCGGGAAGCAGAGGAGCAGCGTGACCTTGGGGATAGAGCTCGGGCTGGGGAGTCAGAAGGACCTGGGTTCTAATCCCAGTCCTGCTATTTGTCTGCTAGGTGCCCCTGGGCAAGTCATTTCACTTCTCTGTGCTTCGGTTACCTCATCTGTAAAAGGGGGATTAAGACTGTGAGGCTCATGTGGGACATGGACTGTGTCCAAACTAATTAGCTTGCGTCTATCCCAGCACTTAGTACAGTGCCTGGCAAATAGTAGGCGCTTAACAAACACCATTAAAAAAAAAGAGAGCCCAGGGGTCCTGGAGGAGAGGGGAGGGGGAAAGGCAGGGGACAGAGGCCAGAGGAAGGGAGGTGGGTGGGCCTGGAAGTCCGAAGGTCATGGGTTCTAATCCCGGCTCTGCCCCATTTCTGCGGCGTGACCCTTGGCAAGTCACTTCTCTGGGCCTCAGTTACCTCATCTGTAAAATGGGGATTAAGAGTGTGAGCCCTATGTGGGACAGGGACTGTGTCCAACCTGAATGACTAACCTGTATCTACTCCAGCACTTAGAACACTGCTGACACAAATACACTCTTAACAAGTACCATAATTATTATTATATTAGAAAGGTGTTGCGGGGAGAGAATCGGGAGGTGACACAAGGTAACGGGAGGAAATCAATCAGTCAAAAGTATTTATCGAGCGCTTACTGTGTGCAGAGCACTGTACTAAGAGCTTGGGAGAGTACAATATAACAGAGTTGGAAGACACACTCCCTGTCCACACCACGCTTACGGTCCAGAAGAGGAGACGGATGTTAGTATAAAGGGATCATTCATTCATTAATATTTATTGAGCGCTTACTGTGTGCAGAACACTGTCCTAAGCGCTTGGAGTGTACAGTTCGGCAACAGATAGAGACCATCCCTGCCCAACAGTGGGCTCACGGTCTAAAAGGGGGAGTGGCTTAGTGGAAAAAGCCCCGGTTTTGGTAGTAAGAGATCGCGGGTTCTAATCCTGGTTCTGCCACTTGTCTGCTGCCTGACTTTGGGCCAGTCACTTCCCTTCGCTGGGCCTCACTTCCCTCCTCTGGAAAATGGGGATGAAGATGGGGAGCCCCACGTGGGACCACCTGATGATCCTGCATCTCCCCCAGCGCTTAGAACAGTGCTCGGTACCTAGTAAGCGCTGAACAAATACCAACATTATTATTATTAGATTGTGAGGCCTAGGTGGCTTAGTGGAAGGCCTAGTAGCTTAGTGGAAAGAGCCCGGGCTCGGGAGTCAGAGGCCGTGGGTTCTAATTCCGCCTCCGCCATTTGTCTATGTGATCTCGGGCAAGTCGCTTGACTTCTCTGGGCCTCAGTTCCCTCATCTGGAAAATGGGGATTAAAAGGGTGAGCCCCACGTGGGTCAACCTGATTACTCTGGATCTTCCCCGGCGCTTAGAACAGTGCTCGACCCATAGTAAGCGCTTAACAAACGCCAATGACTATTATTGTCATTAATTACTACTATTATTAGAGAAGCAGAGTGGCTCAGTGGAAAGAGCCCGGGCTGGGGAGTCAGAGGTCATGGGTTTGAATCCCCACTCTGCCACTTGTCAACTGGGTGACTGTGGGCAAGTCACTTCTCTGGGCCTCAGTTCCCTCTTCTGTCAAACGGGGATGAAGACTGTGAGCCTCACGTGGGGCAACCTGATGACCCTGTACCTCCCCCAGCGCTTAGAACAGTGCTCTGCACATAGTAAGCACTTAACAAATACCAACATTATTATTATTACTTAGGACTGGTACTGCGCTTGACCTGCTCACTAGAGAAGCAGCGTGGCTCAGTGGAAAGAGGTCATGGGTTCGAATCCCGACTCTGCCACTTGTCAACAGGGTGACTGTGGGCAAGTCACTTCTCTGGGCCTCAGTTCCCTCATCTGTCAAACGGGGATGAAGACTGTGAGCCTCACGGGGGACAACCTGATGACTCTGTCTCTCCCCCAGCGCTTAGAACGGTGCTCTGCACATAGTAAAGCTCACCTCCTCCAAGAGGCCTTCCCAGACTGAGCTCCCCCCTCTTTCCCTCTGCTCCTTCTACCCCCCCCTTCACCTCTCCGCAGCTAAACCCTCTTCTCCCCCCTTTCCCTCTCCTCCCCACCCCCTCCCGTCCCACCCCCTCATCACTGTACTCGTCCACTCAATTTATATATCTTCATCACCCTATTTATTTTGTTTAATGAGATGTACATCACCCTGATTCTATTTGCCATTGTTTTAATGAGATGTTCTTCCCCTTGACTCTATTTATTGCCATTGTCCTTGTCTGCCCGTCTCCCCCGATTAGACTGTAAGCCCGTCAAAGGGCAGGGACCATCTCTATCTGTTGCCGACTTGTCCATTCCAAGCGCTTGGTCCAGTGCTCTGCACAGAGTAAGCGCTCAATAAATACTACTGAATGAACAGGAAGCGCTTAGCAAATACCACCATTATTATTGTACCTGCCCCTAGAACAGTGTGTGGCAGACAGGGTGGAAAAGAAAAGAAAAAGTACCGTGGGAAGGGGGGAGGGCTGCAGAGGGTCCGAAGGACGGGCCAGTCCTCGAGCAACGGCCGCCGGCTTCCCAGCGCGCGCTCCCGCCGCTCCCTTTCGAGCCAAATCTCGCGAGCTTTGCCGCGGGGGGCTCACGGGAAATGTAGTTCTCCTTCGGCCTGTGAGGCCTGATCGCGCAAGCGCCGTAGGGGGTGGGGAGGAGGAAAGCCGGGCTGGGCAGTAGGAAGGAGGAAGCAGCGTGGTTCAGTGGCAAGATCCAGGGCTTGGGAGTCAGAGGTCATGGGTTCGAAGCCCGCCTCTGCCACTTGTCAGCTGGGGGACTGTGGGCCAGTCACTTCACTTCTCTGGGCCTCAGTGACCTCATCTGGAAAATGGGGATAAGACTGGGAACCCCACGTGGGACCACTTGATGCCCCTGTATCTACCCCAGCGCTTAGAACAGTGCTCTGCACATAGTAAGCGCTTAACAAATATCAACATTATTATTATTATTTTTATTAATCGCCCCACGTGGGACAACTTGATTCCCCTGTGTCTACCCCTGCGCTTAGAACAGTGCTCTGCACATAGTAAGCACTTAACAAATACCAATATTATTATTATTGTTATTAATCCCAGCTCAGACGCTTGTCAGCTGTGGGACTGTGGGCCAGTCACTTCGCTTCTTGGGCCTCAGTGACCTCATCTGGAAAATGGGGATGAAGACTGGGAGCCCCATGAGGGACAACCTGATCACCTTGGATCCCCCCAGCGCTTAGAACAATGCTTGGCATATAGTAAGTGCTTTACAAATACCAACATTATTATTATTATTATTATTATTAATCCGGCCCTGCCTCTTGTCAACTGTGGTGACTGTGGGGCGTGGCTCAGTGGAAATAATAATAATATTAATGATGGTATTTGTTAAGCGCTTACTATGTGCTGAGCACTGTTCTAAGCGCTGGGATAGATGCAGGGTCATCAGATTGTCCCACATGGGGCTCACTTTTTTAATCCCCATTTTTACAGATGAGGTCACTGAGGCCCAGAGAAGTGAAGTGACTTGCCCATAGTCACACAGCAGACAAGTGGCAGAGTCAGGATTAGAACCCACACCCTCTGACTCCCAAGCCCAGGCTCTTGCCACTAAGTCACATTATTATTAAGCCACTTTGCTTCGGGACCAGGCTTGGGAGTCAGAGGTCCTGGGTTCTAATCCTGGCTTCGCCACTTGTCAGTTGGGTGACTTTGGGTGAGACACTTCACTTCTCTGGCCTCAGTTACCTCATCTGGAAAAGCGGATGAAGACTGTGAGCTCCACGGGGGACTAGCTGAGTACCTTGTATTCAGTCATATTTATTGAGCACTTACTATGTGCAGAGCACTGTAATAATAATAATAATAATTTTGGTATTTGTTAAGCACTTACTATGTGCCAAGTACTGTTCTAAGCTCTGGGGTAGATACAAGGTAATCAGGTCCCACCTGGGGCTCACAGTCTTCATCCCCATTTTCCAGATGGGGTAACCGAGACCCAGAGAAGTGAAGTGACTTGCCCAAAGTCACACAGCTGATAAGAGGCGGAGCCAGGATTAGAACCCACGACCTCTGACTCCCAAGCCCGGGCTCTTGCCACTGAGACACGCTTGGAATATACAGTTTGGCAAAGGAGACAATCCCTGTCCAACGACGGGCTCACAGTCTGTATCTATCCCGGCGCTTAGAGCAGTGCTTGGCACATAGTAAGCGCTTAAATGAATACCAACTTTTACACTCCAACACAGTTGATGGACGCGTCTCCTACCATAACGAGCTAACAGTCTAGATGGGGAGAAGTCTTGAGGGGGAGACAGACATTAAGATAACGAAATAAATCATTTATAATATGGAATTTAAAAATCTGTATGTAAGTGCTGTGGGGTTGAGGGTGGGAGAATATCAAATGCTCAAAGGTCGCAGTCACGTGCGTTAATGACAGTAGTATTTATCATCAATGGTATTTATTGAACGCTCTATATAGCATACTGTACTAAGAGCTTGGGAGAATGCAATACAACAGCGTTGGTGGACCTGTTTAACACACACATCTGACCTGTTTAACACACACATCTCTTTCTCACTCATGCCCGGGGATTGTTTCACCCACCACAGTTTCAATTCATTTACTTTTTGGAAGCTCAGCACTATTCAAACACTCCTCCACCTGAGCCTGGAGGTTTGGAGGGGAGGAGCAGCGGTTCGATTTGGGCCACAGGGGAAATTGGTAGTTGGAGGCACTACAGGGGTGACAAAAGGTCAGGGACAACAAGAATGGGGGCCTGGGATCTTCCACCCCAAAAAACTTAACCCTGGGAACTCTTTGGACACCTCCTGGACTAAGGGGCCCTTTAAAGATTCACAACTCTGGATGTGTTATCTGCAAGGATTTTCTACTCAAAGCATTTGACGCATGGACATTGGAAGACTCAGAATGTTAGTAGATTGCATTTAGCATTTTTTTCTGGTACTATTCATGGTGTTCTGATGCGGGATATATTGTTCAAAATAATAACACTGAACAAAAACAAAAAACAAATTCAAGTGATATATATGATGTATTATTATTCTGAACACCCAACCACCCTTCACCGAGTCCTGTGATTGGGAAGCACTGTCCGTTTCTATGGGATACGGAAGGGGAACGCAAAGACTCTGGAGCAAGGAATGGATCAGGAGTCTTCCCGGCAATGCGTAATATAATAATTATTATTGTGGGATTTGTCAAGAGCTGACTATGTTCCAAGCAGCCTACTATGTGTCTCTACTAGGGTAAATACAACATAGTCAAATCAGACGTGGTCCCCATCCCACATGGGAGCTCACAGTCTAAATAAGAGGGAGAGCAAGTATTGAATCCCTAATTTACTAATGAAGAAACTGAGGTCCAGAGAAGCTAAGTGACTTACCTAAATTCACACCGCAGGCAAATAGCCAAGGGGGAGATTAGAACCCCAGTCCTCTGACTCCTAGTTCTTTCCACTAGGCCATGTGCTTCAAGTTTCCCAAAAAGTCACATGTGACTGGTAGCCACAAGAGCCATCCCTGGCCCTCCCAGCGAGGACTGGTAATTTTTTTTTCGGACCTCAGGGTGGTCAAATGTCTGAAGCTAATCCTGGACCCAGATGGGTCAATCCACTTCTTGAATGTATCTCCTGACCCCTGGATTTGACAGGTTGGTCTTGTCCATCCTGGGTGCTTGTCTGGTTAGTCACCCTGTAAAGTAATTCCTCCTCCTACAGCCCTCTTTCTCCCACCACACCCTGCCCTCTTTCAATGTTAACCTGTTTCTCCCCCATTTACAGCTTTAAAAAATTGTTTCCCCACTTTCCCCAGCTCTTGTCTACCCCCACCCCCCCATGAAGACCTAATAATGCTGATATTTTCATCAACTACTTACTAGGTGCCACTATATTCTAAAAACTGGAATAGACACAAGATAATCAAATCGAACTCAGTCCAGTACGGGGCTCACAGGCTAAGAAAGAGAAAGAACGAGTACTTTACCTCTGTTTTAAAGATGAGGAAACTGAGGCTCCTTAGAGCAGGCAAGTGGTCGAGTTGGGACTTGAACCAAGGTTTCTTGACTTACGGTCCCTGATTTTTTCTACTAGGCCACACTACCTCCCAGTCTTGAACTGTATGGAGGTGGTAAATGAAGCTGGTGCCGTAAGGGAGGCCGATGTCATAAAGTCAAACCCCCTGTGTTTGTACAGCTGAAATGGTGTAAATTTAGAAATGTTGCAAGTGTCGCTCATTATAAGTCAAAATAGGTTTAAGACAAGGACTACTGTCCCAGAAGCTCATTGCATATTTCTTCTAAAAAAAAGTACGATTTTCTCACCAGTATCAAGGCAGAGAATGAGTCTTTGGGAAAGACAATTATGAATTTATTTGCCTTTAAGCAACTCTCAAGTTACTTAAAACCAGAGGTGAGATCAACAAGGGGTCTTTTCTCAACTGTAAACTTTACAGATGCACATCCAAGCCAGTGATTCAGTGACAGTGCAGTATCGGTATCTTAGCATAGATTCTGGCAGTCTCGACCACGTAGTTGGAGAAAACTGCTTAAAATGGTTCCCAAAATGGAGAGGGGAGAGAGCAGGCTTCAGAGGGGACTGAAGAACAACCTTGAATCACTCTCTGCTCCTGATCATCTTGCTTCTGTGGTTCTCAATGGCCCAACCCACTTTCCCCCTGGCACCAACTGCCGGTGGCTCCAATCCCCTGATATGCTGGCTTGGCCAGGGTTCAGGCTGAGGGTACGATTAGGCCAGGGTCCAGAGGAAAGGGCCCAGTTCCAGAAATGAAGAGACCTAGCTTCTCGACCCAAGCCTGCTGTGTCTGGGCCTTCGCGATGACTGGTTTCTGACCAGACAACTGCCTGAGGCATTCCCCAAGGTGGTCAGACACAGCAGGAAAAATAGCTAGGTAACACCGGCGGGGAAGGCAGCGGTAGCTGTCTATGGACAGTGCCGGCTGGGTCATGGTGCTTCAGCACAGGGTCAGCATGAGGCTACGATCTCTCTGGCCGCCCGTGGGTCCTAAATGGGAAAAAGTCGTGGCTGAAAGTCCTTGGTTATATGCTCTTCCTATTCGCTCTTCCTATTTGCTGGTGGCACCCTTTGCCCTGGCAGGAATATGATGGACAGAGACAAGAGAGGGTGAATGATGGCCACACAAATCATAGGCCCCAGAAACAATCCCTCCACGCAAGTTCTTAGGCCCGGAATCTCAGATGTGAGCCCCATGGGGGACAGGGACTGTGTCCATCCCAATTTGTTTGTGTCCACTCCAGCACTTAGTACGGCGCCTGGCATATAGCGTTTAACAAGTACCGTAGTTGTGAGGCTGGTCTGTCGATCTCAACAGGAGATTCAAGTTTTATGTTAGGGTTTGGGGGTGGCCACATTGGCCAGAACGGGTGTACCCAGGTGGTGGGCTTGGGTTAAGACCCCCCAGGGTGGACAGAGGGAGGGAGAGGAGCCACCAGACTGAGGGAACCTCTGGGACCGGTAAGGGGTGGCCCTGCTCTTCAGGCTCATGTTGCATCGCAGAAAGCAGCTGTGAGCATGTGCACACGTGAGTGTGTATACATATGTGAATGTGTGTACGTGTGTGTGTATTTTGTTTTGAGGGAGAAGCAGACTGCCCATTGGCTAAAATGAGGGTGATGGAAAGAACTTGATGAGTTTGCCCCTGGCCATGTAGGGACCCTGAAATTCAGCACATAACACTCGGAAAGACTTCTGTTACTAACTCCTGGGGAAGCCCAGGAGAGTCAGCCCAGGGCCCGGAGAAGGATCCAAGGAGCCATAAGGAGCAGGATTCAGGAGGAGTGGGAATCAAACACTGCATGGGCGGGGAGACTTCTCCCTCCCTCCTCCACCCACCCTGGATGGAAGCGACTTCGGGATCCCACGCGGGTCCCGCACCTGCCCACCAGTTAGAATAACCAGTTTCGACCCGAGGACACCCATCTCAGCCCCAGGCCGAGTCAGGATTGGACCCGGGACCTGGGACGGAAGCGGGTCGTGGGCTCGGGGAGGGGGTGTGGGCACCAACGAGGCAACGTCTAGACAGAGGAATCCGTTTTGAGCCAAAGTTTATTAGTGATGCATTAAACCAACAACAGCACAGCTGAGTCCCCAATTTCATATCAGTAGCCTCCACTTTAAGAAAGGCGTTATATACAAAGAATATTAAATTAGTTGCAATAAGTTAGAAAAAAAATAACATCAAGGGGCACCTCCGGGGCGCCGGGTCCTCGCTCCCCCACACCGGGGGTTCCAGGAGGTCTCCTCCTTCAGCAAATTAAATAAATAAATAAATAAATGGGGCTTCGACACGAGCCGCATGTATGACATGAGCTCAGGGAACCTCCTCATCTCCCCTCTAACTAAGGTACCGCCCCCTATGGTGTACGTGGTACATACAGACGTTCGGCTGGAAACCAGTAGTTGCTGATTCGGGTTCGGATCTAGTGCAGGAAGAAATTGGTGATGGCCTCCTCCCCCTTGCTGGCCCCCAGGAAGACTGGCTCGTCCTCCTCCCGGGAGGTGCTGATGTACCAGTCGGGGTAGGCGGCCGATTCGAAGGTGGTGGACGTCCCCTCGGTGGACTTATTGAAGATGAAGCGCTCCTGATTCTTCCCCAAAAGGTCGCTCTTGTTGACCACCTGCGACCAGAACGGACAACCCGAACCGTGAAAAGACTGCCTTCTGTGGGGGCTCAAGAAGTCCGACTGATAAAGACCCCCCCACGTGAACTGGAGAGGAACTAGGGGGCGAGAGCAGGACTGGGGGTAGTCGTTGGTGGTAACACCTTGCTTTCACCTAGAGCTTTTTCGTGCCCTTGCTACTGTTGGACTTTCCCAACACATAGCACAGTGTGTCACACTCAGTCTCTCAATGTAGTCTGTCATTATTAGCACTAATACGCGTCTTAATGTTTTCCCACAGTGTCCCTGTGAGGCGAGGCAGTTGCTGCCCCATATTCAGATGAGGGAACTGAGGCCCTGAAAGGTGGAAGTGACTTGCCCAAGGTCACACAGCAGGCCAGAGGTGGAGAGTGTGGCCAGTTGTCCAGTTTTTTGCCAGACAATGTCTGTCCTCTGTCCACCTTCTTATCCAGGTTTTGTTTTTTAAGCGCTCGGCCTCCCTGGGCCGTGGCTCCTGCCATCGAGTTCTGGGCTCAAAATGACGGCTGGGTCCACAGGGAGCTGCGGGGATGAACGCAGAGACTCCGGAGCAGGTGGAGGGAGGAGGAGATTCCCTCCGGAAATACACCCTAGGTTTGGACAGACTCAGATGGACGTCTGACAAGTGTTGCATGTATTTTTATCCCGGGGGCCTCAGGGCATCCGGTATCTGTGAGGGTCAGCACTGACCTCTGTAGTGACAGATCTGGGTCTCAGATCCTGCTCTACCAATTCTTACATCTAGGCTTTCCCACTAGACCACGTTGGGTCTCCACTCCCTGGGCAGTCGGGAAGGGCTCTTCCCCAGCCTGTGATTTACACAGAGCCAGGAGACCAGCCTAGAAAAGGTCTCCCCGGAGGCTGATTACTCAGGGATCCTAGACAGCTACCATTCTCAGGTTAATTCCCAACTGCTTTCCTTTCCTCCTCCTCTTCCTCCTCTCCCCAGCCAGGCAGGTCCAAGAAAGTTCGTGGGTCAAGGGACTCAACCCCGGCCCGGCTGACTGGGGAGGGTGACACAGTCGGGGCGGAAGGAAGGGAGAGGCTGGGCTGCTAACCTCTCCCCCGTGGCCCCAGGAGCTTTGGGCTTTGCAAAGTCATTGCATTTTGTTTTGAAGTTTTGGAGTTAGAGACTGGAGATCTAATTGTGCAGATTTGTGTTATCTAAGCCCGGAGGTCAACCTGTCAACTGTAGAGTTCAAGGTGGGCCTTTGGGAGGAGGAGAGGGAGCAAGCCGGCTGGGCTTGAGGGGCTGAGGCCTCCGTGACCCCCTGGAGTTGGCGCATAGGCAATATATGCGGACACTCACATTTGGGAACCTTAAGGCCCCAGACCACGAAGGCAGAAGGGCTCTCTCCCCAGAAGACAAGAGGATTTGGGAGAGGGACTCACCTCCAGCTGCAGAGTGGGCTTGCCGCCTTTCTTCACACAAGACAGGTACAGGTTCCCTGGGTTTCCCCCCTTGATCCCCAAAGTCACGGGCTGCTTCACTGTGGGACCTGCCAGGCGCTCTGTCTTGTAGTAGAAGTTCATGTTTAACTTCACTGGAGAAGAGAGGAAAGGAGGGAGAGGGTGAGGAGAGAGAGCATCCGGGAGAGAACAGAACTCCAAGGAGCAATCCAAAATGGCCACCACCCAATCCCCCACACCTCAAGGGCTCCTGGCAGCCCGAAAATGACCCCTGCGGCCCATTTCAGCCCTCATCAGTGGGCAGAGGGGGTTCAGAGGGATTAGGGTTAGGGTTAGCAGAGGGGACTTTGGGAAATTACCTTGAGCTCCTACTTCGCCTGACCTGGGGAGTCCTAGCCAGGGAGGGGGTGGGTGGGTATGTGTGTGTGTGTGAGAGAGTTGGGGGGGTGTGGAGGTGGGGCAGGCAGTGGCTCCATTCACCTTCTTGGGTAGCGTTAGCACCTATGAGGTGCAGCGCTCTCAGCTCGCAGGGATTAGCCATGGTGTTCAGGGTGAAGCTCTTGTGCTCCTCATCCCAGATGGTGACCTCCTGGCATCTCAAGTAGTGGTAGAGTGAGTCGGTCACCAAGGTCTGTTCCCACGTCGAACAGGAGATGGGTTCTGAAGGGAAGAACACACCGAGATATGAAGCAGCCTTCAGGACTCACTTCCCAAGCGGGCCTCGTTGAAGTCCGACCTGGAACCCCTGGGCGCCCGAGTGGAGGCTGTGGCGTCGGCTCACGGATCGGTCCGTCAATCAGGGCTTTCTACTGAGAGCTTACTGTGTGCGCTTGGGAGAGAACAATGCACTTGTACTCTTGATCCCTGTCCTCAAGGAGTTTACAGTCTAGTGTGACAGACGGACATTAAAATAAATTTCAGATAGGGGAAGCGACAGAGTGTAAGGATCTGGGGCCGTGGGTGGGGTGAGTATCAAAGTGTTTAGTGGGTAATGATAATAATTATTATTATGGTATTTGTTGAGCACTTACTATGCGCCAGGCGCTGTACTAAGCGTCGAGTGGATACAAGCAAATCGGGTTGGACACAGTCCCCGTCCCACATGGGGCTCACGGTTTCAGTCTCCATTTTACAGATGAGGAAACCGAGGCAGAGAGAAGTGACTTGCCCATGGTCACACAGCAGACAAGAGGCAGAGCCGGGATTAGGGAAAGGTGGCCCTAAGCCTTTGGCACCCTGGGTCCTGACGGGCATTGCTGGAAGGGGCACAGCAGGGTGATGCTAACACAGAACGCCCTGCCCCCATGCCCTTTTATAAAAAGGAAAATGACCCTTGGGAACATCAAATTACAGGCGAGAATGTCCGCTTAGGAGATGGCCCTCCCTCCCTCAAGGCAGACTGAGCTAGTTGCAGAACAGAAACCTCTCCTTTCCTCCCCATCCGCCCCCCGAGTCACTGACTCAGCAGGATGGACTCCAGACACCAACTTTGGTAAAGAATAAAACCACAGAGCCTCCCTCCCTCTCTCCTTCTGGCACTCTCCGCCTACGCGGGAGTGGGACTTTCTAGGAACTGAGATTCCAAGAGCACTGGAGTGTGTGACCAGGTGGACAACCCTGGAAGGGACTGCTCCCGGGTTAGTAGTTGGGTCCAGGGTCTCCTATACCCACCTTCCTTGAAGATAGAGGTGAAGATGTCCATCAGGTCCCTGTCCATAAAGGACGTGTTGTAGGACACCGCCTGTCTCTTTATCCTCTCCACGGCGACAACGAGGACCACCGCCTTGCGGAAGCCGTGGCTGGAGGGGAGTTCTGTGACCTTCAGCTCGATGCCCATCTGGCATGGTGAGCATTTGTCCTCCTTATGGATTCTTGTCTCTTGGCATGTCCTTGCCTTCAGGTCCTGGAAACCACTCTGGGCAGGGAACAAAGGAAGTTGGGATTTAAGGGTCAATCAATAGCATTTACTGAGCAACTCCTCGGTGCAGCACACTGTACTAGTCACTTGGGAGAGTTCCAAAGAGTAAACAGACATGATCCCTACCCTCCAGGAGCTTACAGCCTAGTGGGTTCTCAGCTTCATCTACCCAGATTTGTCTTCATGGACCCCTCCCTACCGCCCAGAGATCAGCCGCACTGAGTTTCTCGGATCTGGATGGGCCGCTTTGCGCCCAGCCACCTCGTAAGGTTCGGGGGGGTTGTTAGGAGAAGGCGGCAGCTGCTTGCAGTGCCTGAAAGCCTCTCTCCTGGAAAGATGCCCCTCAACGGGGTGTCGCTCATTCCCCACTGCCCCTTACTCAGTACCTCTCATCCTCCCCCTCCTTTATGCAAACGCCTGAATGAGGAGCCCCAGCTCTCTCCCCCGAGCGGAGACCGGTCTTCCACCGGTTAGTTCCTGCCCAGGATATCAAATCCCCCACCACCTGGGAAGCGGATCTCAGCGTAGGCTCTCACCTTTATTTGACTGGGACCGTCGACTTCATAGAACTGGTCTTCTCCATCTCCACTGTAAAAAGCCACAGGCAATCTTTCAGATAGAGCTCCCAAAGCCCCGGGAAAGGCCTTTATCACCCAACTGAGTCTAGTGAGGCTGTCAGCGGCACCCCCACCCTCCCGGAGCCCTGTAGACCAAGTGGACAGAGTGGGCAGAGGTGCCCACCTCCATGCTCGCAGAAAGAAGCCACAGCCTTGCCCTGCCTGCAGAGAGCCTCATGGCTGTCCCGTGCCAGCCCAGGGCCAGCTGGAGTGGTACTCAGGCCCACTGACTTGCAGGAGGCCAGAAGCCAACCCTCTAACTCTGGCTAGATTTGACATCTTGCCGGTAGTGTCACCAGAATTTCCCTTCTTTCCCGGGAACCCAAGGATAGCGGAGAAGAAAACCTATGTGTGTGGGAGCCCCACCCCCCTTCCTCATTTCTCCGCTTTGAAAGATGCCCACACAATCCCAGTTCCTCCTTCCTTTCACGTGCCCGGGGGCCCTTCCTGGAAGGGCACCTGAGAGATTGGGAGGTAGGAGATCTGGGTTCTAATCCCAGCTCCACTACTTGCCTGGTCTGTGATCTTGGACAAGTCATCTAACTTCTCAGAGCTCAGTTTTCTAATCTGTAAAATGGGGATTAAGTACCTGTTCTTCCTCCCCCTTAGCCTGTGAGCTCATGTGGGACAGGGACTGCATCTGGCTGATTATCTTGGGTCTAGCCTAGCTAATTAGGAGAGTGCTTGGCACATAGTAAATGCTAAGTAAAAAAATAATAACACTAATAATAATGTCTCTCAGATCTAAAACATTTTAGATAATCTCTTTGTGGGTTCCATGATAGACAGGGACTGTGTCTAATTCCCACCTGTGTATTCCCTTCCAGTGTTCAGTACAGTGCCCTGCACACATTAAGCAGCTACTAACTACTATTTTTAATACCTAGGTTCTAATCCTAGCTTTTCCACTAAACTACTAAATTGGCCTATCTGGGCTTCAGTGTTTTCTTCTGTAAACTATGGATAAAATCCCGGCTCCCCAAACTTCTTAGATTATGGTCCCCGAGTAGAAAAGGAATTGGTTTTGCTCTGATTAATCTGTTTCTCCCCTGCTGTGCCAAGTTAAATAGTAAGAGCTTAATAAATTCTTCCTCTTATTATTGTTACTCTTGTTATCGTTCCCTCTTTGCTCCTAAGCACTTAGTACAGTGCTCTGCACATAGTAAGCACCATTGATTGATTGATTGATTATCTGGGGGAAATCACTCGCCCAAATCTCCCTGCCGAATTAGCCTCTGCTTACCTGTAGCACTCCATCAGGTCCCTGGACTGGTCTGGTACTCTGGCCATGGTTGATTCCAAACCTGGACAGGAGGAGAAAAGAAAAAGGAGTCTCAATCAATCAGCACTCCCACAAACGCTCGGCCCAGGGCCTGGGTGGGTTTGGTGGTGCCATCTGCTATTCAGTTACTGTGCTGGTACCAGGGTACTGAGCAGCTGAGCCCAGAGAGATGGAACCAACCTTAGCTTAGCTCAGGATTTAGGCTGCATCAGTCTGAAGCACTGGGCAAATAGCAAGCCCGTCCTCAAAAACCACAAGCCAAGAAAAATTGCAGTTGCTTTGAAAAACACCAATCGGAGTAGAGAGGACGCAGAGATAGAGATCTATTTCGTGAAGCGGCGTGACCTAGTGGAAGGAGCACGGGCCTGGGAGTCAGAGGACCTGAGTTCTAATCCTGGCTCTGCCACTTGCCTGCTGTATGACCTTGGGCAAATCACTTAACTTCTCTGTCCCTCAGTTTCCTCAAATGTAAAATGGAGATTCAATACCTGTTCTCTCTCCTTGTTAGACTGTGAGCCCCATATTGGACAGGGACTGTGCCCAATCTACTGAACATGTATCTACCCCAGCACTTAGAACAGTGCTTTTCACCTAGTTAGTGCTTAACAAATACCATAATTACAAACTGCAATTACAAATCAGTTCATTACTCTGCTGCTCAGAAAGCCCTTCCAGTAATGAGATCTCTCCCATTTCTGTCATTTGAATTCAATCATCTAGGATACAGTTGAACACAGTGAACCCATAACCATCCCAATGAGTTAATGAAGAGTTAGCGAAATCAGTACCTGGTTGTCTCTTAGTTTTCTTGTCGTCTGTCTCCTCCACCTCTCTGGAACTGTCTTGTTCCCCGTAGGCTGGCATTCTTATGGAGATTGAAAGAGGAAGAAGAGGAAAAAAAAATCCCCTTTGCTCAAGCGATTGCATAAGAATAAAAAGAGAAATGGAAAATTTTGGGGCGTATTTGGTGATACAAAATGGCCTTGGGGTTCTCTTCAATCTTCCCATCCATGAAAAAGATTGCAGCAGGGAAGAGAGATCATTCCGTTATTATTTTTATAACTATTGTTATGGTATTTGTTAGCGCTTACCATGTATTAAGCACTGTTTTAAGGTGCTGGGGTAGATATAATCAGGACCATCCCTGCCCCTGATCCACATGGAGTTCACCATTTAAGTAAGAGGGAAGACAGGCAGTAAATCCCTATTTAACAGATGTGGAAACCGAGGTACAGATAAGTTAAGTGTCTTGCCCAAGGTCACACAGCAGACAAGTGGTGGAGCCAGGACTAGAACCCAGGTCCTCTGACTCCCAGGCCTGTGCTGTTTCCTAAGCGATTATTTTTTCAGCACACGGAACAGCCTGGTTGAGGCTATGGGGATTTGGGATGTGTTTCCTACCGTTCCTGGCCCTTCCTCAGCTTCTCCCTTCCTTCTAGTGTCATTTGTGTCAAAGTTATCCCTGAAGGTATATGTGGTTTTAGAGATTGCCTCCTTCCCTCTGTGGGCTTCTGGTCCATCAGATTACCCTAAACTAAAGCAGAACTCTCTGTTTTTGAGACATCTGAGCAAAAACTCCAGTTGCTTCTCGTTCTCCCTCAGGAAATAGCAGTATCCTTGGGTTTCCCATCAGGATTCCATTAGAGTTTAAGTTCCCTGTGGGCAGGAAACGTCTTTCATTTCTTTTGTACTTTCCCAAGCCCCCAGTATAGAATTTTGCACTCAGTGAGCACTCCTTAGTGCTCAGTAAACACTATTCATTCATCCATTCATTCAATCAATTAACCAATCAAAGGTATTTATTGAGCACTGACTGATGGCAGAGGACTGAACTAAACAGCTGGGGCAGGACAGGACAAGAAGGTGAAAGGCATTGAAATAAATACAGATGGAGAAGTGTCGTGGTACCAGGATATGTAAATAAGTGCTGTGGGACTGCAAGTCAGGTGAAAATCAAGTGCTTAAAGGGTATCCAATGCATGGGCGATGCAGCAGAAGGGAGAGCAGGTAGCGGAAATGAGCGCTGAGTCAGGGAAGGTCCCTTGGAAGAGATGGGATTTAAGGATGACTTTGAAGGCAGGGAGAGTGGTGGTCTGTATGATGTGACGGCAGAGTGAGCTTGTGGGCGAAAATAGGAGATGGAGAGCCGAATGAGAGCCTTTCTACTTTATGCCATCTCTTTGTTCCTACCTCCGACCCCTCGCTCATTCATTCATTCATTCATTCATTCATTCATTCATATTTAGATTGAATAGAGAAGCAGCGTGGCTCAGTGGAAAGAGCACGGGCTTTGGAGTCAGAGGTCATGGGTTCGAATCCCGGCTCGGCCACTTGCCAGCTGTGTGACTGTGGGCAAGTCACTTCACTTCTCGGTGCCTCAGTTACCTCATCTGTAAAATGGAGATGAAGACTGTGAGCCCCACGTGGGACAACCTGATTCCCCTGTGTCTACCCCAGCGCTTAGAACAGTGCTCAGCACATAGTAAGCGCTTAACAAATACCAACATTATTGTATTTCCTGAGGACTTATTTGGTGCAGAGCACAGTACTAAGCACTTAGGAGAGTATAAAATAACAATAAACAGACATATTCCCTGTCCACAACGAGCTTACAGTCTAGAGGTCTTGTTTTTTTATCCTTCCACTTTTTATCCGATAGACTACTGCTCTCCCTATCTTAAAACCCCTTTTAAAATTGCACTGCCAGGAAGCCTTTCCCTAATGATTTCTATTCGCTCACCTTGACTCTTCCAGCCGCTAATTAAAACCTGAGTACATCCACACCACCTAAGCATTCCCTCCAGAGAATGAATTTACATGTCTTTATACTCTATTACTTCCTCCTCTCTATAATTTATTTGGGTGCTTGCCTCTCCTACCAGTTTGTCAGTTCCCTGAGGGCGTGTCTCCTGGCTCTCTTGAATTCTCCCCAGCATTTGGTACATTGCTCTGCTCTCAGGAGGAGCTCAATAAATGCTATTGATTGACAAGTGAAAGGAATTCTTCTTGCCAGAGTAGCCCCTCCCCGCTTGAAGCTGAGCAGGGTTGGGGATGTATTGGCAGGTCTCCCATAATGCAGTGACCATTCTCGAAGAACCTAAGTGTTAAGGAAAAATTGCGCCCTGAAAAACACCTCACATTTCTTCCAATCAGTCAATCAATCAATGGTATTTACTGAGCACTTTCTGTGTGCAGAGCTTTGAATTAAGCTTTGGGAGAGAACAACAGAGTTGGTAGACACTTTCCCTGCCCACAAGAAGCATACAGTAATAGTAATAATAATAATTAGGATATTTGTTAAGCGCTTACTACATGCCAAGAACTGTTTAAGCGCTGGGATATATACAAGGTAATCAATCAGGTTGTCCCATGTGGGGCTCACAGTCTTAATCCCCATTTTACAGATGAGGTGACTGAGGCACAGAGAAGTTAAGTGACTTGCCCAAGGCCGCACAGCATACAGGTGGCGGAGCTGGGATTAGAACCCATGTCCTGTGACTCCCAAGCCTGTGCTGTTGCCACTAGGCCACGCTTGCTTCTTCAGCCTCGAGAGAACCTTTCGGTCACCACATCTCTTAGTATCAGGTTGTGGGTTACAGACAGATGGGCATTGTGAGAAGAATGTGCCCTAGTTTCTCAATGGTGCCTTATCCAAACTGCAGAAAGAAAACACATTTAATGGCAGAACTGCATTGCACGTGAATTTGGAGGGAGGGAGCTAATCAGTCAATCAACGGTATTTGTTGAGAGTTTTCTATTTGCAGAGCACCATCCAGAGCCCTTAGAAAAGTACAGTATAATAGAGTGGGGAGACCTGATCCCTGCCTACAAAGAACATCCAGTCTACAGGGGGATAGTTAAGTGCAACAAATCCATGAGGTCAATCCCACCTCCATCCCTCTAACTCAGAAGTCCAGTTCAGATAGGGACCTCCAGATTTCTGGAAGAATCGTGTAATTTCATCCGCCCTCACTGTTAGGGCTAGACTGACTAACATTCCAACTTCCCTTCTAATAACCCAATAAAGACTGCTCGTCCATGTCATAGTCCAATCAGTATTCATCCACAACCACCCCCTGGGTCAAGAAGAGTTCCTTTTATTTGTTTGAAATCCCCCACCCCCTTCAGTCTTGCATAGGTGCCCCCTTTCCGCATGAGGGGGATTTGTTGAGCGACAATCAGTGCTCACCCCACCCACCCTCGGTAAGCCTCAGTTGCGTCCCCTCTCAGCCTCCGTTTTACCGGAGGAAAGAGTTCTGTTTCTGTCTCTTCCTATATGGAAGCTTTTCCATCCTCTTGATTGTCTTGGTTGCCCTCCTCTCTCCTCCAGCTGGATCACGTTCTTACCAAGATCCTAAACTAGAATGGTTTTTTGGAGCTCTCATGGTTCTCTTGGTGTTTGTTTTTCTCATTTGTTTTTTTTAAGGTGTTTGTTAAGCATCAAGGATGGAAAGGGGAGAATTCGGGGTGTTGGATGGTCTATCCCTAACAATAATAATAATAATTATGATGGGTACTTTTTAAGTGCTTACTATGTGTCAGGCACCATTCTAAGCCCTGGGGTAGATACAAGTTGGACCCAGTCCCTGTCCCACATGGAGCTCACAGTCTTAATATACATTTTACAGATGAGGTAACTGAGGCACAGAGAAATTAAGTGACTTGCCCACGGTCACACAGCAAACAAGTGGCAGAGCCGAGATCAGAACCTAGATCCTTCTGGCTCCCAGGATTTCCGGGATTTTCAGGAGGGTACCCAGCACACTGTCCCTCCAAGTTGAGTCCCGGGTTGGATGGACCATGAGACCGACCCATTAATGACTTCTTTTCTGGTCCCTTTTTCTGAGATCTTTGGAACTTAATGAGGCTACCAGCCTGGTGGAGGAAAACTCACCCAACAAGGATGCATCATGGCCAGGTGGGGAAGCCTTGGGACTTCTGAGAGCATATCCTGGCTCTGTCACTGGATCGGGGTGACTCACCAATCCTCCTTATGCTTTAGTATCCCTGTTCGCCCACTATGTGCGTCTTCCTTCCAAGGAAGGGGACTGTCCCAGAAGGAGGCAATTCGCCTCCAGCAACCATTTCCGGCTGGCCTTGGAGTTGGGGCCTACGGCCTGGTCCCATCTCATGGCCTTTTCAAGAAGTGAAACCACATAACGTGCAAGACAGGCCAATTGCATAATGGGTGAATCTGGCCTGTCTCAGCCCAGGGGAAGGGGGCCGGGTCTCCGGTCCCTGGCTCTGATGTCCGGCGTCAGCTCCTGTGAGCCAGTGGAAATCGCTGGTCAGTGCCTGGGGCTCAGAAGGGCCACACAGGAAGTGTCATCACGCCAGAAAGTGCTGGGCCACCAGGAGGAACCTGGCTGGGGTTTCACTGGGAGAGTCCAGAGCCTGTCTCTCACTGTCCACTCCCCTGCCCTCCGAGCGCATATATCCTCTTGGGGAAATCCCAGTTTACCGGTGACTACTCCAGTTCTTTGCTTTGCTTGTGGAAATTTCAGGACCTGGTTCAGCTTCTCCTCTGTCCTTTTGTGCTATCGTAGCAGTGTGGCCTAGTGGAAAGAGCCTGGGCCTGGGAGTCAGAGGAGCTGGGTTCTAATCCCTGCTCTGCCACGTATCTGCTGTGACCTTGGACAAGTCACTTAACTTTTCTTTGCCTCATCTGTTCCCTCATCTGCACAATGGGGATTTGATACCTGTTCTCCCTCCTACTTGGACTGTGAGCCCTATGTGGGCCCTGATTACCTCATATGTACCCCAGCTCTTAGTACTGTTCTTGGCACATAGTAAGTGCTTAACAAATACTATAAGCATTATGTATTTACCTACACTGATCCATTCGTATGACTTCCTGTTAGGTCCTTGTTCTACTTCCAGCTCCCACCTAGGTGAAAATCTCTTTTGCCTATCTGTCGCCTTCATTATTAGACTGTAAGTTCCTTGAAGGCAACAATGCTGTGCCGTGCTTCTGGTCCACTCCCCCAAGGGCTCAGTACAATCCTAGGCACCTACTGGGCAATAACAAACTCAATAAATAGGTTTGTTGGTTCACTGATCGGTCAAATGGCAGATGTGTCCGCTTGTTCTTGCTAGTTTCGTCGACTCTCACACTCTTGAAACTGTGATATCTTCGGGAATTCATGTCAGCTTAACTCCTCTAGTAAACTGTAAGGTCTTCGAGGGCGGGGATCAAATCCTATACTTTCACCACCTGCTCCCCAAGTGCCCAGGATAGTGCTGGGAACATATATGGCTTTAGTCCAACACACCTCTGCCTTCGTGCAAGCCCACACAGCAGTCAAGTGGTGGAGCTGGGATAAGAACCAAGTCGTCCGACTCCCAAGCCCGTGTCCTATCCACTAGCCACCCGACTGCCCATCTGCATCAAACAGCGACTCCAGACTAGTAGCTTCAAAGCTCTACCAACTGAATTCCCCATACCTTGTCCACTCTCTCTCTCACTCCATACAGACTCACCTCCTCACTGCACATAGGCCTCCACTGTTCCGTATGCAACCCGTTGCTCACATCCTTTACCCCGCCTGGAACTCCCTTCCCCCTTTAGTCCCCCGGACCACCCCAGGGCCATCGGAAAAAGGCTCCTCCTACCCGAGTCAACCCCAGTGAGTCTCTCCTTCATTGTTCAGACCATCCCATCAGGCACGTTCACCCTCATGTATACCTGTTCATTTATTTGTGTCTTGTTTATTTTAATTCCTTTCAATCATTCATTTATTCATGCAGTCATTTATTGAGCTCTTACTGTGTACAGAGCACTGTACTAAGCATTTGAGAGAGAACAATATAACGATAAGCAGACACATTCCCTGCCCACAGTGAGCTTACAGTCTAGAGGGGGAGTCAGGCATTAATATAAATATATTACAGATGTAAATGTAGGTGCTGTGAGGCTGGGTGGGGAGATGAGTAAAAGGGACAAGTTCTGGTGACACAAAAGGGAATGGGAGAAGAGGAAAGGAGAACTTAGTCAGGGAAGGCCTCCTGGAGGAGATGTGCCTTCAAAAAGGCTTTGAAAGTGGGAAGAATAATTGTCGGATACGAAGAGGGAGGACATTCCAGGCCAGAGGCAGGATGGGGGCAAGAGGTTGGCGATGAGATAGACGAGAATTCCTGAGTTTTGTGGTTATCGTTTGTACGTATGCTGATGAACAGCAGATACCGCTCTTACTTAGGTCTGTGAAAATAGCGCTAGGCAAAAGAACACAATGCGTAGTTTTCCATTCATCTCTCTTGTCAGGACTGAGAGTTGAGCCTCAGTAGTTGCTAGGGTCTCTGCCATCCACTGGCTGTTTTTCAGGACTCCCATTGGACCTGACCTCGCTGAACTTCATAGGTGGTTCTTCGGTGAGAAAATTTTTCTGGGGATGACATAACCCCAAAGAAAGAACCAGGATCATGACCCAGATCTTCTTAGTTGGCTTCAGTCCATTGGACTGACAGCAGAATTGTAGAAACCAACAGATGTGTACATCAGAACGTTATACTAAGAGCTTGGGAGAGTATAATATAGTAGAGTTGATAGACACATTCCCTGTTCACCATGATCTTATAGTCTAGAGGGGGAGATAGACATTAATATAAATAAATTAATTACAGATATGGACATAAATGTTGTGGGGAATGAAGGTAGGGTGAGTAAAGTGTGCAAAACCAAGCTCGAGGGTGACGCAGAAAGGAGTGGGAGAAGAGGAAATGAGGGTTTAGTCGGGAAACCCTCTTGGAGGAGATGTGCTTTTGATAAGGCTCTGAAGATGGGGAGAGAGATAGTCTGTCGGATATAAAGTGGGAGGGAGTTCCAGGTCAGAGGCAGGATGTGGGTGAGGAGGTGGCGGCGAGCTAGATGAGATCGAAGTACAGAGAGTAGGTTGGAATTAGAGAAGCAAAGTTGGTGGGTTGGGTGGTAGTAGGAAGTCAAAGAGGTAGGGTAGGAAGGGGCAAGGTGGTTGAGTGCTTTAAAGCCATTGGCAAGGAGTTTAATTCCTGTTTAACTTGATACCTGTTCTCCCTCCCCTTTAGACCGGGTGCCCCACGTGGGACAGGGACTAATGTCAGAACTGATTGACTTGTACCTACCTCAGCACTTAGAATATTGTTTTAGTGTTTGACACATAGGAAGCACTTAAGAAATGTAATAATAGTAATAATAATCTACCCTCTCCTCTGTATTACTTATATATTTGGCTGTGGGTTCCTTAGGCACTTTGATACTCACTGCATTTCCACAGCACTTATGTACCCATCCTTATAGCCTACTAGTTCCCCTCTCCATAATTTATTTTAACGTCCATCTGCTCCGCTGACTATAAGATCCCTGTGGGCATTCATTCATCCATTCACTTGTATTTATTGAGCACGTACTGTGTGCAAGGCACTGTACTAAACACTTGGGAGAGTAAAATACAGCAACAGATACATTCACTGCCCACAGTGAACTCACAATCTAAAGGGATGGATTGTGTCTTCCCACTCTATTGTAGTGTACTTTCCCAAGTGCTTACTACAGTGCTCTGCACACAGTAAGCACATAGTAAATACCAGTGATTGATGGGTTGATTGATTCAAGTCACAGATTGTAACCACTCACTCTATTGACCTTTCCTATGTTCTCAGTTCAGCGCTCCGCCCTCAACAGGTGCTCAGTAAATGCTGGTGATCGATCAATTGGTCAGTGGCCCATGGCCACTGCCTGGCTCACAGGGACAGATAAATGGGCTCAGAGGGCTCTCAATTCCTCTCCCAAGGCCAAGTGATTCCCCAGTGGAAATCCTCCCCTGGAGAATGAGGCAGCATCCCTGACTTCAGCCCCCCTAGGCAGGCCCACGGAGGGACAGAATCTGCCCCGTCTCTGGGAAGTGGAGGATGGGAGCGCAACGGATGTGGTTTGTGGTCCGTGACGCTTTGAAGAGTGACGGGCGATTCCGAGAGTGAAATGCCCTTGGTGTGCCATCCCAGGACCACAGGGAAGGGTCTCGGGCTTCCAGACTTGGGCAAGCAGGCCACTGGCGATGCTGACCCTGGCAGGCCTTCTGTCCGGACCCCAGGCCCAACGTCCAGCCCCTTGGTGATGATGACGATAATGATATTTGTTAAGCGCTTACTAGGGGCCAAGCACTGTACCTAGTGCTGGGGCAGATAAGAGATAATCAGGTCAGAAACAACCCCTGTCCTGACCAACTCTCACTGATCCCTTCTAGATGTTGCATCCCTAAGCTCCACCTTCTCTCCCTTGCCTTTGACAAAGGAAAACTGAGTCACAGACCATATCCCTCTCCTTAGGGCAGCAGCTCTGCAACTTTTCCAGCACATGGCCTGCCCTGGCGATCCCTCGACCTCCCCACCACCACCCCCAGCCAGCTCCCTAGAGCAAGTCTCTCTTTCCCTTGTGTGGCCCAGGGGGATCAGAGAAGAGAATACTGGTTCAAAAGCCGGCAGGGAAGCTAGAAAAAGAGGAAGCAGAGAGGTTGCAGGGACTAGGAAGGGAGGTCGTAAGACCTCAGTGGGTGAGACTGCAGAACCCCACTCCCCATGTACCCCTCCTCTCCAAAGGCCCCCAGGGACTCTTGGCCCTTTTGAGAAAACCTGGAGCATAGAGAATTGAAGCAGCTTCCAGAGAAGTGCAGATGGATGGACAGGGTTTAGGATCCTTCTGGTGGAGAAGAGGAAAACCGTGGGTGGGGGGGCAATAATAATAATGCTGGTATTTGTTAAGTGCTTACTATGTGCAGGGCACATGGCAGTGCAGGGCACTGTTTTAAGCGCTGAGGTAGATACAGGGAATCAAGTTGTCCCCCATGAGGCTCACAGTTAATTCCCATTTTACAGATGAGGGAACTGAGGCCCAGAGAAGTTAAGTGACTTGCCCACAGTCACCCAGCTGACAAGTGGCGGAGCCTGAATTCGAACCCATGACCTCTGACTCCCAAGCCCGGGTTCTTTCCACTGAGCCACGCTGGGGGATCTGGTGGAGACCCCACCCAGACTGCTTCTCCTCAGGGGTGAAATCAGTGCAAGTTTCCCACAGACAGCCCAGAGTTGGCTCCCATGGGTCCCCCCGAGTGGGGGTCACATAGTTACTAGAGTTGTCCGGCAACAGTGGGGAGAGGGTGGAAAGTGGTAGGGTGGTCCCATGTGGACATAATACTAATAATGATAATGATGATGGTAATGATGATCCCTCTCCACATCACAGAGAAACCCTTTTCTATCAACTTTCAGGCTTCAGTCAGCTCCTCCCTTCCTACCTTAGAGAGGCAGCGTGGCTCAGCGGAAAGAGCCCGGGCTTGGGAGTCAGAGGTCATGGGTTCGAATCCCAGCTCTGCCACTTGTCAGCTGTGTGACTGTGGGCAAGTCACTTCACTTCTCTGTGCCTCAGTTACCTCATCTGGAAAATGGGGATGAAGACTGTGAGCCTCACTGGGACAACCTGATTACCCTGTATCTCCCCCAGCGCTTAGAACGGTGCTCTGGACATAGTAAGTGCTTAACAAATACCAACGTTATTATTATTATTATTACCTGACCCTACTAATCTCTTTCTATAAACCAGCCTGTACACTTTGCTCCTGAAACGCCATCCTCAAACGCCAGCCTACTCATTGTACCTCTATCTCTCCTGTCTTGCTGCCAACCCCTTGTTCACATCAATCAATCAGTCATTTATTAAGTACTTACTGTGTGCAGAGCACGGTACTATACACTTGGGAGAGTACAATTTAATAGAGTTGGTAGTCACGTTCCCTGTCCACAATGAGCTTAGTTTAGTGGGAGATAGACATTAATATAAATAAAGAAATTACAGATATGTACATAAGTGCTGTGAGGCTGAGGGAGGAGGGAATAAATAGCGCAAATTAAAGTGCAAGGGCGAGACAGAAGGGAGTGGGAAAAGAAGAAACCAGGACCTAGTGGGGAAAGGGCTTCGATAAGGCTTGGAAAGTGGGGAGAGTGATCATCTGTCGGATATGACGATAGAGGGCTTTCCGGGCTAGAGGCGGGACGAGGGTAAGAGGTCGGCGGTGAGGTAGGCGAGATCGAGGTACAGTGAATAGGTTGGCATTAGGAGCCAAGTGTGCGGGCTGGGTTGTTGTAGGAGAGTAGTGAGGCGAGGTCAGAGGGGGCAAGGGGATTGAGGGTTTAAAGCCAACGGTAAAAAGTTTTTGTTTGATGAGAAGGTTAATTGTTGAGGAATGGGGAAACATGGACTGGACATTTTTGTAGAAAAATCATCCAGCGAAGAGAATGAAGTATGGACTGGAATGGAGAGAGATAGAGGCAGGGAGGTCAGCAAGGAGGTTTATGCAGTAATCTAGGCTCCTTAATTACTCACATTCTCCCTCTGGACTGGAACTCCCTCTCACTTCATATCAAACAGACTTCCACTCTCCCCACCTTCAAAGCCCTACTAAGATCATATTTCATCCAAGAAATCTTCCCTGACAAATCTCTCATTTTCCCACCCTATCTGCCCTCCCTTCAGCATCTCTTAGGCACTTTAGCTCTTTGAAACTCATCCTAGACTGTAAGCTTGTTGTGGGCAGGGAATGTTTCTATTTATTGTTGCATTGTACTCTCCCAAGTGCTTAGTACAGTGGTCCGCACACATTAAGCTCTCAAAGAATAGGATTGAATGAATGAATGAATCCTACCCTCAGCCCCACACCATTTAAGCTCATATCCTTATTCTCTGTTGCTTCCCCTGTCTTCCCTGACTAGATTTATGATCCTGGAGGGCAGAGATCATGTCTAACAATTCTACTGTATTGTACCTGATCAAGCATCTAGTACAGTGATAATAATAATAATAATAATAATGTTGGTATTTGTTAAGCGCTTACTATGTGCCAAGCACTGTTCTAAGCGCTGGGGTAGACATAGGGGAATCAGGTTGTCCCACGTGGGGCTCACAGTCTTAATCCCCATTTTACAGATGAGGGAACTGAGGCACGGAGAAGTTAAGTGACTTGCCCACAGTCACACAGCCGACAAGTGGCCAAGCTGGGATTCGAACTCATGAGCCCTGACTCCAAAGCCCGTGCTCTTTCCACTGAGCCACGCTGCTTCTCCACACACTGTGTGCTCTGCACACAGTAAGCATTCCAGAAATACCATTGATTGATTGATAATAATTATTAAATTTGTCAAACACTGAACAAAGAGATGGCATAGATATAAGTTAATTTGGCACAGTCCCTGTGCCACTCAATGCTCAGAGTCTACGAAGGAGGGAGAATAGGTATTTTATCCCCTTTTTACAAATGAGGAAACTGAGGCACAGAGAAGTGAAGTGACGTAACCAAGGTGACACAGCAGGCAGAGCTGGGATTTCAACCGTGCCCTAAGGTTCCCTTTTGGGAGTTCCGATGGCTTGGTGGAAGGTCCCGTCTCTCTCCCTTCCTGCTTCCCCTTCCCCACAGAGAGTGGACAGTTGGGTGGAAAACAAAGCCCTAAAGTTTCATGATCAATCCCGGAGTGGGTGCTGCAGGGAACAGCGGGACAGGCAGCCACCGTGTCAGAGCCTTTCCCGTCCCCTCGCCACAACTGGGGCCCCCCCGATCTGCAGTGCCAGAAGACCAGGGTTGGGGCAGTGTGGCCTAGTGGATAGACCACGGGCCTGGGAGCCAGAAGGACCTGGGTTCTAATCCCGGCTCTGCCACTTGTCTGCTGTGTGACCTTGGGCAAGTCATTTACCTGTACTTCAAGTACCACATATAGGAAATGGGGATTAAGACCGTGAGCCCCATAAGGGACAGGGACCGTATCCAACCCGATTAGCCTGTATCTACCCTAACATTTGGTACAGTTGCCTGGCACGCAGTAAGCATTTAACAAACACCACAGTTATTATTATGAGCAGCAAGGCTCAGTGGAAGGAGCACGGGCTTGGGAGTCAGAGGTCATGGGTTCGATTCTCGGCTATGCCACCTGTCAGCTGTGTGACTGTGGGCAAGTCACTTCTCTGTGCCTCAGTTCCTTCATCTGTAAAATGGGGATGAAGACTGTGAGCCTCACCCAGGACAACCTGATTATCCTGTTTCTACCCCAGTGCTTAAAACAGTGCTCTGCACATTGCAAGCCCTTAACAAATACCAAAATTATTATTATTATTAGCAGGAGCCCATCAGCAGAGCCTCTGCGGTTCCCAGAGGGGCTGACGGAAATGCTCAGTCCCTACCTGGGGCTAGAGAGAGGCGGCACTTTCCCTCCTTTCCTGCTTGCCTGGCCTCTGCTGGCTCCCGGCCTGCTTCTCTCCCCGGCTCTACCAGCCCGACTGGCTCTTCCTCCCTCCATTCATCCGCTTCTGGGTGTCACCGCCCCCAGACTCCTGTCACTGCTGGCTCTGTGCCCTCCCTGCGCCACCTTCTTTCACCTTCTCGTCTTCTCCCCTCCCAGACCTCGGGCTGGTAGTCACGGAGCCCGCCCGCTCGCCTGGAGCAGCCTCCTGCCTCGGTGGAGCCGTGGGCTGCCCCACGCTGCCCCACGCTGCCCTCTGCTGGGCCCATCGCTCCCACACCACAGAGTTGTCGGCACCACCCGCACCCCTGGGACTTTGGGGGTCACTTGGGGGCAAGCATCCTTTGGCCCAGTTCACATTCGCAGACAGAAAATGGGGTCGGTAGCCCTACCTGACACCATCATGCCAAGGAGGGCCGGTGGCCCTCGTCTCCCACCTCCCTTGACCTCTCTCCTGCAGCAGTTACACCCTAAAGGCAGAGAGGTGATTTCCAAGGTGGCAAGGGGCAGCTAGCCATTCCTCTTGGCATCCTTCATCTTTCCATAGTAAGCACTTAACAAATGCCATCATAATTATTATTATTATTACTATTCCATCCCGCAACTCACTGGGTGGCCAGCGACGGGCCCTGCAGACATCAGACACCCAGGCATTTCTGACGGCCCTTGGGAATCGCCCGGCACGCAGAGAAATGTTATACAAGAAGGCTCCTCCAAGATGTCCTCTTCTACTCTTCTGTTCTTCCACTCACTTCTCCGTCTGGGCGACCAGACAGACCTGCTCCTTTCATTCTTCGCCCTCCTTCCAGCCCCGTGACATTTAGGTATATACCTGTAATCTGTTTATTTGTGTATATTAATGTCTGTCTCCCCCTCTAGACTTTGAGCTCATTGTGAGCAGGGAATATGTCTGTTAATTGTTATATTGTACTCTCCCAAGCGCTTAGTACAGTGCTTTGCACACAGTAAGCACTTAATAATAATAATAATAATGAAAGCATTTGTTAAGCGCTTACTATGTGCCAAGCACTGTTCTAAGCACGGGGAAGGATACAAGGTGATTGGGTTGTCCCACGTGGGGCTCCCAGTCTTAATCCCCATTTTACAGATGGGGCAACTGAGGCCCAGAGAAGTTAAGTGATTTACCCAAAGTCACACAGCTGACAAGTGGCTGAGCCGGGATTTGAACCTATGACCTCTGACTCCGAAGCCCGTGCTCTTTCCACTGAGCCACGCTGCCACTCGTAAAAATGACCGAATGAATGAATACGCACCCCTTTTTGGGAAGTCTGTCTGCATTAGCCCAAACCCACCGCGGGTCCCTGGGAGGACTCCCGGACCCCAACTCCAACTTGCTCCAGAGCCATTGTGTTGCCCTCCCACATCCCTATGAATGAGGGCACCGTGACCAAGCCGCGTAAGTCGACTGCAGGAGCCAAAGCGGAGGGGGTTTGTGTGCTGGAAATAAGAACACCAGATATAAAGGCATCAGCTGTGGTATCCATATCGGATGGGACAGGCTAGCTGGAAGCTGGACGAAATGGCCGCCCTGGAAGCAGCAAGTGCAGAGCCAGCTCTGTTCCCGCTCTGGAAGCTTTGCCAAGGGAGCGGAGCCAGGAAGGGGCAGGAGCAAACCTGTCCCGACACCCATTCAGTGTCCTGTCCTCCCTTCCTAATATCTCCCCCTCCTTTGGGGCTCCACCGTTTCCTCATGCCCTAGGAGCTGAGACCATCCCCCATCTCCCAGCCCTAGTGACAGGCGCAACGCAGACCCCACTGACACATCTCCTTGGGAATCTGCTGAGTTTAATGGGTACGGTTGAGAGGATGGAGACAGACAAGACCGGGAACTTGGAGCTGTCTCTTCTCCAAGCGGGGACTATGGCACAGGGACCGAGAGGAGAGGGCTGGGGCTGTCGACGGAGGGCAAGTCCGGTGGTGGCGGAAGAAACCTTACATATGGCTTGGGGACGGGGTGGGGTTGGAGACCTCGAGGCTCTGAGCTGACTTGGGAGCCCGTGGGTTCCCTATACAGCCACCGAGACTCAATGCTGAGGGTGACCCTGCTGCTTGGGAGGGAGCGGAGTGTTCGTCTGCCGCCCTGGGACCCGAGGGGCCGTCGCTAGGAAGTCTCTGGGTGGGGCTACCGGGCCCAGGCCCACCGGACTCTCCTGCTGGGCTTTTTTATGGCTCAGAAATGAAAGTCCGTGATAAAGGTCTCTCCCAGTTTGTTTGTCAGGCCAACGGGCTCCTGGGGGTGAGGGGAGGTGCAGATGAACCAGCCGGGGTGAGCTGCCGATTCAAAGTTGAACGTGTTCGACCCGCTTGTGTTCTGATAAAAGCTGAAGCGCATAGTCTTGTCCCCGTTATTATACAGGTCCTGAATGTCTTTTTCCTGAGGGAGGGGAGGAAAGGTGTGAGAAGAGGAGGAAGAAGACCCGCGGGCCCTGGACGGGCAGCAGCTCCGGGCAGTCAGGGGGTCCAGGGACAGAAAGAGGTCAGGAGTTCGGGGGCCGCTGTGGGTCCATCCTGGGTTCAAGTCTCCATCCCCCAAACTCACCTCCACCTGCAGCGTGGGCTGGTCCGCGGACCCCTCACAGCACAAACACAGGTTTCCATCCTCGATTCCTATGTAAACAGGTGACTTTTTCTCCCCACTTGACAATTGTCTGTTTGGCATTAACTTGAAAGAGCCTGAACAAGGAGCAGGAGATGGTGTCAGTGCAGTGTCTGTGCCCTGGGGCGGCCCTTGGCGATCCTGGTGAATGCCAGGTGCATCTTCGCTGACCAGGAAATGACAGACACACGTCCTATTACTGCCTTACCCAGGTTAGGGAAAGGAATGAAACATCCATGTGAGGTGGAAATTCACAGAAACTTGAGCATTCGGTGGAGGAAATCTCTTGTCCCGCCCACCCGACCCACCTGCTCCAGAGTCCTGGCATTTCCCTTCCAGGAGCCTGTGGACACATGAGGCTCATCTCATCTGCAGGACCGGAGGCAAGGAGGGGTGAGCTGGCACTTACAAGAAAATCCCAGGACATAAAATCATCCGGCGCCACATCCATACTAGACAGTGGACAGACCAGCTGAAACCGGACTGTCCAGAAAGTTTAGGACCAGCAAGTGGGAGCTCTGGGAGCCCTCTCACAACCAAAGATGCAGCAGGTCAGAAACCACCTGGGGCGTGATGGGGCGGGTACGGCGAGGGTCAGCTGCACTGGCCTACCCCCTGTGACCTCTCTCTGAATGACCAGGACCTTGCTCCTCAAGGAGATAGAACGAGAGAGATGACTCGAGGATAAGTCCAAAGTTATGGGCTCGTGACATAGGGAGGATAGTGGGGCTGTCTACAGTGATTGGAAAGTCAGGTGGAGGCCAGGGTTTGGGTGGGAAGGTGAGGTAGATCTGTTACGAAGGTCTTCGTAGTCAGGGACTAGGTCTACCAACTCCATTAAACTGAATTTTCCCAAGCATTTAACACAGTGCTCTGTACACAGTCCATGTTCAATGAATACCATTGATTGATTGATGGATTGAGAGGCAGCTGCAGGCGACCCTCACAGTTCTTCCCCATTTTCCATCAGACTGCTTCTCCCTCTCCCTTGCTCAGACACCCGCTTTTTCTCCACAGCCAGAGCCCATACAACCACAGCCCTGACGGAGGTGGGTGGGGACCGTGAAGTGACCGTGGATGCCACTTCTCCCAAGACCGAGCCACAGTATCAGGTGACATACGGACAGAGACTGGTAATTCCCCAAAGTCCGGCCCATGCAGGGTGGGAAGCCAAGTCTCCTCCCCTGGCTTTAGGCTTTCTATCAACAAGCCCCAGGCCTTGACACCAGAATGAGTAGTTTTCCATGGCCAGTGACATGGAAAGCCCACATCAGGTGCAGCAGCAGCCAATGGAAGAGCCTTAGTCCCTCTCCTCCACCACCACCCACTCCCCCGACCCCCCATTTTCCCAAGAGGCATAAATGAGTTGGGAACAGGGCAGTTTGGGACTCACTTAGTTTCGTGTTGGGGGATTTGGGGACTGCGGTGATGGTCTTATCCACCAGCATCCAGTACTTGTCTGCTGTGTCACAGATGGTTTTGTTGGAGATTTTGCTTTTATCACCTAGGTCAAGAATATCTGAAAGATACAGCACAGGAGCCAAGGAAGGAATCTCAGTCTGGGCACAGAGGGGCAAGTCGTGAGCACTGACTAAGCCATAGGGCACGGTAACTAGGACTGCGGACATAGAGTTCGGGCAAGGTGGGCAGTACCAAGGAGCCCCTAGGACTATCCCAGCTCAGCCACTCCCTACAGTGGATTCAGTGGAGACATGGGCACCCAGGAGGGTGTGGAGACTCTGGGGCAGGGGGCCAGCCTGGGTCCTCTGACGTGTGGTTCCCTCCATGCCCTTGGGCCATGGTCCTATGGGAAGAGTGGGCGGGGGAGGGGGCTGTCCTGGGGGAGAATTGCCAGATGGGAGACCCACCCCAGTTGGACTTGGGGAAGCCAGCCAGGAACATCAGAGGGACCTGTATCCCCCTCTACTCCTGCAGCCACCCCTGCAGCTCAGGTCTCCGATATTCAAGCCTTCAGATATTCACGGTAGAATCGGCCTGGGCTATTCTAGGCATCTGAGTCCCTAATCCCCCTCGGCTAAGAGACACAACCCGTCTTGGGACAGCCTGCTTGCAGCTTGGGTCAAGGCCTATCTTGATGGACTGAGATTCTTACGTTGCTTTTTAGGGTCGTTCAAGGAAGGAGAGTGGGCCTGGATGTTCATGGTGCAATCAGCTCAGGTCCTGCAAAGATGGGGAGGAGAGTCAGTTAAAGAACATGCTGGCTGTGGGACACCTCACCGACATGGGGACCAGTGTCCACTGGGTTCTCTCCTCCATGACTGGGGGCCAGAGGCCCGGACCCTGCGTGATGAGAAAGGGCGCTGGCACCCAGCCAGTTGGAGCTGGAAACTGGGGACCTCTCAGTGTCCTCTGGCCAAATGGAGCTGCCCGAAGGGCAAGCGGTAGACAGGACTCTTGGCAGTAGGGGCCCCTGGGTACCATCTGGACCCCACTGGCCCCTCCCATCCTTTGCCCACCTGGCAGGAACTGGTCCCCAGCGGAAACACCCCTGGGCTGAGGCACGGGTCTCTTCTAGCTGATTCCCCTGGCCCAGGCCAGAGTAGGAGCTGGGTTCTGCGAGCCCCTCCAAGGTCAGTGCTGAGTCCTAGCGGATGTCTGTGTGTGAGGGTTATCTATAGGGAGTGGGTTCAGAAGGGTGGACGATCGATCCTGAACTCACCTACGTGGCTCTAGTCTCTGCGTGGTGGCTTCAGAAGCCTCTTAGTAATTCCCTGGGCTCCTGCACCCTTTTATACCATCAGGACCTGCAGGTAGATCTGGTTCCACAGGGCTTGGGTGGGACGGCCACGTGTTTCCTGGTGACAGAGGTTCTTTCAGGGATCTCTGAATGAATCTCTGGGTGGGAACTGGGCCAGGGAGGACTGGTCTGGGATGCTGGGATGGAAAGGTCCTGGGTAGGGTGGGATGTAGGCCTGTGTTACTAAAATGAGGATTTGGGGGTTGAATCTCTGGTCCAGAAGGACTTCACCAGTGGTCAGTTGTTGTGACCCAAAGATCAAGACTCCCTGATGGCAGCGCTGTCTTTGAAGGCCCCCCTGTTCTATGACTGGTGCCCTGGCACTAGTACTGGGGGATCAGCGGGCAGACACCCGGGCCTCTCCCTGGGGATGTCTCCCTTGGGGACTAGCTCCTGCCAGGAAGCCACAGGATGGGAGGAACCCTTGGGGCCCAGATGGAACAGAGTCCCCCTTCTGCCTGGAGTCCTGTCTGCCATCTGTCCTTTGGGCAACTTCATTTGGCTAGTGGACACTGGGAGGTGCCCGGTTTCCAGAGCACAACAATCCACATGCCCTAAATGTTCTGCGTGGCATCTCAGAGTCTGCAGCCACTGGAGAAGGGATTGGGAGATGGGGGACAGTGAGAGAAAACTCAATAAGTTCATTTGGCCCAATTACGTGCAAATCATCTGCCAATGTTACACAGTGACACGAATGTCCCTCCTAGAGGGGTCATTTGGGGAAGCCTTGATGGAGTACGTTGACCCACACATATCTTCCTGTGTCCTGATGCCAGTGTCAGAAGCAGAGTCCCGGACTGGATGAATGTGGGTCTGATCGATTAATCAGTCAATCAATTCATCCTATTTGTTGAGGGCTTTATTATGTGGAGAACATTTAGGAGAGTACAAGAGAATGGGTAGTCGTGATCTAAACCCTTTAAGGAGTTTACAGTCTAGCAGGTCAGCCCCAGGATAGTGTCTCTCGGGGTCTGATGGAGTCACCCATATGCTGGGGGGTCCAGTGTGGGTCAAGAAACTCACCTGTCGTGAGTGCTGTGGCCACCCACCTTTCTAGAGCCGAGGCCTCCTCACCATCCTGGATTCATGGCTCCTTCACCTCCTTAGGGCCGTGGCTGCTTCATCTGTCTAGAGCCGGGACCATCTTGCCATCCTCAAGCTGGGGCTGATTCTCTGTCCTAGAGCCGTCACTGCTCTGCCACCCTAGAGTCCTGTAAAATCATGCCCAGTTGATTGTCATAACTGGCACCCCCACCGAGGAGCGCGTCCCTTTCCACAGGGCTGTCGAGCACCTGGGTTTTCTCAAAGCCGTTGGTATGGATCAGGACCAGTCCAGCCAGGGACCTCCCCCAGGCCGAGCCAATCATGACTGAGAGGGTCTGAAGCTACTCCAGCCCAGCTTGGAGATCGGGGACCCCGAAAGAGAGGTCATCTCCAACCCCCACCCCGATAGCTCGGGCCCAGAGGGATGCCTCGTTGTGTTAGGGTGAGCCAGATCAGTGAAACAAGAGCCCAAATCCATTGGTGAGCTTTGAGACCAGGGGGTTTGAGGACTGTCAGGTCATGGGACCAGTCTCAGCCTCCCCCTGGCCCCGGGCTATCTGGCCAAACTAGATGGCCAGCGTCAGAGTTACAGAACGGGAAATAACAACGAGTAGGCTGCTGTGCACGCCACTACTGCAGATACAGGGAAGGCTGGGGGGGGCTCCTCCTCTGCCCCTGGTCTCTCTGGCATTCCCTTTATGTGAGCGGATCGGCCCCTCACCCTCTCCAGGAACGCAGAACCGGAGGTGAGAGCCCCTAGCCTTAGGCGGATCCAGGAGCGATTCACTGCCCTCTGCCCTCTCCCCTCACCCTTGCAGCTGGGTGAAACAGTGAGGGCTTTTTGCCACCTCTTCAATCAATCAATCAATCAATCAATCAATCAATCAGATTTATTGAGTGCTTTCTGTGTGAAGAGAACTATTCTAAGCACTTGGGAGTGTACAATATAAACCTTCCCTGCCCACAACAAACTTACAGTCTAGAGGGGAGTTTACAGTCTAGAGGGGACTAGTCTTGACCAGACCTCTTGCCCTTGAGAACTCCTTCTTGCTTTATGGGATGTTTTGAGGAAGAATCTCCCTCAGAACCTGAATGGAGGCATTTGCTAGGTCTTCTGAAACAGCAGCTTGTATTCCCTGAAGGGACCAGACACAACCAAGGCTGTTTGATTCTCTGCCCCCGAGACCCCTATGCTTGGTAACTGCCAAGCGTTTGCTGTATTTGCCCCAGAGATAAGGTGGGCGTTGAATATAAATTGACCCACTTTCCACCCTGATGAGAGAGTTCTCCGCATGGTTCTTTGTCCACGCCTTGACATTTGCATAATTTTTGTATTTAACAGCCCAAATTCTGAGCAGACTAGGTGTGGTGAGCAGATACACAAGTGGTGTCTTGGACTTCCTCTTGCTCCACCCAACTGTTTTAGGGGATGCAATTACCTCTGAAAACTTCCTGAGCCCCGTTTTAGATAGAATGTGCATTAATATAGTGACTAATGCTATTGAATGAACCCATTTCTGCTCTAAGGTGTTTTCATTAGGTGATGTTCATGGAACCAGATGGAATACTTAGGGAACGGGTTCTTTGCACACTACGAGCCTGTTCAGGGGTAACACGATCCACAAGTGGACACATGAAGAGCCGGTGCAGGAAGAAATGTCTGTGCACTTTTACGTGGTGTCAGTCAAGATGCTTTGCAGAGACAATTCCCATTCTCTGCCTTCACCTTATTGTGTCATGCAGTACAGTATTTTGCTTTTTCATGTGCTTTTTTGACTTTATAGAATTTAATACAATAAAAGAGCAGTGTGGAGGGAGTTTAAGGATTTCTGTTGGTGGTGGACATAAAAATAGCATTTGAATTGAAAAATGTCAATCATAGTGGTATCTTTGAAGTAGGAAGGCAGTGGAAAAAGTGGGATGCTAGAAGACCTGTGTTCTAGTCCTGGCTCTGCCTCTGGCCTGCTAAGTAACCTCAGACCAATCATTTAACTCCTCTGGGCTTCAGGTTCCTCATCTGTAAAATGGGGATAGATTTGTGAGCCCTGGGAGAGCAGGGACTGTATTTGATCTGAGTATCTTGTATTTACCCCAGCACTTCTTAATACTAGTGTTTGGTTTATAGTAAGTGCTTTATGTCCTTAATAAATAACATAGTTACCATTTACCCTCTAACCAATTAATTCACAATGAATCAATTAATACAGTGCTCTGTACCTAATAGGTATTCAGTACTAATTATAACAGTAAATGGTCTTTGTTGCTATTTATTACATATAGACAGAGAGAGGCAAAATTCTGAGTGATATTCTTCATGTTCAGGGATGATGAACTCAACAGTGAAAATTTTTACTTGTGTGTGTGTGTTTTTTTTAATGGCATTTGTTAAGTACTTACTAGGTACCTTACCTCGGTTTTTCAGGCACAGTCCTCTCCTGCTTCTCCTCCTACCTCTCTGGACAATCCTTCTTTGTCTCTTTCACCTACTCTACTTCTGCCTCTCACTCTGTAAATATCGGGGGGTGGGGGGGAGGGTGGCCCTCCAAGATTCGATCTAGGTCTTCATCTCTTCACAACTTCCACTGGCTCTCGTGGGTAGTTCAGCTGTTCCCACAGCTTCAGCGATGACTTCTATGCAGATGGCTACCAAATCTATTTCCTGGCCCCTACCTCTCCCCTCCTCGGCAGGCTTATATTTCCTCTTACCTCCAGGACATCTTTACCTGGAGGTCCCACTGACACCTCAAATTCACCTATTTCCAAAATTCAACTCATCCTCCCTCCCAAATCTTCCCCATCCTACTTTCCTAATATCCTCCCTGCCTCTTAAACTCATAAACATGGCATTATCCCTGACTTCTCTCTCTGTCACCTCTCATATTCATCAGTCACCAAATCCCGTCAGTTCTTCCTCCTTATTCCCAGAATCCAACTCCTTGTTCTCCTTGCAAACAACCACCAGAGGAGCTGGGTGGATGCAGCAGGAAAGTACTCGGGGATGGTGCAATGGAAAAATTACTGGGTGGGAATTTGTTGTGGATAGGTCACTATTAATCTGCTCTATCACCTCTCATCCCAGTGATTATCCTCTTTGCTTCTTGCATTTCCTCCTGCCTTCAAGACATCCCTTCAGGAGTGTTCTGCCTTCACCTCAAACTTAACATGTCAAAGTCAGAATTCTTTATTTATTCATTCTTTCATTCAGTTGTATTTACTGAGCGCTTACTGTGTGCAGAGCACTGGTCTAAGGGTTTGGGAAGTACAATTTAGCAACAGAGACAATTCCTGCCCACAACGAGCTTACGGTCTAGAGACAGACATGAATACAAATAAATAAAATTACAGTTATGTACATAAGTGCTGTGGGCTGGGAGTGGTGAAGAGCAGAGGGAACAAGTCAGGGTGACGCAGAAGGGAGTGGGAGATGAGGAAAGGTGGAGCTTTGGGAAGCCCTCTTGGAGGAGATGTGCCTTCATTAACGCTTTGAAGGGGGGGAGAGTGTTCCAGGCCAGAAGTAAAAAGTGGGCTAGGGGTCGGCATTGGATGTCCTTCTGTCACCCCAAACTTAACATGTCCAAAACAGAGCTCCTTATCTTCCCACCCAAACCGTGTCCTCCTCCTGACTTTCCCACCACTGTAGATGGGACCGCCATTCTTCATGTGTCACAAGCCCACAACCTTGGTGTTATACTTGGATCCTCTCTGTCATTCAACCCACATATTCAATCCATCACTAAATTCTGTCGGTCCCACAGTGTGGCTAAAATCCGCCCTATTCTTTCCTTCCAAACACATTAATACAATCACTCATCCTATCCCGCCTGGATTACTGCATCAGCCTCCTTGCTGACTCACCCAAATCCTGTCCTTCCCATCATTGTGGACGACACCACCATCCTTCCTGATTCACAAGCCCGGAACCTTGACATTATCCTTGACCCCTCTCTCATTCCACCCGCATATTCAATCTATCACTAAATCCTGTAGGCTCAACCTCCACAAAATCGCTAAAATCCAGCCGTCCCTCTCCATCCAAATTATAACCATGTTAATCCAAGCATTTATCCTATCCCGCCTTGATTACTCTATCAGCTTCCTTCCTGACCTCCCTGCCTCTTGTCTTTCTCCACTCCAGTCCATACTTCACTCTGCTACCTAGATCATTTTTCTTCAAAAACGTTCAGTCCGTGTTTCCCCATTCCTCAAGAAACTCCAGTGGTTGTCCACCTACCTCTGCATTAAATAGGAACTCCTTACCACCGGCTTTGAAGTACTTAAAAACCTTGTCACCCCCCACGTGGTGAGCATGAGGAGCCAGCGGGGTGAGTCGCTGTTGTGGGGCTATTAGGTAGTGGCTCTCGGCACCCCTGACTCCCCAGTCTGCACCATTTCTCCTAAACTCACCTTTTAACGACTTCACTCCTGATTTTCCCATCCCTCCCTCATGCTGATCCCCCAACCTAAAACTCCCCAAATCCGTCAAGTGAGAGTACTCAGGATGCCCTTTCACTTTAATTCATGGCCACCTAGGTGTATCGGCCCAACAGCCACCTTTAGTCTGAGTGAATTTTAGACTCATCTACCCCACTTCCAATGTTGTAAAGTCTATTCAATCGTATCCAGGCCATCCTTGAAGTTACCACATAATTCAGACAATCAGTAGTATTTACAAAACGCTATTCTGTGTTGGGCACCATACTAAGCACTTGGGAGGGTACAATAGAATTGGAACACAATCCTTGACCTCCGAGTACTTACACACTAGTGGGGAAAAGAGTAAAATTAAATTACAAGTAGGAGGAAGCAACAGAGTTTAAAGACATGAAAATAAGTACCGGGAGTTTGTGTGGGGGGTGTCAATCATTTATTGAGCGCTTCCTTTGGTCAGAACACTGTACTAAGTGTTTGGGAGAGTATAGTTATAACAATATAACAGAGTTGGTGGACACGCTTCCTCTCCGAAACAAACTTATGATCTAGAGGGGGAGACACATAGTAAATAAATTATGGGTATGTACATAAGTGCTGTGAGGCTGAGGGAGGGGTGAATAAAGGGAGCAAATCCAAGGACAGGGGTGACACAGAAGGGAGAGGGAGAAGGCAAAATGAGGGCCTAGTCAGGGAAGGCCTCTTGGAAGAAATGTGCTTTCAATAAGGCTCTGATGGGAGGGAGAGTAATTTCTGTCGGATATGAAGGAGAGCATTCTAGGCCAGAGGCAAGATGTGGGCGAGAGGTCGGCAGTGAGATAGACAAGATAATAATAATAATTATGGTATTTGTTAAGTGCTTGCTAGGTGCCAGGCACTATACTGAGAGCTGGTGTGGGTACGAGGAAATTGAGTTGAACACACTCCCTGCACTGGATAGGGCTCACAGTCTTAATCCCCATTTTACAGATGAGGTAACTGAGGCACAGAGAAGTGAGGAGAGTTGCCCAAGGCCACAAGACAGAAAAGTGGCAGAGTCGGGATTAGAACCCATGACCTTCTGACTCCCAGGCTTGTGCTTTATTCACCACAGTGCCCCACGACTGGGTTTTCTTTGGTCACCTGCCTCACTCAGCAGATGGGGACGAGAGAGGGGAGGGGTACGTTGGCATTAGAGGAGCGAAGTGAGCGACCTGGGTTGTAGAAGGAGAGCGTGAGGTGAGGTAAGAGGAAGCAAGATGATTAAGTGCTTCGAAGCCCACGGTTATGAGTTTCTGTTTGATGCAGAGATGGATGGGCAACCCCTGGAGTTCTTGAGGAGTAGGGAAACGTGGACTGAATGTTTTTGTAGAAAAATGAACCGGGCGGTAATGTGAAGTATGGGCTGAGTAGAGTTAGGAGGCAGAGAGGTCAGTAAGGAGGTTGATAACAGTAATCAAGGTGGGGTAGTATAAATGCTTCAATTAAGGTGGAAGCAGTTTTGGTGGAGAGGAAAGGGCGGGTTTTAGCGGTGTCGTGAATGTTGAACTGACAGGATTTAATGACAGATTGAATATGTGGGGTGAATGAGAGAGATGAGTCATGGATGATGCCTAGGTTATGGGCTTGTGAGACAAGAAAATGGTGGTGCTGTCTACAGTGATGGAAAAATCGGGGGGAAGACAGGGTACGGGTGGGAAAGTAAGGAGTTCTATTTTGGACGTGCTAAGTTTGAGGTATCGGCAGGGCGTTCAGGTAGAGATGATTTGAAGGCAGGAGGAAAACGCGAAACTGCAGAGAGGGGTAACGATCAGGGCCGGAGTTGTAGATTTGGGAATCATCAGCGCAGAGGTGGTAGTTGAAGTTGAAGGAGTGAAAAAATTCTCCAAGGGAGTAGGTGTAGATGGAGAATAGAAGGGGACCCAGAACTGAACCTTGAGGGCCTCCCACAGTTAGCGGGTAGGGAGGCAGAGGAGGAGCCCGCTAAAGAGACCGAGAAGGAGCGGCCAGAGAGATAGGAGGAGAACCAGGAGAGGACAGTGGTCAGTGAAGCCAAGGTTGGATCATGTTTCCAGGAAAAGGCGGTGGTCAATAGTGTTGAAGGCAACAGAGAGGTTGTAGGATTAGGAGATTCCCTCTAGACTGTAAAATCATTAAGGGCAGGGAATGTGACTGCCAATTCTGTTATATTGTACTCTCCCTTGTACTGTGCTCTGCGCATAGTAAGAGCTCAATAAATACCACTGATTGATTAGGGTGGATTAGAGGCTGTTGGATTTGGCAAAAAGGATATCATTGGTAACCGTTGAGAAGGAGGTTTCTGTGGAGGGAAGGAGGAGAAAGACAGTTTGGAAGAGGTCAAGGAGAGAATAGGAGGAGAGGAAGTGGATGCCGTGGTTGTAGACAACTCACTCAAGGAGTTTGGAGAGGAATGGTAGAAGGGAGATAGGGTGATAACTGTAGAGAGCTGTGGGGTGACAGGAGGGTTTTTTTAGAATAAGGGAGAGACATAAGCATGTCTGAAAACAGTGGGAATAAAGCCACTGGGGAAAAAACAGTTGAAGATGGCGGTCAAGGAGGGAAGAAAGGAGGGGACAAATGCGTTGAGAAGGTGCGAAGGTCAGATGTGCAGATGAAGAGGGTGGGTTTTGAGAGAAGGCAGGAGATCGCCTGAGATACCGCTGGGAAAGATGGGAAAGTTGAAGAAGGGACAGAAGCTGGAAGGGACTGGAGAGGAGCAGGGGAGATTTTAGGAGATCAAGCCTAATGGATACAGTTTTCTCAATAAATTATGTGGCCAGGTCACTAGAGGCAAGAGATGGGCGAGGCGGTGGGACCGGGATTTGAAGGGGAATTATACACCCAGAGCAACTGACGAGGGCAGTGGACAGAGGTATCAATAAGGATGGAGAAAAAATTTTGCCGGGCTGAGGAGAGGGCAAATTTAATGGATGAATGTGAGGTGGACGAGGTAAGTCTGATATCCACATTTTCACCAGCAGCACTCTGTGGCTCTTCCATAGGAGGGAAGGAGATGGGCCGTGGAGGTGATCCGGGACTGTGAGCTAGTGGTATGGCATCGAAGAAGGGATAGGGGAGTGAGTTGAGTGTTCAGATATTTAGGTACCACTGAAGCACTTGAAGGAGCAGTAAGGGAAATAGTGTTCGGGAATGGGAGGATAAATCAGGGGAGGCCTCCTGGGGGAGATGTGATTTTATTTTTTTTTAGAAGGGCTTTGAAGATGGGGAGAGCAGTGATCTGCCAGGCGTGAAAGGGAAGGGAGTTCCAGGCATAAAGGAGGGCATGAGTAAGAGGTCAACTCGAAAGGAGTCAAGTGGGTCAACTGGGTTGTAGTGTGGAATAAGTAGGGGGGAAGGGAGCTGATTAAATGCCTTTATGCAAATGGTCAGAAGTTTCCACTTGTTGCGGAGAGGAATGGGCATTGATTGGAGGGTGTTGAGGACTGGGGAGATGTGCGCAAAATGATGTTTTAGACAAATGATGTAGATAGCAGAGTAAAGGATGGACTGGAGAAAGGGAGAGGCTGGAGAAAGGGAATTCTGTGAGGAGGCCGATACAGTAGTGGAATCAGGATATAAGTGCTTCGATTAGCCTGGTGGCCATTGGGATAGAGAGGGATGAGATGGATTCCGGCTCATGAAAACTGTGTTGTTGGAGCCAATTTTCTCGGATGAATGTCATAAACAGAGATTTGCTTCCTGAACCAAGGTTGATACCCCGTTTTTACCCAAATTAGCTAGAATTATGCATTTAAACAATTGTAGCGTGATATAGCTACATGAATTAATTTAGACTTCTACCTCGTTGGAAGTAAAATGCCAGAAGCAGCGTGGCCTCATGGAAAGAGCACTCGGGCCTGGGATTCAGAAAATCTGGGTTCCAGTTCTAGCTCTGCCACCTATCTGCTATGTGACCTCAGGCAAGTCACTTAACTTCTCTGTGTGACCTCTGTTATCTATAAAATGGGGACTCAATACCTGTTCTCCCTCCCCTGTGAGTCCCAGGTGGGACAGGGACTGCAACCAACCTGATTATCTTCTATTTACCCCAAGATTATCTTGTATCTACCCCAGTGCTTATTACAGTGCCTGTAATATGTCCCTCCTGATGACATCCCATGGTGATCAGGTAAACAATCTCCTCCACTTTCTGTTAACTTTTCCTTCCTCCCCTCCCGTCCCCCGCTCTCCTCCACGTTCTTCCCTACCCCACCCTGAGGCCTCTTAAAATTAATTCCCTATTTCCACCCAACTCACGTGTGGTTTCCTATCCTCCACCTTCAGTGAAAGCTTGTTCTGTGGGTATGGAGCAAATGCCATAATCCATCAGTCAATCAGTGATATTTATTGCATGCTTACTGTGAGCAGAGTACTGTTCTAAGCACTTGGGGAAGTACAATAGTTAGTAGATGGGATCCCTGCTTACAAGAACCATAATAATAATAATAATTATTATTATTCAAATCCATCCAAACCCAACGCGTTATAAAGCTGAAATATGTGTGCATTTGGAAACACCAAGTGCTGTGCACTGTAAGTCGGGAGTGTCTAGATTCAATTATTTTCTGCGCCCATCCCACAGAGGATGACCCAAGTTCCTGAGTCTCCCTTCCTCTGCAGCCCCAGCGACTTCATCTCCCCACCTTTGTCTCCTTCCCTCTAGGGTACCGGTGCTGGGGCTGGGGCCGGGGTGACTAACAGGCCCGCCTCCACCAGGGTCCCTAGGGGTTCTACTTCTGACTCCAAGGGCAGAGAAGGAGTCTGGACAGGTGAAGACTACCATAGGCCGGGATTGTAGCAGGGCTTCCTGAGGAATTAAATTCCTTCTGGTATTTCGTAATTGGTGAGCGGGATGTGGCCTGGGGAGAAGAAGAGCTAAGCAACTTGCCTAGTGGAAAGAGCACAGGCCTGGGAATCAGAGGACCTAGGTTCTCATTCTGGCTCCTCCATTTGTTGGCTGTGTGACCCTTGGGCAAGTCACTTAACTTATCTGTGCTTCAGTTACATCATCTGTAAAATGGAGATTGAACCTGGGAGCCCTATTTGGGATGTGAACTTTGTCCAACCTGATTATCTTGTATGTACCCCAGCACTTAGTATAGTGCCTGGCACAGAGTAAATGCTTAACAAATACCACTAAAAGAAATATATATGAATGTGAGAAAGGTCGGAAGAGGTGGAATTTCAGCAGGGCTTCGAAGATGGGGAAAGCTGAGTGGTTTGGTGGATCTGCAGGCGGGAGGGAGCTCGAGGTCGAGGGTGGGAGAATCAGTAACAAGGCCCGGTAATAAGAGGAACACGAGCCCCATGGTCCCCTGTAGTGGAGATTCCCTGCTCTCCGGCCCCTCTGCCGGGCCCGATCTCTCCCGACTTGAGCCGGTGGAGCCTGAGGGTTCCTTCTGCAGCCACTGGGACTCAGTCCTGGGAGAGGAGGGGCTGGAAGCCTTGAGGGCTCCCAGGCAGGGGAGAGGGGCCACACTGGGGGCTGCTGGGCCCGAGCCCACCAGAAGCTCAGACCTCCATCAGGGCTTATTTAAGTTCAAAACAAAAGTCTGTGAAATGGGTTTCTCCCCGTATGTCCGTCAGGCCGACGGGCTCCTCGGTGTGTGGGGAGGTGCAGATGAACCAGCCGGGGTGAGCCACCGATTCAAAGCTGTGCGTGTCCAACCCGGATTTGTTCTGATAAAATCTGAAGCGGTTAGACTCGTCCCCGTTATTGTATAGGTCCATGATCTTCTTGTCCTGAGGGAGGGAGGGGAGGAAAGGTGTGAGTCGTGGGGAAAAGGCCCCTCGACCTCTGGACGGGCAGCAGCCCTGAACACCGTGGGGAGAGATGGGGTCTGGGCACAGGGGAGGGGTCAGGAATTCCGGGGCTGCCGCGGTGAGTCCGCCTCCTGCTGCCCCTCAGCCTCCTGTGCTGTGCCACTGTCTTGGCTCTGCTCCCACTGTCCCAGGGGAACCTCACCGTGGAGACCCGAGCTGGGCAGTGGTGGGTGACCCTGTCTCTGGCAGAGGAGTCTCCACTCAATGAGGCAGAGGATGGGCCCTGCGCCCGCCCCCCAACACGCTGCCAGGTTCCCTGAGATCAGCAGATCTTTAGCCCTGTCCCCTGGGACTCACCTTCACCTGCAGCATGGGCTGGCCCCCAGAGTCCTCGCAGCACAAACACAGGTCTTTATTCTGGATTCCAATGTAAACAGCGTTCCCCTTATCCATAAGTCTGTTTGGCATTAAGGTGAAAATGTCTGGGAAAAGAGCAGGGGGAGAGGAGATGAAGTTGGTGCAGTGGCCGGCTGGATCGTGAAGCTGCAAACCAGACTAGATGTGGCCTGGGCTTGGCCCTGTTCTGTAGGAAGGGCCTGGGCAGGGGCTAGGGCTCCTTTGGAGTACCCTCTGCTGGCTGGTGGGGCCTCAGGGAAAGGGCAGAGGCCTTGTAATAATAATGATAATAATAATAATTCTTGTATTTTTATAAGTGCTTACTTGGTGCCAAACCCTGTGCAAAGCATTGGGTTAGATAGAAGATGATCGGGATGGGCATAATCCCTGTACCATGTGGGGTTCACAGGGACTTTACCCATTAATTCCTGCTCTAATCTCTGCTCCCCGTGAGGAGTCCTCCTAACACAGTGGCTGCGCGCTGGGTTCCTTCCTTGACTCCTTCACCTTGTCGGTGTCTCTGTCTGCGCTCCAGGCCGCAGGTCTAGATGTGCCCCAACCCAGCAAGGTTCTGGAGGAAGATAGAGCAGGAGCATCGGAGAGCACGGGGTCTGTCGGTAGATGGGGTGGGAGAGGGAGGCTTTTAGAGTCATTCAGACCCCTTGGGGAAGTCTGTATTTTGGTGGATCTTGTTTTTTTAATGGCATTTGTTAAGCGCTTACTGTGTACCAGGCGCTGTTCTAAGCAGTGGGGTAGTTACGAGGTAATCAGATTGGACACAGTGCCGGTCTATCGTGGAGCTCACAATCTTAATCCCCATTTTACAGCTGAGGTAATTGAGGCACCGAGAAGTGAAGTGACTTCCCTAGGTCACGAGGCAGACGAGTGGCAGGGCCGGGTGTAGAATCCAAGTCCTTCTGACTCGCAGGCCCTTGTTCTATCCCCTGGGACCCGCTACATCTCATTTAGAACCTAGCTCAGTTGCCGTCAACCCAGTTATTATGTCAGTGGGCCGTGGAGTCCGGAGCATCGGATTTGGGGGTAGAGGAGAGCAGAGGGTCTGGGGAGAGTTCTGGTGCCCGAGGTATTGAGAGGGTTGGGAAGAGGGGGGGACCTGGTCTGTGTTGGCAGGGCCTGAACCCCACTTGAGGGCGGAACTGAGATCAAGGGGCAGGAGGGAGAGGGGGAAGCATATTCTGGCACCAACCTGTTCCTTAGTACTACTTTCTCAGAATCCTGTAGGAAAGAATGTAGGAAGAAGTTGGGCAGAATCTCTAAATTCAGGAGAGAAGTCTTGCGGACCGGCCTACTCCACCCACGGAGCAACGGATCTATGTGCTCAAGTTCCAGGCCTCCTCACTGAACCTTGTTCTCCCATCTCTGGGTCCTTGCTCACCTCTTCCCTCCCACCCGGAGTTTCCACCCCTTCCAGATCGGTCCGTGCGCACCGTGCCCCAGCTTGGAAGCTCACTCCGCTCCTCCTGCAGTCACCCTATCTTCTCCCTAGCCAGATCTCCCGCAGCCCCTGCCGTGACGGGGAAGCAGGCGGGAGCCGGGAAGCGGCCACGGAGGCCGCCCCCGGCCTGAAGCACGGTCCCAGCAGACCCGTGGATGGAAACCGGTCATTCCAGACCAGGCTGAGCCGGCACCCTGTCGGGGTGGTCCGGATCTGGGCCGGACCATTTTCCTGGGGCCGGGCCTTGGTTTCCCGGAGCACCCGCCGGATACGTCGGCACTTAATATGAGAGCCTTAGTCCCTCCCCTTGACCACCCAACCCCTCAAACCCTCCATTTGCTCCAGCGGCAGAGAAGGAGCCTCAGAACAGTGCTTGACACATAGTAAGTGCTTAAGAAATGCCATTAAAAAAAAAAAGCCATGAGCAGGGCAGTTTGGGACTCACCTGGGTTGGTGTCAGAGGATCTGGGGACTGCAACGACGGTCTTATCCACCAGCATCCAGTACTTGTTGGCCGTGTCACAGAGGGTTCCACTGGGGGCCGATTCGGTGTTGTTTAGAAACACTGTGCCACACAGACACCGAGGAAAGGATTCTCAATTCTGGGACCGATGGGTGGGCTTTTTGACACCGACAAAGTCATCTGGCATAGAAACCAGAGACGGGGACCGGGGGTTTGTGCAGGGTGGGCGGTGGCACGGAGCCCTTAGGAAGAGGCCAGCCCAGCCAGTCCCTGTCATGGATACCTAGAGAAGATAGGTCAGCTCGGGGGCACAGGGGCTGGGGCAGTGAAGCAGCTTCATTCAATCATATCGATCGAGCATTTACTGTGTGCAGAGCAGTGTACTAGGCCGGTGGCCCCCTGCACCGCACACATCCCACCCACGGGCTGGGGCTCCTGTCATGAGGTCCCAAGATGGAGACAGAGTAGGGAGGTTCAGGGCTGAGACTCACTTGGATTGGACCCTGACACCCGGGGGGAGCAGGGCCAGAGCCCAGGTGGCCTATCTCTCTCCCTCACCCCTGGTGGAGCTGCCCTCAGGGTTCCCTACATTTGATGTCTGCCCCCAACAGCGACCTGCCCACGGTCTCCGGCTACTTCAGCCCGAGTGCCTTAGGTGGGGCGGGAGCCTCCCCTAAAAGTTATGAGCCTGTTGGGGTCCTCTGCCCCAACAAAGGGAGTGGTCAGTCTCAGACTCCTCTGCAGCAGCTTTCAGGGGTTCTTATGCTGAGGGTTCCTTGGTGCCCCTTCTTCTTGGCTATTTTAGGGGCCCCAGCCCCCTCCCCTCCACCTCCCCTCAGGGCAGCCTGCCAACAGCTCTGCTCAGGCCCGACCCAGATGGTCCCAGGTCCTTACGATTATGTTCCATGTTATCGGTGTCCGAGGGAGACTTCTGGACCTGGGCAGACATGGTGCAGGCAGTTCAGCTCCTGCAAGGGTGGGTGGCAATTAATGGGGGGCAGGATGCCACTCGGGAGTGAATTCCACGGTTACTCCACCCCAGGCCCCACCACCACCCGGTCTCCAGGCTTCTCCGGCGCGGATACCGGCAGTCAGATGGATACCCGGGCTGGGGGTCGGAGGGTCGAAGGGCCGGCTCCTGCCCGGCCAAGATCGGGCTTGAAGGGCCCAGCCGATCCGAGCTGGAAACCCGGCATCTCCCGGCGTTCTGTGGCCGAATGGAGCCGACGGAGGGAGAGACCGCAGACGGGGCTTTTGACAGTAGGGGGGACCCTGGTGCCCACCTGATCCCAGCAGACACCTGGGACATCCAGCCAGCGGCCGTTCTCTGTCAGGGAGATCCCCGGGCAGAGGAATTCATTGCCTGCCGCTCTTCCCCTGAACCCGGGTGCTGAGGCTGGGCAGACGGCCATGTGGGTGGGGCATCATCGGGGAGCGGGTCCCATTGCAACCAGATGTGCGGGTGTCTGTCCCTGGGCTTACCTGTGGGCCCTGAGCTCTGTGCTGCTGCTCCGGCTGCTTCTGGAGTATCCGGGCCTTCCACCTCCTTTTGTACCGCCGGTAACTGCTGGTTGATCTGGTTCTGCCGGGCCTTGGTGCGGGCGGGGCCTGGGGCGGGGATGGGCGACTGTTTCCTGGTGGCAGAGGAGCCTGTGGGGATCTCTGGGCCGGGCTGGGATGTGACGAGTGGCCGGGAGGGTTCCGGGCCCTTGACACCAGATGGGAGTTTTGGGGCTGAGGTTCCAGGCCAGAAGGGGTGTCCCAGTCCGTGCCGGTCATTTGGTGTGACCGTTAGATCGTTATCCCTCTATCTCATTGGGAGTCCCCCTTATCCAAGTCCACCCCCACCCAGGGCACACTCTGTCCATATTCCCTTAATGTTCTGTGTGCCTCCCCGTCCCACCCCGAGTCCATGTCAGCACAGGAGATGCTTCATCTCCAGATTTCACCCTCTTCCACCCATTCCCTAGCGGCCCCCAGCAGCCCAGGCCTCCTTTCCCTTCATCTGACCCTGAATCTCTTCTTCTTCTCCTTCTTTTCTGTTAACCTTCAACCTGGCCACCTCGGCACAGCCCCAGGTGGACCAGTCCTCTGGAAGGCTTGGTAGAGCCTGCTGGCCTAACCATTTCTCACCTGTTTCCCCTTGTGTCCCCTCTTTTTGTTGTTTTTAAGCTCTTCTTTGAGCTAGGCATTGTACCCAGCACTGGAGCAGATAGAAGCAAATGAGGTTGGACACAGTCTAGTCCCACATGGGCCTCACAGTTTTAATCCCCATTTTACAGATGAGGCAACTGAAGCCCAGAGAAATTAAGTGACTTGGAGGCAGAGCCCCAGCCTGGACCGACGTGGATCTGGCCCAGGGGAATGGCAAGGATGTAGAGTATTTTCCTGGGAGCAACCTAACAACTAGAGGGGAATCCATATCCTAGTCAACCATTTAGAGAACCCCCTAGACAATGGCAATAGCCCCCGTATTTTAGAACTTCTTGCAATCGCGATAATACGAGATCGAAACTCTCAGTATAGAGAGAGTCCGAGAGCCATATTCTTTGTGTTGGAAGAAGATGATCAGGATGGTGATTGGCTTTTGAGAGCTTTGGGAGGAGGTGGCCACCGAGACCAGGGGAGCAGGTGAGCTATCCGCTCTCCCGAGAGTGTGGGTAGGGGGGAGAAGAGTAAAAGGTCCCAGGGTGGCCCCAGTCGCAGGACCAGAGGCAGAAGAGGAGTCAGCCAGCAAAATGAAGTGGGAGGAGAGGCCTGAAAGAGTTTGGCGGAGGCGGCCGTGGTTCCTCAAAAGCAGCAGAGAGATGAGGGAGGAGTGGGACACGGTGGAGTCCTGCAGAGATTTGGCAAGAAGGTCCTCGGCGTCCATAGAGACAGCAGCCCGCGTGGAGCGAAGCGGGTGGAAATCAGACTGTGATGCTCAGGAAGGGAAAGAAAAGAATCGAATGGTAAGAGGCAATAGGTATAAACAATGACTGCACTTTGCTTTAGTGTCAGCAACTAGCTATAAATCCTCAACACAATTTAATAGATAAATCCTGGTGTATTTGGACCTTGGTCTTCAGGCATATTATGCGTGTCCATAACTCTGTGCTGATTCTGCCCAGCGTTCAGTGGCACGTTGGCATCGCCTTGATTCTATTTAGTTGCCATTGTTTTTGTGAGATGTTCTTCTCCTTGACTCTATTTATTGCCATCGTTCTCGTCTGCCTGTCTCCCCTGATTAGACCGTAAGCCCGTCAAACGGCAGGGACTGTCTCTATCTGTTGCCGACTTGTTCATTCCAAGCGCTTAGTACAGTGCTCTGCACATAGTAAGCGCTCAATAAATACTATTGAATGTGTGATCGGTGCATTTTTAGAAACCGGTAGTGTACGACCTGGGTACAGGATGGCCTCGGGGGGTTGGGCAGACGTGGCAGGAAAGGAGGGCTGTTCCCGCATGGTCGGGGCTGGTGCAAGAGGAGAAATTCCTGGGCGGAAACTAGATGCGGACAGCTCAGCGTTAATCAGCCCTGTCCCCTCTCATCCCTGTCATCTTCCTTCTTGCTCTCCAGGAAGTTTGGAAGATTTTTTTACCAGGGAAAACACCTTCTTTCCTTCATGGTAGGGATCATTTTTTATAGGATTTCCTCCAAGATAGGTGGGTTTTACTAGATGCTGAGCTTGTGCCCTTTACTTTTCACAGAAGTTACAGGCTTTCCACCCTCTACCTGTTCACACTGACTTTGTTTACCTACCGGCATTAACACAGAGCACCGGCCTCGGGGGCATGTTTCCTTCCTAAAAGAGGGTAGTCTCAGTGGTGTGGATTGTGTGGAGCAGATGCGCAGTGGTTAGAGCATGGGCCTGGGGGTCAGGTCATGGATTCTAATTCTGGCTCCTCCACTCGTCTACTGTGTGACCTTGGGCAAGACACTCCACTTCTCTGTGCCTCAGTTACCTCATCTGTAAAATGGGGATTAAAACTGTGAGCCCAATGCAGGACATGGACTGTGTCCAACTCAATTTGCTTGTACGCACCCCAGCGCTTAGTACTCGCTCTGGCACATAATAAGTGCTTAAGAAAACCATCATTATTATTATTATTGTCAGGAGAGGAGCAGGAGAGCAGAGGTACTGGTCATGAATGTTCTGTTTGAGGATTGGGCAGGAAAGGGGTTTAGAGAGAAGGGAGGAGGGAATCCCAAGTAAGTTTGGAAGCTTGGACATGTCTTAGGTCTGAAAGCAGAGAGGAAGGAGCTGGCAGAGCAGACATCAGGGCTAGGTAGAGGGACCAGATCAGCTGCTCATCTACTGGCCCAACTCAGACTCATTCTTCCTCTTCCCACTGCAGCTCGAGATCACTGCCAGCTCAGCGGTACAGTTATATTCAGAGAAAGGAGAGAGCACCTCCAGAGAGCACAAAAATTGCTTTTATGGCCTGTTGGGTGTGATGGGACACGGCAGACCTCGGCTGTAATAATAATAATAATTGTGGTAGTTAAGAGCTTACCTTGCACTATTATTTTTATTATTATTATTACAGCACCCTGTGCTCAGTACAGGATAATCAGGTCGGGCACAGTCCCTGTCCCACATGGGGCTCACCATCTAAGGGGGAGGGAAGAACAGGTACCTGAATCTTCATTTTACAGATGAGGAAAGCAAAGTGCAGAGAAGTTAAAGGACTTGGGCAAGGTCACCCAGCCGGCAATGGCAGAGCCAGAATGAGGTCCGAGATCTACTAACTCGCTTCACCGTCCTGGGCTCTAGCCACGAAGCCACACTCCTTCTCTTTATAGTCGGCCACCAACTACCACGGTTGTAGGGGGCGGGGGGCGGCAACCGGGCACTTAGTCCTGGCCCCCATGCGTTGGGCAGTCGCCACCCCCAATATACCGAAAGGGGGACTTTCAAGCAGCAGCAGGTCCAGCTGCAGATAGATGGGAAGATGGCGGTTCCACCTTTCCCCACGAAGCCTTGCTCCAGGAGGGTCTAGTTGTGCACGAGATGAAATTGTAGAAGGCTGTCAGGGACCGGAACCCCACCCTCAGGCTCCTTTGCCGTTCTTGGCACCCAGATGGCGGGGACATCACGCCAGCCTGACATGGACACGGGTTGGACGTGATGTCCGGATGGGGAGCGGCTTCCAAAGGCCAGACTCTGTGGAGTAGAAGGACCTGGTGGGGAAAGCAGGCCCTGGAGCTGGATTTGCGGGGGGTCACTTTCCATTCAGTCCTGAGAGTCGGGGGTATTTATTGAGTGCTTATCGTGTGCACTGTGCTGTACTGAGCGCTTAGGAGAGTACAGTACAACAGAGTCGGTAGACATGTTCCCAGCCCACGAGGAGCTTCCAATTTAGAGTTAATAAATATTAAGTGAATTAAGTGCTTACTGTGTGATCCCAGTTGTGTTGGTGGTCGGGCACGGGACACAAGGAGACCTCCCTCACCTTTGGGGAGCAGCCTCCTTCCAGGCCTCCCTGCCATCAGCCACATTCGCCCTCCGTTAGTCTATCTCAAACCTCAGATAGTGTCAGCTTGCTTCTCCTGCTCCATCCACTCCAGTTCACTCTCTTCAGTCCTCCCTAGCGCTCTTCACTGTCGGCGCTCCCCTTTCTTTTCCGCGTTTCCCGCTACCGCTCACTCCCCCGTCCCCCATTTAGTTCTCATCGGTTCTTTCATTCATTTCCTTCCTTTGGTTATCCCTTTATTTTATGCAGTTTATGATGGGTCTTCCCATTAGACTAAGTTTCTCACACCAGGGACTGAATCTCTTACTTCGGTTATACTTTCTAGCCTACCAGGATGGGACTCAGCCCAAAGCTGCTGGTAGCGGCGGTGATGATGATGCTGGGCTTCCCCATCAACTCTTTCCAACCCCAGTACCGAAGGGGCAGACCTGCTGTCAGAGGGAGAGGTCACAGATGGGGTTCCTGGCATCCTGGGATTTGTCAGCTTTGCTGATCCCCACAGGACACTCTCTGGCTCGGAAGTCGCTGCCCAGAGCAGGTGATGGCGTGGGAGCCAGAGAAGCCGTCACTGTCCTCCCTCTTCTCTTCCCAGCTCCTCCGGGGCTGGACACGGGCAGAGAGCGTAGGTCTGATGGCTCATCATCGTCCGCCTGTCTAGTTGACTTTTTCCTCATTTTTCACATAGCAGATATCTCAGTTCTAGCTTTATTAGCCATCCTGGAGCCTCAGTGAGGTCATCCCACCCCCACCGGCATGGAACCGAGCAGGAGCGGCTTAAGGAGGTGAGTTGCTTTGAGCCAATAAGAACTGAGGGGGAGGCTGAAGGTGACTGTGGTCACCTCTGACTTGTGCAGCTTGGCTCACTGACACTGGCCCCCCGTCCCTCGCTCCGTTTCTACATGTCTTCACCATGCAGCTGCTCTCTTGGCAGGGCCTGGCCTCTGCTCCCCAGCAATGCCGCCCTCCAGCCCAAATCCTGGGTGTGATGGGCAGCCTATAAATTAGAGGACCCCTCCCAACCCCCAGTGAGAAGAAAAAATGAAATACGGAGAGGTCAGTGAAAGCTACTTTTATTTCTGAATCAATTGCTCTTTCTTGGGGCTAGCCCAGGTAGTGGAGAGTGGGCAGGAGAAGTAGAGGATGTGGATTAGGAGGAGGGAAGTCATCAACCTCCCACCCTAAGACACAGAGAGAGAGAGAGAGAGTGTGTCCTGGGGCCCTTCCAGAGCAGCACGGGTCCAGATTGGAGGCTCCTTGATAAGGAGGACTCATCACTCTCCCCTCCTCCTAGAGCTATAGCTGAAAGTGGATTCCTGGGCCCCTGGCAGGGCTGCTCACTGGGACCAACACAGTCCCTCAATCCTGTTCCTCTGCCTCAGGAGCTACACTGGGCTAGCTGCACAGCTGCAGTGAGAAATCAATAAAGCCCAAACTGGCATCTGGAGGCTGGCGGGAGAGACTCAGGGGCTGGTCTTCTCCGGGGGGGCTGCACAGGAACCAGCCCGGGAACATGGCCGACTCAAAGCGGGAGGTGGCCCCAGAGCGCCTGCGCAGGAAGGTGAATCGATTGGACGGGTCCCCGTGATGATAGAGATCCATGATGTCCACTGCCTGGGAACGGGGGGGGGGGGGGGGAAGGAGCCGGAGGGAAGATCATCAACTGGTCAGGGGGCCCTGAGGGCTGGTTGTTAAGGGGAAGGGGAACGGAGAGACCCACCTCCAGTTTCAGGACAGGCTCCTCAGCAGTGCCACAGGACAGGCAGCGCTGCCCTGCCTCTACTCCCAGGATGACGGGGGACAGGTTGCCATCCACGTACCTATTGGGCACCATGCTGACCTCAGCCCCTGGGGAAAAAGAGGAGGCAGGGAGAAACCTCTCCTCCACGGACGGAGCCTCTAAGGTCCAGGCAGGCGGGCCGAATCGATGACTGACCAACCGACCTGCCGGCGTGAGCCTTCTTCCCGCTGTGGCGCAGGTGGGAAGGCGAGAGTGTGCCACCAACCTTCTTGGGCCCCATATCCTCCAGGTGGAGTTCCTGCCAGCAGTTGGTCGTTCTGCACGTAAACGGCCTTCAGCACTGCATCTGTCAACCTGAATCAGAGAGGGAGGGCTCCGACTCTGCACCGGCTCCTCCCTGACCCTCCCCCGTGCCCCAGGCTAGCCTGGTGGGCTCACCCCATCTGCGGGCGGGGACTCACCGGAAACACATGGCACTGGCCAGGACCATCTTCCCGAGTTCAGTCTTCAACCCTGAAGAGAAGGACCGAAACAGCACTATGCGGGGAGGACACCCGAATTCAGAACCACACATCGCGTCTATTTCTCACCCGCCAAGAGAGCAGAATTAAAATTTCTTTCTTTGGCTTTTTTGGCCCGCAACGCAGGGTGCCCCCCATAGTGGTCATAAGGTGGAGGGCAGAGGCTGACCGTCACAGGACAGGGGGATGGAGCTGCGGAGAGCCGCCTCTCACTACGCAAGGGACCTGACCACCCAGCTCCAGAACCGGGTCCTGAGGAAAGGCGGGGAGCGGGGCTCCAGTTCCACAACGGCCCCTCGTCCTGGCTTTGCACCAACTACCTCTCCTCAGACTCCTGCACCTGATTTTCCCCAGGGCAGCGTATGTGGTTTGGGAAATCCACTCCTGCCTGGCATGAGAAGGCAGCGGCCCCCACCCCAGTCCCCTACTGGGTTACTCCGTCTCTGCCTTCCCCCTAATCCAAGCTGCGGGCTCACAAGGGTAAGAAAAAAAAAAGCCCAACATACATTTTCATATCCCCCTGAAGAGAGAAAACTGCCAAGCCATTTTTACTTCATCTAAGGGAGGAAAAGGACAGGGTCAGAGCCAGAGGCATACCTGCAGGGGTCCTGCTGGCTGGGATTGTCTCTAGGTCTGGCAGCTCTGTCCTAAGCTGCTTCCGGCCCTTTATATTTGGGGAGGCGGGCAGGAAGTTGACATAAGAGCCTTCAAAAAAAACCCCAAAAGCATCTTCACACTTCCGGGAGCTAATTATCCAGGGAGGGGTTGACATCAGACATAGTCAGGGCTGATTTCCCAACAGAGGGAAGGCTTTTCCAAAGGTTCCACTTCCCCTGACTGTATCCAGCAACTGTCCACCCCAGGAAGGAGTGGGGTTTATGCTAGTGGCAAATTGCAATCGCGTAGCTCAAGCCCTTTTGGCCTGTGGGTCAGTAATCACAGGAATGGAGAGTCCAGAAGGAAACCCAATTTATCAAGTCCAGCCCCCTGCCTACCCATTTTATTTTCCTGAAGCTTTCCAGGCTCCTCACTCTCCTCTGTAGCTCACTGAGTGTTCCTATCCTTCTCATCTCCCCAGATCTCTCCTGTTTCTTTCTCCCCACTAAAAAAAAAAAATATGGTAAATAAATAGCTCTTAGCTCACCCATGGCCTTCTCTGACCCTTCAGTCTCCCCGCATCTGTTTTAAAGGGTATGCGCAGTACCTGGATAATCCAGTATTAGATGCCTGTTAATAAGCGCATCCCCTAGACTAAGCTCATTGTGGGCAGGGAATGCACCTTCCATCTCTGTTGTTTGGCATTTTCCAAAGTGCTTACTACAGTGCTTGGCACATAGTAAGCACTTAAATCCCGGAAATATTATTATTATTATTATAGCATATGCCAATTCATTGATTCAATCGTATTTATTGAGCGCGTACTGTGTGCAGAGCACTGTACTAAGCGCTTGGAAAGTACAATTCGGCACCAGATAGAGACAATCCCTACCCAACAACGGGCTCACAGTCCAGAAGGGGGAGACAGACAACAAAACAAAACAAGTAGACAGCCATCAGTAGCACCAAAATACTACTGAATCGAAATAGCATGATCCAGGACATGCTCCTTTCAAAATGATCCCAGATCCTGGAAGCCCACAGTGAGCAAATCCCCGAGGCGGTCCCTGGAGGGGAGCCAGACATACCTGTCCTGGAGGGGTTGGGGGTGTCTTCCTGAAGTCCACCGCCTGTGGGCTCCTGAATGTGCCACAACAGAGGAGGCACGGCATGGCACAGCCCTGCACGTGGAGAACGGTCGCTCAGTCTGGACCTTGGAAGGCGTGAACAGTTTGAGAGACTGAAACCCATCACTAATGCCAGCTGTCCAGGCCCCGATTTCCCTCTAAGACACGTACTCTTCCCCAAATAATCCCGGCCCCTGAAGCTGCCACTAAAGGCTCACTCCAGTGGATGGGGCTTTTGAGCCCCGGTGGTCCGCGGGGAACTCACAGCGATACGGACTGACCTGGGGAGCGGTTAGGTAAGGAGGCGAACATCAGGTTGCACCCCCCGGAGTGAACTCTCAGGCCCGGGCCCCTGCAGCTGGTCTCCTACACAGGGATCAGCGGTGAGTGATGGTTTTTGTCCCGACGCATCCACCGTCGTTGCTTCCGTCGACGGGAGAGGTAGTCTGGGGACAGGAAAGGAAGCAGAGGAATGCTGAGGCAGCGGAAAGGCAGTAGGGAAAGCAAGCTCGGCCCGGTCAGAAGGGCTTGCTCAGCTACCTGCTAGCCACACTGGTGAAACTACCTACGGGGCGGCCCACTGCGACCAGTGGCAATAGGAGCCTGGGCAGCTCCCGGCCTTACTTTCTTTAACGAGAGCAGGTTTGTGTCTGCCCCCTCATCTCCCCCGGGGCCCCTTTCCCTTCGATACCACTAGCAGGAAGAAGAGGTGGTCCGGGGTAGCCCTTTCAAGGAGCCAAGCTTGAGATCCCTGGGCTGCCGGCTCCGGTGGAGGCGGCCAGACGCTGGGGAGCCGGGCCCTGCGACTCGTGGAGCGGCTCCAAGCTATTGCAAGAAAACAAGACAGACCGGCTAGAGGCGAGGACGATCGGGCATTTCTTCCCGGAGGGCGAGAAAGACGGTCCTGCTCGGGACCTCCGAACGCAGCAGGATCGGGGGCACTAGAGTGCAAGAGCCAGTCCACAGGCCCGCTCCCCAGGGCTGGCACACCGGGCCCAAGAGGTGCCACAGGGGCAGTCCTGGGGGAGTCTCCCTCCTCAACAAACACTAAAACAACCTCCAGTTAGCATGGGGTATTCAGAGAGAATCCAAGACTGTCCTTTACCTCAGTCTGGGGGGCAGCTAGACAGATTGGTGACATTTAACCCCTCCTCGGAAATAAAATCACTCCCCTTCGTCACACAACTCGACAACACAGCGGGCCCACTGGCCAGACCGAAGATCACACTCAGCTTTGTGTTTGTTAAGCGACTTGAACATATCAGTACCGGTTTTACAGCCTAATTCTTCCCCTTGACTGCCCACAAGTTTCTGTCTCGGGGCCAGACGACCCCGCCCCGGGATCTTGTCGTCAGCCCCTTGAAGTGCCCTCTTAAGTTAGAGTCAAGAGTCGCAGCAAGATCACCATCTTGTTGGGAGTCCACACCGGAAGAGGAGCCGGGGACACTCTTCATAAGGATGTGTTGACCCACCGCTGAAATAGGTCAGTGAGAAGGCGTGATTAAGCAGCGCCATCATCCTTCATCTAGTCATGATTCCTGCTTCGCGTGTCCCGCGCTACTGAGCACTGAACAAGTCCACACTCAGCATGGCTTCTGCCCACAGTACCACAATCCACGGGGCGCTCGTCCCACCCAAGGGCGAGGAGCTGCAGGGGAGGCTGGGTATGCCCTTTGGGGGCCTCAGCCTGCCTAACCGGCTCCGGGGGAGGCCAGGGGTCACACGGGAAAGGCGTGGGGGGGAGGAGGGGTGTGGAATTCTGGGCACCTGAACAATAAGTAAATAACACTGTCGTGTGCCAGGCGAGATTCCACTTGGAAATTCATATTTTAGCACTAAAACAATAGCCTAGTCCGGAGTTGGCAGTTGAAGCTCCCTGTGCTAGACCTCCAGGAGATGCGCCCTTGCCCCACCCCCGCTAATTCCACCCTGAGCTTGAATTTGGGTTGTGGCTGTGAGCAAATGCACTCACCCCTTACACCCCCCACCCACACACACTAAAGGGGATCAAGGGCAGTCAATCAGGGAGGGAAGGGGGCAGTGCAGAGGGATTAGTTTGGGAGTAAAGCCACAGCCCAACAAAAACGGAGTGATAATGCTTTATTTTCCTCCCCCAAAGTCGCCTGCTTTTCCCTCCTAAAATGGCTCCATTCCTTCTCCTTTCCACCATACTCCTCTTTTTTTCCCTCTCACCATAAGACTATTCATCCTCTGCTGTACAAAAAGCACAACACTGACACTCACCCCATCCCCACAGGACTCATGCACACATTAATCAATCAAAGAACTGCTATGTGACCTTAGTCAAGTCACTTAGAGAAGCAGAGTGGATAGAGCATGGGCCTGGGAGCCACAGGGTCATGGGTTCTAATCTGGCTCTGGCACTTTGCTGTGTGACCTTGGGCAAGTCACTTCCCTTCTCTGTGCCTCAGTTCCCCTCATCTGTAAAATGGAAAAAAAGACTGTGAGCCCCATGTGGGTCAGGGACTGTGTCCAATCTGATTTATCTTGGCATCTGCCCCAGTGTTTAATACAGTGCCTGGCACACGGAAAGCACAGCACTTAAATACCGTAGAGAATAGTTAAAAAAAACACACACAGTATGCAGTGCTTGGGAGAGTACAAGGGTTGGTAGACGTGTTCCCTAACCCTCAATCAATCATCGGTATTCACTAAGCACTTACTATGTGAAGAGCACTGTACTAAACACTTGGGAGAGTACAATACAACAGAATTAGCAGACATATTCCCTGCCCATAAGGAGTTTACAGTCCAGGAGGGCAGAGACACTTTACAACACGTGCACAAGTGCTGTGGGGCTGGGGGTAGGGAGTATATCAAGGGGACTGATCCAAATAAATAGGTGACACAAAAGGGAGGAAGGTGCAGGGGAGATGAGGGCTCAGTTCAGCTTTGACGGTGGGGAGAGTGATGGTCTGTCATACATAAAAGGGGGAGGGAGTTCCAGGCCAGAGAGAAGCCTTGGGAGTGGGTGTAAATAGAGAATAGAAGGGGCCCCCAACACTGAGCCTTGAAAGCGACACCCACAGTTAGAAGGCGGGAGCCAGAGGAAAAGCCCACGATGAGAATGTGCAGCCAGAGAGACAGGAGGAGAACCAGGAGAGGTCCATGTCAGCCAAGCCAAGGTTAGGTAATGTTTCCAGTTGAACGAGGGTGGCCCTCAGTGCCAAAGACAGCTGAGAGATCAGGAGGATTAGGATGGAATAGAGGCCATTGGATTTGGCAAGAAGGAGATCACCGGTGACCTCTGAGAGGCCAGTTTCGACGGAGTGAAGGGGGAGGGAGTTAGATTGGAGAGTCAAGAAAGAGATTAGGAGGAAAAGGCATGGAGGCAGCAGGTGTAAACAACTCGCTCAAGGAGTTTGGAAAGGAATGGTAGGAGGAAGATGGGGTGATAACTGGAGGGAGCCACGGGTGCAAGGGAGGGTTTCTTTAGACTAAGGGACAAATATGTCTGAAAGCAGTGGGTAAAAGGCCATTGGAAAGTGAATGGCTGAAGGTGGTGGTCAAGAAGAGGAGGAGGCAAACGTTTTGGTACGGTGCAGAGGAATGGGTTCAGGGTCACAGGTGGAGGGGTAGGTTTTGAGAGGAGCTGGGATCTCGAGATACTGCTGGGAATCGGGCCAGTTCTTCCCACCACAGCATCCGCCGGCCCTGCCCCTTCCTCACCATGCACACTGCCCCCACCCCAATTCAACCACTGGCCTGGCCTCGGTTAGACTGCTTACACTAGCCTCCTTCCTGATCTCTCAGCCACCAGCCTCTTCTTCCTCCAATCAGCTTCATGCAGCTGCTGCACGGACCAGCTTCCTAAAGCGTCACCGCTTGGCCTTATCTCCCCTCAAAACCCTCTACTGGCTCTGTCTGCGGCTCCTCGCATCGAGCTCTTTACAGTCGGCTTCAAGGATCTCCACCACCTGGCCTCCACCTTACCTAGCTGCTCTCTGATGCTGCAAGGTATACCCTGCCCCCATCCCTTCACGTTACACTCCCGATTTATAATTTCCTCCCTCCCCACGTGCAAAATCTTCATAAAAAACAGCTACTTCCTCCAACAGGCTCTTCCTAAGTTCATAGTGCCCTGAGCCAGAACATCCCTTCACACGACTCTAGCACGTACATGTTTATTTATGCCCTCCTCGGCTCATGCATACATGCACTCCACTGGAGCTGTAAATATTTTTGCTCATTACCCCACCCCTCCACCCTCAAGAGTGTGAGCACCTTGTAATAATAACTGTATCTGTTAAGTGATTACAATACCATCAGGTCAGAGATTTCCCATTTACAGATGAAGAAACTGAGGCACAGAGAAGTTAGAAGACTTCTCCAAAGTCACACAGGAGGCAAGTGGGAGAGCCTGCAGTCCCCTGACCTTCGGGCCCGTGCTCTTTCTTCTGGGCCAGACTGCTTTTCGTGGGCACACATGCCACTTCTGTAAACACCTAGTGCACCAAACATATTGGGGGGCTCGATCAATACTGCTGGTAATATTAGTGTAGTCAGCCCCCTTTTCTTCTTCTTTAGCTGAAATCAATCAATCAATTATATTTATTGAGCACATACTCTGTACAGAGCACCCTACCAAGTGCTTGGCAAAGTACCATAGACTATGTAGTCACAATCTCTGCCCTCAAGGGGCATGCAATTTAGCCATTTAGACAGACACTAAAATGAATTCCTGGTCGGGGAAGCAACCAAGTATGAAGATCCATATTTAAGTACCGAGGTGGGTAAAGTCTGTACTTATGGTGTTCGGACCCAAAATAGGGTGGGGGGATGAGAGAAGAGTCAGAAAAGGCTTCCCAAAGGAGGCCTTAAAGCCAGAATTCCTGCTTGATGGAGACATAGATGGGCAACCATCAGAGATGCTGAAGAAACAGGATGTGTGCAGAAGTATGGATTAGAGAGGGGGAAGACACTGGAGGAAGTAAGGAGGCTGAGGCACCTGAGCTGAGATGGGACGAGAGTATTTGGACCAGTGTGGAGACTGTCTGGAGGAGAGGAAGGGATGGATTCTGGAGATGTTGTGAAGGTAGAATCGACAGGATTTGGTGACTGAGTGAATATGTGGGTTGATGGAAAGAGGTGAGTCAAGGATAATGCCAAAGTTGAGGGCTTGGGAGGAAGACAGGGAGGACTGTGGTGGTGTCAGCAGTGACGGGAAAGCTGTAGGGAGGAGGGGGTCTGGGAGGGAAGATTCAGTTTTAAACATGTATCTTACATCTTTATTTTTGGTCCTGTCTCCCCACTAGATTGTAATCTATTTGTGGGCAGGACCGTGTCCTCTTGTACACTCTCTCAAGTGCTTAACACAGTGCTCTGCATAGAGGAGGTCACTAAATACCATTGATTGATACTAGGGGAGATAGACAGTAATTAAAATATCACATACTGAGATAGGAGGAATTAGACTAAGCGCCTGCTGCCCAAATTGGAGATAATCAACCTATGGTATTTACGGAGCACTTCCTGTGGGTAGAGCACTGTAATTAAGTGCTTGGGAATGTACAATATAACAAGGTAGGTAGATATAATCTCTGCCCTCAAGGAGCTTACAATCTACAGGGGGAGGCAGGCACTCAAATACATTACAGATAGGGGAAATGGCAGCCCGCTTCTATTCATTTTCACCCACTCCCTAGGAGAACTCATTCATTCCCACAGCTTTAACTATCACCTCTACATGGATGATTTCCAAATCTACCTCTCCAGCCCTGATCTCTCTCCTCTGCAGCCTCGTATTTCCTCCGGTCTTCAGGAAATCTCTACCTGGACGTCCCACTGACACCTCAAACTTATCAAATGTACAAAACAGAACTCCTTCTCTTCCCATCCGAACCCTGTCTTCCCCTAGACTATCCCATACATCACTTCTTATTCTCCCTGTCTCACGAGGCCACAACCTTGGCATTATCCTCAACTCACCTCCTACTTATGCATTCTGTTCCAAATCCTGTCAGTTCTACCTTTACAACGTTGTTAAAATCTGCCCTCTCTCCTCCATCCAAACAGTTACCACGCTGGATCTAAGCACTTGTCGTATCCCACCTTGACTACTGCATCAGACTCCTCGCTGATCTCCCTGCCTCCTGTCTCTCCCCACTCCAGTCCACACTTCATTCTGTTCTCCAGATCATTTTTCTAAAAAAAAAAAGTTGTTCACAGCTCCCCACACCTCAAGAACCCCCAGTGGTTGCCAATCCATCATTGCATCAAACTCCTCATCATTTATTTAAAGCTCTCACTCAATCATTCCACCCTCTCCTCCATCGCCTCCCTCTTTCCCCTAGGCCACGCTGCTTCTCATCTGGGTGCAGAGCACTGTGCTTGGGGGAGTCCAATACAGCTGGCAGACACGTTCCCAGCCCACAGGAAGCTGACAGTGTAGTGGAATCCTTGCTTATTTCCTACTACAACCCAGCCCACACACTTCATTCCTCTAACGCCAAACTACTCACTGCACTTCAATCTCATCTGTCTCCCTGCCAATCCCTTGCTTATGTCCTCCCTGTGGACTGGAACTCCTTCCCCCTTTCTATAGGACAGACCACCACTCACCCCATCTCCAGAGCCTTATTAAAACCGCATCTCCTCCAGGAGGCCTTCCCCGGCTGAGCCCTCCCCTCCCCTCTTCTCTCCCCCTTCTGCGTCACCTATGCACTTGTATCTGTACCCTTTAAGCCCTCGATATTCACCCGACCCTCAGCACCACGGCACTTCCGTACATCTCTAATTTATTCTAATGTCTGTCTCCCCGTCTAGCAACTCTGTTGTACTGTACTCTTCCAAGCGCGTAGTTCAGTGCTCTGCATACAGCGAGCATTCAAACATCACCGACTGAATGACCGGGCAGTAGACTCACCGTGAGAGCTGAACGACACGGAAGAGTCGAAGGTGACAGCGAGGTGGCCTCTGCGATGGGCAGGGAGGGCAGAGGTGTTGTCAATCTGATTGGAAAGTTAGAAAGAGGAGGCAGAGGTGAATTCTGTTTTAGATAGACAGCTCTGGGTTCAGCTGGGGAGGTCCCGGGAAGCTTTCTTGGCCACGTGGAATGTCAGGAGGGATTTTCCAGAGGGGAGGACTGGATGAGTAGTTTCAGGTGAGGTGTTTTCAGGCACGTAGAGCAGCATCCCAGCGGGGGCGGGTGGGAGCAAAATGAGAAGCTGAGAGGAGGGAGGCAGTGGGGCCTTATGTTTTATGCCGAGCCCAATCTTGCTATCTCTTCACCCCCGCTGCACCCAGCCCTAACCCAAGGTCATTTCAGACCCCAAATCTGTCACTTTCTGAAAGTACACCTTGGGAGAAGTGCCAGTGTTTCCTCTCCCTAGGCCCCCGTGTGTGCCAAAATGTGGGCTCCTAGGAAGGAGGAGGCAAGAGAGGACCCCAGCTATCACAAAAAAAATTTCCTAAAATGAAAAATGAAAAGGACAGTGGAGTCTGTCTGTTATTATTGGAGAAAACCTTATTAAGTGTTGGTGAAAAAAAACAAAAACAAACCCAGGTCTGCTCATCTTGGCAAATGGGCCATTGCTTGTAGGGCCTCATCCTCACCTGAGAATGCCATGTTAAGGAGACCGATGAGGAATGTCGCCAGCCCCTCACCGTCTGTGACGAGGGAGACCGCAGTCACTCTCGGTGGTGCTGTGGATCCCCACAAGAGCTTCAGAGACACCCACGCATCCTTGTTGGCCCTCGTTTCAGGGCACTGGAGCCGAGGCATTTCCCCAGTGTCCCCGATCTTCCCTGCCACGTTCCGTTGGACATGACTTGTCCACTTTGGATTCCTTTGGACCGGGGCCATAGGAGCTTCAAGGAGCTGTCTGTCCACCGATCGATCGACTTGCTTCACGGGGCTCTTTGATCTCAGAGCCTCTCTCCCCAACCCGGACTAAAGGGCTAGGCTTGGAGGGGGAGGCTGAGATGCTCAGAGTCACACGGAACCTCAGTCCCTCCAAGGAGGAGGCGCACACACTGAGAGCCGACCACGTGGCTGCATCCGTGTTGTCGCGGAGCTTCTTCAAGACATCTTCATCTCTCCTGGGGTCCAACATGTGGCCTGTTGGACAATTCAAGACATTTCAGGTTCATCACCAGCAAAAGTTTGGGATGTGGCAAAGCCAGGGCTTGATCCCGTGTCAAAAGGCAAAAATGCATAAGTTCTCCAGATCTTTCCATCAGATGACAGTCAATAAAGTGCAACTGCTTAAATCTCGGGGCAGCGATTTTTTTGTTTGTTTATTTTTTTACTGGTGAGATGAGTTTTGAAATCTCCCACAACAATCTGCATGTCAGATATTGGCATTGATCCTTATTGACTCCATAATGTCCAAGAGCTGCCTACACTGGCCTAGGTTTGGAAAAGGCTGAGGTGCTCAAAGCCAGCTGGGCCTCTGGCTGTTCGCTGCGGTGGGCACTCAACCCACAAGAATCAAGACATACACAGAGCACGGGCCCGGGAGTCAGAGGGACTTCGGTTCTAATCTCGGCTCTGTCACGCGTCTACTGTGTGACCTTGGTCAAGTCACTTAGCTTCTCTGTGTCTCATTCACTTCATCTGAAAAATGGATATAAAGACTGGGAGCCCTTTGTGGGACAGAGTTACGTCCAACTCGATTTGCTTGCATCCAGCACAGTGCCTGGCACATAGTAAGTGCTTAACAAATATCATTATTATTATTATTGTTATAATTATCATAATAATACATGGCTGCACCAAAGGAGAATTCAGTAAATAATACTACTATCAGCAGCTGGAAAGTTGGAAAATCTCTTCCAGCTTAGACGCTCGGCTACCAGGACCCCAAGTTTCCCACACAGTGCCATCTGCCAGGGACCTCTCCCTCCCCAAATTCCAGTCTGCAGCGATAGCTCTCACACCCAGAGATTCCCGTGGGATCCTCCGCCACCAGGAAATGGGCTTCTCGGTCCCCACCCAATACCGCCCGAGCCCCACATAACCAGATCCACCTACAGCCCGACAGCATAAAAGGGGGTAGGAAGCTGAGGAGAGCCAGCCGGCCGGAGCCCGCAGGAGCGGCCGGAGCCTGCAGGAGCAGCCGGAGCCGTGACGCACAGACAGGCCCTGAGGGTAAGCACGGGGATGGCTGCCTGCCCATCTGGCTGCAGCTGGATGAGCTGCCTCGATGGCTTCTGCTGGTCTCTGCCGGCCTCGGGGCCCTGTCCTGCCCGGACTCGTCTCCCGGGGGTGGCTTCTTGGCTCCCAGGCTGGCCCTGGCCGGGCTGGGTGGGGGGAGGTAGCCCCGGCAGAGCCTCATCCCCCGGGGCGGGAAGGGGGTAAGGCTGGGGCCCAAAGGAGACTACAGGTGGGCACGAAAACAACTGCTCCAGAGCTCCAAGGCAGCTCTGCCTATGGATGTCTGGCTATTTTCTGAGCTACCCTGAGCACTGTGTGACTCACTGGGGCTTAGACAGTGCCCAATACTCCCATTCTTGAAGCCAAACGACGAGCTGGGGCTTGTAAATTCCTTCACTCTCACTGCTCCCATCCCCTTCACTGGGAAACTATGAGTAGAGGAGGGACAGAAGTCCCTGCGGTGTGACATCCTGCTCTAGGGCGTCAGGCAAAATGATCCCTCTTACTCCCGCTACTATCCAAAACCTATGATGGCAGTGGAGTTGATAGTGGCTCTGGGCTACTCCTGGGGTAGCCCTATCTATGGCTACTAAAGATGTAGCCTCTCCTTGGAAGACCCCGGGAGTGTAGGATTCCAAGTGGTGACAGAAGAGGTGGGGCACCTCAGTTCTGACTGACGAGCCACCATTCACCGATCACTCTGCAGTAGAGGTGGGGATTTCCATCCCTGTATCCTGACAGAAGTCCACTGAATTCCAGGGATACCAGGGGAGGAAGGAAGGGAGAGATGGTGTCGGGCCCTGGAGCCAGGATGCCCCCAAAATGACCCACCTCGACTTTCCAGGAGCCGAGCTGACCGCACCATGTCCGGCCAGGATCAGAGACCAGAGCCGGAGTCTCCCTCACAGACCAGAGTGGGGAGATGCCACTCTGGACACCATAAGATGAGTAGCAATCGCCTCTGGGCTTTGTCAGGTGCTGGGGAAGAGGTGACGGCTTCTGGACCACCTCAGTGGCCCCTGGGGGGTGTGGGGTGGCTCTGGGGAAGGGTGGGTTGGGAAACCCAGCCCCTCCACGCCCCAGAGTCTGATGTACCCTGGCTGCTTCCAGGGCATCGCAGGGGTGTTCCCAGAGGGGCAGCAGCTGTGTCAGGCAGGCCCCACGGGGGCGACTGCAGCTTATTTTAGGGGCTGGGGCCGGGCCCCCAGCTGGCACCCCGAACTGCATCCTTCCTCCCTTGTGGCCCTGCTCCCCAGCTCCAGTCCTTGGGCTCAGTTCTCGCCCTGGGAGTGTCCGGCCTTCTGACTGGGGATGCCCAGTCCACATAACATGGAGGACTGATCAAGTATGGGGTGAATTTGCTCCAACATAACAAGGCCCCCCAAAATCACCATGGTGACCAGATGGGGAGGTCTGGGTAGAGCCAGTAAAGGGCAGGGGACTCGCTCGGGCTACTTCCCGGAACTGTGCATCCTTGTGCCAGCTCCTGGCCCAGAGATGCTTGGTGACCCCCTTCCTCCACTTGATGGTTGACCCAGAACAATTTCACCCAGCAGCAAAGTGCTCAGCAAACCCTTCCCCAGCATGTGACTGCACTGTGGCCCGGAGGTGGCGAGGGAAGGAGGAAAGGGCACAAAGAGTGGGCAGAGGGGTCAGAGTCATGTAGATTAGAGACAGAACCAGAAACCAGGTTCCCCCAAGTGGGAACTGGACCTGGGGGACCAGAGGGGAGAGGAATAGAAAGAAGAAACAGTTGCAGGAGAGCAGGGAGAAAGTCAGGAGAACAAGAAGACTGGCCGGGAAAGCTCGGAGAAAATCATTAATGTGTTGAGTGTCTCCTTTGGATGTAGCACTGTACTAGGCTCTGAAGAATATGCCTAAATCATAAACTGAAGGCAGCCCCTGCCCACAAGGAGCTTACCGACACATGAACATCCTAACTTTCAGTCCTCTAAAGTCTCCACTGCTCTCGATATTTACAAAGGTTCCCGCTCCGGGCTTGGCCCACCTGACTGGTAGGAGGGGGCCGGGCTGGGGGGCTGCAATGGCGGCCGTGCTCCCTCCCTCTTGGACCCACGAGTCCTCAAACACCTCATTCCCTTCCCCATCCCGCCAATGGCGGAAAAGGTAGAGAACAGGGGCCTGGAGACAATCTGGATAGGAAAGGCAAAGAAATCCACTTTCTGGGAAACCGACCCAAAATGTTCAAGCACCAACTGGGACTAGTGATGATCAGGCCCGTTAGCTGACTAGTTTAGATGATTTTAACTGTTTGATGGTGCCCTCTCAGAATCTGTTTCTTGTTGGCTATGTTCCCCAGACTGAGATTCACCTCAGTCGCATTTTGTCCGACTCCTTTAAGAGAAAGAAAAGAACACACCTCTCAAGGGGATGCTGTGTGACATATCTGGCAAATACCTGTTCCTGGTTGATAAGACCCTCATAGCTGCCTTCCTCACTCACAACACAGAACCAAGTGAGTCACAGATCTGGCCGTTTCTGGCATCTCTCCCTGCCTCTGGGGACGTTGGAAGGACGGGGAGGGGCCAGGACTCTTCCCTTGGCTGGTGGTGGTGCTGCTGCTGAGCCCGGCCGATCTCCCAGGGAACCGGAGAACCCACCTTCCTCCCCTCCCTCCTCGGGCAAGGACCAGCCCGGGACCACAGCTTGGTCTTGGGGCTGGCATTAGCAGCACAGTGTGTGGGATGAGGGGTGGAAAGCCTGAGTGAGGCGGAAAAGTTCTACGTTCAGCTAGACACTCTTACCGGCGCTGCTGGGGGTCCCACCCTGCTTGTTCAGAGCAGAGGTCGCTCTGGAGACGGCCCCCTTGCTCTCCAATCCTGCCCAGGAAGAGTTTCTGGTGTTGGCTGGATTGTGGAAGGATGCTGAGCAGGTGGAGGGAGGGGGAGAGGAGGCAGGGAAATGTGGAGACTGAACAGGAGCATTTCCTGTGGTACAGTGGCGGCCTGGCCCAGGGCAGAGGGGTCAGAGAGCCCAGAGATGAACCTGGAAGTTCTCTCTTTCCCTTGGAGTCCCTGCCAGCTGGGCAGGGGGCCCTGAAGGGTCCCTGTCCCCAACCCATCTTGGGTTCACAGCTCCATGACACGCTCAAGGTACCCACTTCATCTCCCTCTGCTCTTTTCTCAGCTGTTTTTCTGATCCTACCGGTCCAGGGCAGCGAGTCAGGGGTGTCAGGGAACTCCATTTACTTGGGAGTAGAGGAAGGAGAGCGGTGCTTATGCTGCATTGAGTCCGGAGGCCAGCCCACTTTGCAAGTGAAGGTGAGTTCTAGGGGATGGGAACCTGATCCCCAAGGGAGAAACCTGTGTACATGCCCGTGGTGGGTAGGTGTGCTCATGTGGCCACCCAGAACCTGTCTTCTGGTTCACTCTGAGTAACTCTGAGATCAAATTTGCTTAACGGAGAGTCTTCTGCCCTTGCCATATGGCCCTTCCCCAAGCCACGTTTTCCAAAGTGGCGGTGCAGCCCCCGGGCCCAGTCTGAGGGGAGCAGCACTGTGCCCCAAGCGAAGGGGGCATTCCGGCCTGGCGGCTGAGGTGCTGAGAGCCCAGCTTATTGGACGGACGAAGCCCTGGGCGGTGTGCCATGGGGCAGCAGGGGCAAAAACCTGGACACAAAAGATTGTCTGGCCTCACCCTGATCTGACGTTGCCCCACATAGCCCTCACAGTGAGGTCCCCCTGGGGCAGTGGGAGAGGAATCTGGACAGTAGGACAGCGCCCAAGGCTGGGAGGCAGTGGGAAACTGATTAACCCCAGCAGCCTTGGAACTCCTGTCCCCTCTATCACCTCCCAAGCTTCTTCCCCCCTCACACCTTTCCCCCATCCCTCAGGAAAAGAACTTAATGGATCTGTACCACAACGGGGACAAGTCTCATCGCTTCACCTTTTATACACAACCGACCGGGACAGGCACGGTCAGCTATCAATCGGTGGCTCATCCCGGCTGGTTCATCTGCACCTCACCCTATCCCGAAGAGCCCGTCACCCTGACGAACAGACTCGGAGAAACCCAGATCACAGATTTTCTTTTTCAAAATAAAAAGACCAGATGAGGGTCTGAGTGTCTGGGGGGCCCGGACCCCATCAGACCAGACAGGGCTCTTCTCTCCGCTCAGAGGGATCTGCTCTGCTCTGCTCTCTGCTGGGATCTGTTCTGTTCTGCTCCTGAACCCTCACCGTCACGGCCTCTCCTTTCCCAGGATGCGGCTCGGACCTTCTGTTCTCTCCCAGGGTCCGAGGTCTCTCTCAGATCTAAGGGAACCCAGAGGTTCAGACCCAGAGTGTCTCTGCCTCCTCCAGACAGGCCCATGAAGCCTCTCCGCCTGGTCCTTCTTCCGTGGACCCTGCTGGGGGCCGGCCAGGGAGCAGAAACAGTTCCAAGTTCCCGGCCTCTTCCAACTCAGTCCCGTCAACCTGTCTCTGTGCCCCTCAAGCTCCCCGTACCCATTAAACTGCTTCCATGGCGGGACAGACCCCAAAGGTATGAGACACTGAGGAGCGTGCACGGCAGAAGGGCAGTGGGAGAAGGGAGTTTGGGTAGCGGGGCAGAGGAGAGGGTGAGGGTTGGGCTACCACAGACCCTTCCTGACACCTCTCCCTGTTCCTCGGTTGCCAGGGCTCCCAGAGGCGGGAGCAGTTTTGGGTTTGCCACTACTGTTCTTCCTGATAGAAGGAAAGTAAAGTGAACCTCAAGTTCAAAATGGGGTATCGTCTTCCCCCCGGGACAATGTGGCCGAGCGAAGGAATGGGGGGCCAAGGGAGGGAGACGGTGACGGGCAAATACCCAGAGCACCAAAACCTATTACAAACATTGTTCCCAGGCTCAGCTGCAAGCACAGCAAGGAAGCCACATGGAGAGAGATGCACACAGACACACAACATTGTCACCTATGGGTCTTTGAAAATCCACAACTGCAGTAAATAGGCAGGAAGGCCGGGTCTCCCAGCCTGAGGAACTTCTCCGGTCCCATGAGGCTCAAGCTGCGGCTCTGAGAGAGACCTTGGATCCTCCCCAGCCCCGCCGAGGAAGGGTGACCGAAGACTGACAGCGGGCACCCTGGGACCTGGCACCCAGGTGCAGGCAGGGCCGCTCAGGTGAGGGCAGGGGGTGGCTGAGAGTCGGCGGGGTGGGAAGGAGGGAGGGAAGAAAGTAGAGAAGAAGCTTCTCCAGCCCAAGATGAGCTCACCCACCAGGCACTGGAGCAACACCCTGGGCGCTTCTGGTGACAGGAAGTGCCAGACGGCAGGGGGCAAAGCTGATCCGCCCCTGGCTCCAGTGCCCACCAACCTTAGCTTCTTGGTCTGGTTGCCATCAACCTCAGAGTGCGCGTGCACACTCCTTCTTCTAAAATGTCACCCTGGGCATGACTGTCTGCAGCTCAAAAACCTCCAACGATAACCCATTCCTCACTAATACTAATAATGGTATTTGTCAAGCGCTTACTAGATGCCAGGCACTGTACTATGCATCGGGGCGGATACAGGCAAATCGGGTTGGACACAGTCCCCGTCCCGTGTGGGGCTCACAGTCTTAACTGTGGTAAGTAACTGAGGTAACTGAGGCACAGAGAAGTGAAGTGATTTGCTCAAGGCTTCATTCTTTCCCAGGCCACCCACGTGTTCTGCATTCCCAGCCACCCAGAACACGCAGGACACCTCAAATTAGGTACTCGATTCCTTAACGGCTTATTTAATCCAATACCCATCTTTCCATTCTCTCTCTCTGGATCTGCGCTAAAACCCAGACGAGCCCAAATTCAAATTTACATACCCTCTTTGGGTGCTCGAAAAATGCACTGACTTCAGAGGTCGGAGCTGGCTGACTCTTTGGAGGAGGTCTGGGTTTAAGGGGATTTCCTTCTGCCAGAAGGGACCCCAAAATTACTTGGAGTGAGGAACACCCACCTTCCGCCAGACTGCATCAACTCAAACTATTTCCTTGCTACAGCCAAAGTGTTTGTTCCCCTGGTAACAATACCATTCGTAGTATTTATCATCATTAATTATGGTATTTATTAAACTCTATGTGCTAAGCACAAGAAAAACAAGACACATATCCTGTCTCACAAGGCCTGTAGAACAAGGAAAGTTAATTACAATTTGTAAAAGCAGATTATAGATTAAAATGGTCAAGTTAAAGAACATTAAAATAAAGGAGCGAAACATTCCTTGCAGGGAACAGACTTCAGGCTCCTCCCACCCACAGGTAAGAAACCACCACAACTTGTGTGTAATAAATATGAATTAATTAATTAGTGACTTTACAACAGTCCCTGAGTGAGGGTGGGTGGGAGGAGAAGAAGAGAGGATTCCCAGGTTATGGGATGACCCTCCTGCTCTTTACCCCAAAACAGACCCTGGAGGTGTCGGGATGTTTCCTGAGGGTCCGAGACACTTAAATTGAAAGTTCAAATGGAAAATGAGTTGTAGCTCAAAGTGGAGCCTGTTTCCTAAAGAGGAACTTCTCATCCTTCCACCCAAATACTGAACTCCCCCTGTCTTTCCCATCACTTTAGACACGGCTATCCTCCCAGTATCACATGCCCGTAACCTCGCTATCACCCTCAACTCATCTCTCTCATTCAATCCACATATTCAATGTCACAACACCCTGTCGGTTCAATCTTTGCAAGACTTCTAAAATCTGCCCTTATCCCTCCATCTAAACTGTTACCTATCTGATCCACGGACTTCTATCCCACTGTAATTACGTGATCATTGTCATCTGCCTCCTCAATGACGTCCCCACCCTAGTCCATACTTCACTCCGCTGCCTGGATCATTTTTCTTAAAAAAACAAAATCCATTCAGTTCACGTCTCTCCACTCCTCAAGGGCGTCCAGGAAGGGTGACAGAGTTTAGACAGCGGGTCCCCTTCCACCTCCTCATCAAACAGAAACTCCTTGCCATCGGCTTTAAAGCACTCCATCGGCTCGTGCTCTCCTACCTCACCACACATCAATTCAGCCCACACACTTCCCTCCTCTAACACCAACCTACTCACTGTACCTTGACCTCATCTATCTCGCCGCCGACCCCTCGTTCACATCCTCCCTCTGGCCTGGAACTCTCTCCCTCTTCATATCCAACGGAAGATCACTCTCCCCACCTTCAAAGCCTTATTACAAGCACAGCGCCTCCCCGGGGCCTTTGTCGACTAAGCCCTCATTTTTCCCACATTCTCCCTTCTACGGCATCTATGCACTTGGATCTGCACCCTTTAAGCACTGGATATTCACCCCACCCTCAGCCCCACAGCCCTTACATACGCATCTGTAAATTATTTCAACGTCTGTTCAGTCCTGTAGACTGAAAGCTCCCTGTGGGGCGGCGTGACCTGGTGGATCAAGGCAGGCCCCGGGAGCCAGGGGACGTGGGATCCAATCCCAGCTCCTCCACTTGTCTGCTGTATGACACTGGGCAAGTCACAACTTCTCTGTGCCTCCGTTTCCTCAACTGCAAAACGGGGACTCAATACCCGTTCTCTCTCCTACTTGGACTGTGAGCCCTGTGTGGTACAGGGATTGTATCTGGCCTGATTAACCTTTATCCATCCCAGTGCTTAGAACAGTGCTTGACACATAGTAAGCGCTTAACAAATACCACACACAAAAAACAACTCTGTTTTAATTATACTCTTCCAACTCCTCAGTATAGTGGTCTGTACACAGTAAGTACTCAGTCAATACCGCTGATTGACTGGTTGAGAGGTGACAGGCCTTGGAATTCAGGGGCCTGGAGTTGGGCTGGGACTCAGAGGGGGACAGGAAAGGAGGGGAGAATGATTTTTCAGACACAAAAAGGCAGCAAGACGGCAAGTAACGTGGCCTTGTGGAAGGAGCACGGGCCTAAGGTTCAGAGGACCTGGTTGCTAATTCTGATTCTGCCACTTGTCTGCTATGCCACCTTGGGCAAGTCGCTTCACATCTCTGTGCCTCAGTTTCCTCATCCATAAAATGAGGGTTAAATATCTGTTCTTCCCCAAGCCTTAGACTGTGATCCAAGCGGGAAAGGGACTGTGTCCAACCTGATTATTCTGTGCCTACCCTAGTGCTTAGTAAGGTGCCTGACTCATAGTAAGGGCTTAACACATGCCACAGTAATAATAATAATTGTCACCCTTGCACTTGGATTTTATAATTACAACTATAATCATTATTATTACTATTATTACTACTTCCCTAACTCAGCTTGACCCTCCACGAGGTCAGTCCCTTCCTATCTCTGAGCCTCAACGTGCCTAACCAGACGATGCTGAAAGCCACGGCAAGAAGGAAGCGAGTCATTCAGGTCGACCCAATGCTCTGCAGTAGCCCAACCCCCAGCAGGTCAGCTGGGAGGGGTGTGGATGACGGAGGAAAGGGAAATCCAAGAGCCAGCCTGTGTATTTGTCAGCCACGCCTCATGCCTTGTGAGTTTCCCACGGTGGCCGGGGGGAGGCAAATAAAGCCAATCGATCAATAATGATATCTGTTGAGTGCTTAAAATGTACTAAGCAATTGGGAGAGTATGATGCAACGGAGTTGGCAGACATGATCCCTGCCCTCAGGGAGTTTACAATCTAGTAGGGGAGAAAGGCATCACGATAAATTACGGCCTGGGGAAGCAACAAAGTGTAAGGATAAGTAGAGAAGTATTGTGGGGCTGGGGGTGAGGTAAAGTGCTTCAGGGATACAGACCCAAGTACGAAGGTGACACAAAAGGGAGGGTAAATACACGGTGGGGAAATAAGAGGTTACTTAGGGAAGGCCTCTTGGAGGAGATAGCATTTCAGCATGGCTTTGAAGTGGGGAAAGTGATGGTCGGTCACATATAATAATAATAATAATAATGATGGTTTCTGTTAAGCGCTTACTATGTACCAAACACTGTTCTAAGCACTGGGGTAGATACAAGGCAATCAGGTTGAACGCAGTCCCTGTCCCACGTGGGGCTCACAGTCTCAATCCCCATTTTACAGATGAGGTAACTGAGGCACAGGGAAGTGAAGTGACTTGCCCAAGGTCACAGAGCAGACAAGCGGCGGAGCTGGGATTAAAACCCACGACCTCTGACTCCCAAGCCCGGGCTCTTGCCACTAGGCCATGCTGCTTCTCAAGGGGAGAGGGGAGGGAGGATATGAGCAAGGGCTCGAAAGTGAGAGAGACAAAACTAGGGTAGAGCAAATAGACTGGTATTAGAGGAGCAAAGTGTGTGGGCTGGGGATTAAGCCAAGTTTGGTAGGAAGGGGATGTCTTTCCTTCTCTGTAGTCTCACACTTCCCTCCAGCTTTTCAAAATATTTCTACTTGGATTTCCCACTGACACCTCCAACTTAGCAGGTCCAAAACAGAATTTATCTTCACATCCAAATCCTGTCCTCACCCTGATTTTTCCATCACTGTAGAGAGCCCCACCATGCGTCCTGTCTCACCAACTCATAACCTTGCCATTGTCTCCAACTCATCTCTCTCATTCAATCCACATATCCGATCTGTCACTAAATGCTGTCGGTTCAACCTTCACGACATCATTAAAATCTGCCCAGTCCTCTCCATCCAAACGGTTATCACGATAATCCAAGCGCTTACCCTAACCTGATTACTGCATCAGCCTCCTTGCTGACCTCCGTGCCTCCTGTCTCTCCCCATTCCAGTTCACACTTCACTGTGCTGACAGGATCATTTCTCTACAAAAACGTTCAGGCCATGTTTCCTCATTCCTCAAGAACCTCCAGTGGCTGCCCATCCACCTCCATATCAAATAGAAGCCCCTTTCCATTGGCTTTAAAGTACTCAATCACCCTGACCCCTCCGATCTCACCTCGTTACTCTCCTACTACAACCCAGCCCGCACAATTCACTCCTCTAATGCCAACCGTCGCACTGTATCTTGATCTCATCCATCTTGCCACTTACCTCTTGCCCACATCCTTCCTCTGGCTTGGAAAGGTCTCCCTCTTTATATCCAATCGACCATCACTCCCCAAATCTTCAAACCCTTTCTGAAGGCACATCTCCTCCAAAAGGCCTTCACAGACTAAGCCCTCATTTTCTCTTCTCACACTCCCTTCTGTGTCACCTTTGAACTTGGATTTTTTTCCTTCTATTCACCCCTCCCTCAGCCGCACAGCATTTATGTTCATAGCCGTAATTTATTTATATTAATGTCTGTCTCCCACTTTAGACTGTAAGTTCATCATGGACAGGGAAGAAGTCTAGCAACTCTTATATTGAACTCTCTCAAATGCTTAGAACAGTGCTCTGCACACAGTAAGCAGCTCAATAAATACAACTGATCGACTGATTGAGAGGTTTGAAGTCAACAGTAAAGAGTGAATGCTTATGTGGAGATCGAAAGGCAGCCAAGTCAGTATGTCTCCAGGTTGCTGTGAAAAGCGGGGGGACAGAACATCGGCTTCTAGTAAACCCCACTGTCTTGGGGGAAATCAATCAAAAGTATTTATCGAGCACTTATCTGCCAAGAGCATTGTACTAAGCATTTGTCAAAGTGCAATACAACAGATTCGGTAGTTGTGATCCCTGCCCATGAGGAGCTTAAAGTCTACCGGGGAGAAAGACAACAAAATTAATTACAGAAAGGGGAAATCCGATAAATAATTATCCCTACCGAGAAGGGATGAAGGTGTTTTCCTCGGTCAAGAATCTTCCAAACTTCCTGGAGAGCAAGAAGGAAGATGACCGGCGTGAGAGGTGATGGGGCCGATTAACGCTGAGCTGTCCGCAACAAGGTCCCACCCAGGAATTTCTCCTCTTGCTCCAGCTCCAGCCGTGTGGGAGCAGTCCTTGCTCCCTGCCATGTCTGCCCAGTCCCCTGGGGCCGACCTGAACCCAGTCATGCACTAGAGACTCTTCAGGAACACACCCATCACGTGCCAATGGGCCACTGAATGCTGGGCAGAATCAGCAGAGAGTTATGGATGCAAGGTAAGCTTGAAGACCAAGGTCCAAATTTATAAGGATTTATCTATTTCTCTTTTAAATTGTGTCAATTATTTACAGATAGTTGCTGACATTGACGCAAGGTACAGACATCGTTTACATCTATTGCCTCTACCTTTTGATTCTTTTCTTTCCTTTCCTGAGTTCCATAGTCTGGTTTCCGCTCCCTTCGCTCCATGCAGACAGCTCTCTCTATGGGCACCGAGGACCTGCCTTCTTGCCAAATCTACAGGACTCCACTATGTCCCGCTCCTCCCTCATCTCGCCCCTGCTTTTGAGGGTCCACGGCCGCCTCCTCAGAACCCTTTCAGGCCCGTTCTACTCTCCTCCCACTTTTCCATTTCGCTGGCTGGCTCCTTTTCTGCCTCTCATCCTGTGACTGGGGGTGCTCTGGGGCCCCCTACTCTTTTCCCTCTACCCACACTCTAGGGAGAGCGGATAGCTCGCCTGCTCACCTGGCCTTGGCGGCCACCTTCTCCCAAAGCTCTCAAGAGTCAATCACCATCCCGATCGTCATCTTCGAACATGAAGAAAACCACTCTCGGGAGTTGCTCTCATTTTATCGGGAGCTTTGGTCACATACCTGCCGGGAGTTCTAAAACGCGGGACCGTCACCATTGACTAGGGGGTCTCTAGATGGTTCGAAGCCACCGACTCACCCGACTGGGATACAGATTTGCTTCTGGCTTTAGGTCTGTTCCCAGCAGAATCTCTACCCCCTCGCCACACCCCTGAGCCAGACCCACATTGATCCAGGCCAGGACTCTACCTCCAAGAGGGGCCTCAAGGCACAGGGAGGAACTGACAAGGAGCGGTTAGGGCCAGAAGGCTCCACCGAGCCTTTCCGAAGGACGGGTCCACCTGGGGCTGTGTGAGGGATTGCCAGGAGAAGAGGCAATGAGGGAGAGAGAGAAGAAGAGGAAGGGGGTGGAGGAGGAGGAAGAGATGGAGAAGAGGAAGAAAAAGGAGGAGGAGAAGATGAGGAGAAAAAGAAAGAAGGATGAGAAGGAGGAGGGGTAGAGAAAAAGAAGACGAGGAGAATAAGAAAGAGAAAGAGGAGAAGAAGAAAGAGGAGGAGGAAAGGAAGGAGAAGAAGCAGAAGAAAGAGAAGAGATTCAGGGTCAGTTGCAGGGGAAGGGGGCCTCGGCTGCTGGGGGCCACTGGGGAACGGGTGGGAGAGGGTGAAATCTGGAGATGAAGCTTCTCTTGTGCTTACAAAGACTCGGAGTGGGACGGGGAGGCACGTGGAACACTAAGGGAATATGGACAGAGTGTCCCCGGGTGGGGGTGGACGTGGATAAGGGGGACTCTCCGTAATGACATGCAGGGATTCCGATCTAACGGTCACACCAAATGACCGGCATGGACTGGGAAACCTCTTCTGGCCCGGACCCTCAGCCCCCAAACTGCCATCTGGGTGTCAAGGGCCCGGTGGTCACATCCCAGCCCGGCCCAGCTCCCGACCAGAGATCCCCACAGGCTCCTCTGCCACCAGGAAACAGTCGCCCATCCCCGCCCCGGACTCCGCCCGCACCCCAGCCCCGCAGAACCAGATCCACCAGCAGTTACCGGCGGTACAAAAGGAGGTGGAAGGCCCGGACACTCCAGAAACAGCCGGAGCAGCAGCGCAGAGCACAGGGCCCACAGGTAAGCCCAGGGACTGACACCCGCACATCTGGTTGCAATGGGACCCTCTCCCGGATGATGCCCCTCCCACACGGCTATCTGCCGGGCCTCAGCTCCCGGGTTCAGGGGTTAGAGTGGCAGACAACGTATTCCTCTGCCCGGCGATCTCCCTGACAGAGAATGGCTGCTGGCTGGATGTCCCAGGTGTCTGCTGGGATCAGGTGGGCACCAGGGTCCCCCCTGCTGTCAAAAGCCCCATCTGTGGTCTCTCCCTCCGTCGGCTCCGCTCGGCCACAGAATGCCAGGAGAGGCTGGGTTTCCAGCTCGGACCGGCTGGGCTCTTCACGCCCGGTCTTGGCCGGGCAGGAGCCGGCCCTCCGACCCTCCGACCCCCAGCCCGGGTATCCATCTGACTGCCGGTACCCGCGCCGGAGGAGCCTGGAGACCTGGTGGTCGTGGGAGCTGGGGTGGAGTTCCCTTGGCACTCACCCCCGAGAGGCATCCTGCCCCCTATTAACTGTCCCCCACCCTTGCAGGAGCTGAACTGCCTTCACCATGTCTGCCCAAGTCCAGAAGTCTCCCTTGGATACAGATAGCCAGGGGCATAAACGTAAGGACCTGGGGCCATCTGGGTTGGGACTGAGCAGAGCTGTTGGCAGGCTGCCCTGAGGGGAGGTGGAAGGGAGGGGGCTGGGACCCCTAAAATGGCCAAGAGGAAGGGGCACTAAGGAACCCTCAGCATAGGAGCCCCTGAAAGCTGCTGCGGAGGAGTCTGAGACTGGTCACTCCCTTTGTTGGGGCAGAGGACCCCTGCCAGGCTCATAACTTTTAGGGAAGGCCCCCGCCCCACCTAAGGCACTCGGGCTGAAGTAGCCGGAGACCGTGGGCAGGTCGCTGTTGGGGGCAGACATCAAATGTGGGGAGCCCTGAGGGCAACTCCACCAGGGGTGGAGCGGGAGGTGAGGGAGAGAGATAGGCCACCTGGGCCCTAGCCCTGCTCCTCCGGGTGTCAGGGTCCAATCCGAGTGAGTCTCAGCCCTGGACCTCCCTACTCTGTCCCCATCTTGGGACCTCGTGACACAAGCTCCGGCCTGTGGGTGGGATGTGTGCGGTGCAGAGGGGGCACCGGCCTAGTACACTGCTCTGCACACAGTAAACGTTCAATCGATACAACTGAATGAACCGGCTTCACTGCCCCTGCCCCGTGCCCCCGAGCTTCTCTAGGTATCCATGGCAGGGACTGGCTGGGCTGGCCTCTTCCTAAAGGCTCCATGCCACCACTCAGCCCACACAAACCCCCGGCCCCCGTCTCTGGTTCTGTGCCAGATGACTTTGTCGGTGTCAAAATGCCCATCCATCGGTCCCAGAATTGAGAATCCTTTCCTCGGTGTCTGCGTGGCACAGTGTCTATAGAATATGCCGAATCGGCCCCCAATGGAACCCTCTGTGACACGGCCAACAAGTATTGGATGCTGGTGGATAAGACCGTCGTCGCAGTCCCCAAATCCTCTAACACCAACCCAGGTGAGTCCCAAACTGCCCTGTTCATGGCTTTTTTTTTAATGGCATTTCTTAAGCACTTACTTTGTGTCAAGCACTGTTCTGAGGCTCCTTCTCTGCCGCTGGAGCAAATGGAGGGTTTGAGGGGTTGGGTGGTCAAGGGGAGGGACTAAGGCTCTCATATTAAGTGCCGACGTATCCGGCAGGTGCTGCGGGAAACCAAGGCCCGGCCCCAGGAAAACGGTCCGGTCCAGATCCGGGCCACCCCGACAGGGTGCTGGCTCAGCCCGGTCTGGAATGACCGGTTTCCATCCACGGATCTGCTGGGACCGCGCTTCAGGCCGGGGGCGGCCTCCGTGGCCGCTTCCCGGCCCGTCACGGCAGGGGCAGCGGGAGATCTGGCTAGGGAGAAGAGGGGGTGACTGAGGGAGGAGCAGAGTGAGCTTCCAAGCTGGGGCGCGCTGCGCACGGACCGATCTGAAAGGGGTGGAAACTCCGGGTGGGAGTGAAGGGGTGAGCAAGGGCTCAGAGACGGGAGAATGAGGTTCGGTGAGGAGGCCTGGAACTTGAGGGAAATGGTCACAGCCCCGAGCACATAGATCAGTTGCTCCGCGCGCGGAGTCGGCCGGCCCGCAAGACTTTTCTCTCCTGAATTTAGAGATTCTGCCCAACTTCTTCCTGGGTTCTTTCCCACAGGATTCTAAGAAAGTAGTACTAAGGAACAGGTTGATGCCAGAATATGCTTCCCCCTCTCCCTCCTGCCCCTTGATCTCAGTTCCGCCCTCAAGTGGGGTTCAGGCCCTGCCAACACAGACCGGGTCCCCCCTCTTCCCAACCCTCTCAATATCTCGGGCACCAGAAATCTCCCCAGACCCTCTGCTCTCCTCTACACACAAACCCGATGCTCCGTACTCCACGGCCCACGGACATAACTGGGTTGACGGCGACTGAGCCAGGTTCTAAATGAAAACAGCGGGTCCCAGGGGATAGAGCAAAGGCCTGCAAGTCAGAAGGACTTGGATTCTACACCCGGCCCTGCCACTCGTCTGCCTCGTGACCTAGGGCAAGTCACTTCACTTCTCGGTGCCTCAATTACCTCAGCTGTAAAATGGGGATTAAGATCGTGTGCTCCAAGATAGACCGGGGCTGTATCCAATCTGATTACCTCGTAACTACCCCACTGCTTAGAACAGCGCCTGGTACATAGTCAGCGCTTAACAAATGCCATTAAAAAAACAAGATCCACCAAAATACAGACTTCCCCAAGGGGTCTGGATGACTCTAAAAGCCTCCCTCTCCCGCCCCATCTACCGACAGACCCCGTGCTCTCCGATGCTCCTGCTCTATCTTTCTCCAGAACCTTGCTGGGGTGGGGCACACCTAGACCTGCGGCCTGGAGCGCAGAAAGAGACACCGACACTGTGAAGGAGTCTAGACAGGAGCCCAGCACGCAGCCATTGTGTTAGGAGGACTCGGCACGGGGCGCAGAGATTAGAGCGGGAATTAATGGGTACAGTCCCTGTGCACCCCACATGGGACAGGGATTATGCCTGACCTGATCACCTTCTATCTAACCCAGTGCTTTGCCCAGGATTTGGCACCAAGTAAGCACTTACAAAAATACAATTATTATTATTATTATTACAGGGCCTCTGCCTTCGCCTGAGGCCCCACCAGCCAGCAGAGGGTACTCCAAAGGAGCTCTGCCCCCTGCCCGGGCCCTTCCCACAGAACAGGGCCAAGCCCAGGCCACATCTAGTCTGGTTTGCAGCTTCACGATCCAGCCGGCCACTGCACCAACTTCACCTCCTCTCCCCCTGCTCTTTTCCCAGATATTTTCACCTTAATGCCCAACAGAGACCCGACAGCTGTGGAGAAGGGGAAGCCTGTTTACATTGGAATCCAGAATAAAGACCTGTGCTTGTGCTGCGAGGACTCTGGGGGCCAGCCCGTGCTGCAGGTGAAGGTAAGGCCCGGGGGACAGGGCTGGAGATCTGATCACGGGGAAACCTGGCACAGTGTTGGGGGGAGGGCGCAGGGCCCATCTCCTGCTTCACTCCAAGAAGCTCTGACATGGAATCGTCTGGAGACTCCTCTGGCCAGAGACAGGGTCACCCACCACTGCCCAGCCCGGTTCTCCACGGTGAGGTTCTCCTGGGACAGTGGGAGCAGAGCCAAGACTGTGGCACAGCACAGGAGGCCGAGGGGCAGCGGGAGGCGGACTGACCGCGGGAGCCCCGAATTCCTGACCCCTCCCCTGTGCCCAGACCCCATCTCTCCCCACGGTGTCCAGGGCTACTGCCCGTCTAGAGGTCGAGAGGCCTTTTCCCCCGGACTCACCTTTCCTCCCCTCCCCCAGGACAAGAAGATCATGGACCTCTACCATAACGGGGACAAGTCTAACTGCTTCAGATTTTATCAGAACAAATCCGGGTCGGACACACACAGCTTTGAATCGGTGGCTCACCCCGGCTGGTTCATCTGCACCTCCCCGCACACCGAGGAGCCCGTCAGCCTGACGGACAAACGGGGAGAAACCCATTTCACAGACTTCTGTTTTGAACTTAAATAAGCCCTGACGGAGGTCTCAGCTTCTGGTGCGCTCGGGCCCAGCAGCTCCCAGCGTGGCCCCTTTCCCCTGCCTGGGACACACTGGGTCCTCAAGGCTTCCAGCCCCTCCTCTCCCAAGATGAGTCCCAGTGGCTGCAGAAGGAACCCTCGGGCTCCACCGGCTCAAGTCGGCCGAGGTCGGGCCCGGCAGAGGGGCCGGAGAGCAGGGAATCTCCGCTACAGGGGACGCTGGGGATAGGACAAGTCTAGCCACTTCTCATCAAAACGAATCCGGGTCGAACACGCACAGCTTTGGATCGGCAGCTCACCCTCACCTCAGGAGCCCACCGGCCTGACGGACTTACGAGGAGAAATCCAGATCTCAAACTTCCATTTTCAATGCACGGAAAAGCCCAGACGGGTCAACTGAGAGTCCGAGAGGCCTTCCCTGACTAAGCCCTCCTGCCTCGCCTACGCACTCGGATCGACACCCTTTCAGCACTTGCTATTCATCTCACTGCACTCCATAGAGATCCTCTGCTCTGTCCCCTGATGCTTCCACTATCTCATTTATTTTAATGTTCATCTCCTCTTCTAGACTGTAAGCTCTTTGTGGGCAGGGAGCATTTCTCCCAATTCTATTATAGCCACTTAAGCGTCTCATACAGCGCCCTGTACCAAGTAAACACTCAATAAATACCATTGACGGATGGGGTCCAGAACCCTCATTTCCCAAGGCAGTGGTGGAAACTCTGCTCTCCCTTGGGCTATCGTGTCTCTCTCAGTATCGAGAACAAGCGGCTGCAGATGGAACCCATGGGCTCTGAGTCAACTCCAAACCCCAACCCGCCCCAAGCTTTTTTTTTAAAAATGGTACTTCTTAAGTGCCAGGCACTGTACTAAGCGCTGGGGTAGACACAAGATCATTGGGTCACTAGAGAAGCAGTGTGGCTCAGTGGCAAGAGCACGGGCTTGGGAGTCAGAGGTTGTGGGTTCTAGTCCCGGCTCCGTAATTTGTCAGCTGTGTGACTTTGGGCAAGTCACTTCACTTCTCTGTGCCTCAGTTACCTCATCTGTAAAACGGGGATTAAGACTGAGAGCCCCACGTGGGACACAACCTGATTACCTTGTATCTCCCCCAGGGCTTAGAACAGTGCTTGGCATATAGTAAGCGCTTAACAAATACCATCATTATTCTTATTAGGTTGGACACTGTCCCTGTTCCACATGGGGCTTACAGGGTAAGATGGAGGGAGGAGGCTCAGCCACATCGCTTATAATAATAATAATGGTGGTATTTGTTAAGCGCTTACCATGTGCCAGGCACTGTACTAAGCGCTGGGGTGGATACAAGCAAATGGGGTTGGACACAGTCCCTGTCCCACGTGGGGCTCAAAGTCTCAATCCCCACTTTACTGATGAGGGACCTGAGGCACAGAGAAGTGAAGTGCCTTACCTAAGGTCACATAGCAGACAGCAGGCAGAGCCACGCTGATCGATCTGTAATTTATTTATTTATATTAATGTCAGTCTCCCCTTCCAGACTGTAAAACTAACCGTGAGCAGGAAAATCTCTGCCGACTCTGTGGTACTTTACTCTCTCACTCATTCAGTACCACTGACTTATGAGACCCCATTTTACAGATGAGGTAGCTGAGGCCCAGAGACGTGAAGTGACTTACCCAAGGTCACAAGGCAGCGTCGCTCAGTGGAAAGAGCCCGGGCTTGGGAGTCATAGGTCATGGGTTCGAATCCCAGCTCTGCCACTTGTCAGCTGGGTGACTGTGGGCGAGTCACTTCACTTCTCTGGGCCTCAGTTCCCTCATCTGGAAAATGGGGATTCACTGTGGGCCTCCCGTGGGACCACCTGATGACCCTGTCTCTCCCCCAGTGCTTAGAGCAGTGCTCTGCACATAGTAAGCGCTTAACAAATACCAACATTATTATTATTATTAAGTCACTTCACTTCTCTGTGCCTCGGGTTCCCTCATCTGTAAAATGGGGATGAAGACTGTGAGCCTCCCGTGGGACCACCTGATGACCCTGTATCTCCCCCAGCGCTTAGAGCAGCGCTCTGCACATAGTCAGCGCTTAACAAACACCAACATTATTATTATTAAGTCACTTCACTTCTCTGTGCCTCGGGTTCCCTCAACTGGAAAATGGGGACTAACTGTGAGCCTCACATGGGACCACCTGGTGACCCTGTCTCTCCCCCAGCGCTTAGAGCAGCGCTCTGCACATAGTCAGTGCTTAACAAATACCAACATTATTATTATTATGAAGTCACTTCACTTCTCTGTGCCTCGGGTTCTCTCATCTGGAAAATGGGGATTAACGGTGGGCCTCCCGTGGGACCACCTGATGACCCTGTCTCTCCCCCAGCGCTTAGAGCAGTGCTCTGCACATAGTCAGCGTTCAACGAACACCAACATTATTATTCCAAGTGACAGAACAGCGAAGAGAACCTGCACCTCCTGACTTCCACCGGACCCCACGGCTGCCCAATTTGTGCGAAACGCTGGGCTGCTGGGCGTTATCTGTGGTTTCTCCCACCACCCCAAAACCTGAAGCAGCGTGGCTCAGTGGAAAGAGCACGGGCTTTGGGGTCGCAGGTCATGGGTTCGAATCCCGACTCGGCCACTTGTCAGCTGTGTGACTTTGGGCAAGTCACTTCACTTCTCGGTGCCTCAGTTCCCCCATCTGTAAAAGAGGGATGAAGACTGTGAGCCCCACGTGGGACAACCTGATTCCCCTGTGTCTCCCCCAGCGCTTAGAACAGTGCTCGGCACCTAGTAAGCGCTTCACAAATACCAACATTATTAAAACCTGGACCCCCCCAACACACACATGAGAAGCCCTCGGGCCTGGGCCATGCCCCTCCTTGGGGGGCAGAGAGAGGTCCAGGTCCCCGGCCTTTTCCTTCGGTGGCCCGGCTTCCCTGCATTCATTCGTGTTTATTGAGCGCTTACGAGGTGCAGAGCACTGTACTAAGCGCTTGGCATGGACAACTGGGCGACAGAGAGACCATCCCTGCCCAGGAATGCCGGCAGGCGTCCTGGAGGGGCCGGAGGAGGGAGGAAGGGATGCGTTGGGGAGGTCGGGGGGCCGTCCAACGATCGGCAAGGGGAGAAACCCACCTTTTCGGACGCTGCGGCGCCGACCCCGCGCCGTCGGGATTTCTTCTTACCGAAACGGTCCTTTGGGACGGTCCTGAGGCCCCAGGAGGGAGGAAACGGCGCTCCGGGGGCAGACGGTGGAGGTGGGGCTCCTCGGCGCCGAGATCGCGCCCGCCCGAGCGGGACGGTCCTGCGCGCCCCCGCGCAGCCTGCCCCGCGCGCTTCCCATCAGCGTGGCTCAGTGCAAAGAGCCTGGGCTTGGGAGTCAGAGGTCACCGGTTCGATTCCCAGCTCTGCCACTTGTCAGCTGGGTGACCGTGGGCAAGCCACTTCACTTCTCTGGGCCTCAGTTCCCTCATCTGGAAAATGGGGATTCAGACTGTGAGCCCCCCCGTGGGACCCCCTGAGTCCCCTGTGTCTCCCCCAGCGCTTAGAACGGTGCTCTGCACATAGTAAGCGCTTAACAAATACCAACATCATAATAATGGGGTCGTTACAAGAAAATCCGATGGAACACCGTATCTGTCCCTGTCCCACACAAGATTGACGGAATAAGAGGTAGGGAGACAGGCTATCTCCACATTTTACAGATGAGGAAACTGAAGCACAGAGACCTTGCTCAAGGTCACACAGCAGGAAAACGACAGTGATCCTGGAAGGCCAATCTTCTGACTTTCAGCCCTGACTTCTCTCCACTTGTGTGTGTATATATACACACACATATATATATACACCCAAGCCTATATATACATATATATATTATATATACAAATATGCACTCATATACACAATTAAATTGTATTCTCAGCACACACACACACACACACATATTAGCACTTAAGCACTTAAGGGACTTGTATGTCCCTTACAAGTGCTGAGAATACAATTTAAGTGTGTATATGGGTTCAAAGGGGCAGATTTAATCACATTTTTGATAAGTATGATTGTGATTTGATTGGGGAAGGCTCCCTGGAGTAGGTAGCATTTTAGGAGGACTTTAAAGATGGAGCGAACTGCAGTCCGGCAGATTTGGGGGTTGGTTCATCTGCTCCTGGATGGTCCATGCTGGGTCAATGGGACAGAGTCAGGGATGGAGAGGGGAGAGTCGGGGACATCGGGTGGTGTATCCCAAACCATGAAAGTAGGTCTCCAGGGGGCAACCATCCCAAGGTTCCTCCAAGCTTCCTGGTGCTGCAAGACAGAATCTTGGAATGGATGGGCTGGAAGGCCTCCCCAGGGGGTTCTGCTCAAGGGCTCCTGCTGACGTTTTCTCTCCTGGAGATCTACCCTCCTTTTTGCGGTGGGGAAACAGGTTGGAGAAAGCTGAACTCCAGCTCTCCTCTCCCACTTCCCTTGGGCCCTTTCACTGTCAGGTCACTGTCGGGTCATGGGCGGGGGACCTGGTGCCCCTTTCCCCCACCCCCGCTTTGGGCAGAGACTCTCTCCCGCCCTCTGTCACCTCCCTCCCTCCCTCAGCAAGCAGGCAGGTCTGAGGCCCACGGTGGGACTGCCTAAAACCCGATGTGGCTTGTTTGGCTACCGACACCACACCCCTCGGCAACAACAGCAACAATACAATAACAGCAGCACAACATACAATGGCAGGGGCAGCGATGCGACCTTGGCTTTCATTTGTGCAGGTCAAAACCTTCTGCAAATACTCATTAACCCCTCCCACGCGTCGCCCCACGCCTTGCCCCTTCCCCCCGCAAGGCGGGGGTGATTATCCCAGGCCCTGAGGAGGTTGCAAAATGCGGGGCTCGTGCTCTCCCGGCTCCCTCTCAGGGCGGAGCGGTAGTCTGACCCACATCCACCCGTCGCTATAAAAACCAGGCGGGAACCCTGCGGCCACCAGCCTGGACTTCCAGGAACGGCCGTGGAGACGCAGGATCCACAGGTAGGAGTCCCGGTGGGAATGGCGTTGGCTTTCACTCCCCTGACCCTCCCTCTGCTCTCGGAGGCTTTGCAGGTTGACCTGAAAGCCTCGTCTCAGCACCCGTGCAAGCACACGTCCTCTCTCCCTGATTTTCTGCCCTTAGTAGTGATGCGGGGAACAGAAACTATCCCCACTGGCCCACCCGGGGAATCCGAGAGCAGCATCAGGGTTGCTCCCCCTAGAGATGCGGATCCTTTGGTCAGCTGGACGTGCTCGCATGTCACTAGAAGTCTTGGCAGGGAAGCGACGGAGAACAGGCCCCTCTTTTGCCTTCCGGGTGAGGCCTGCACTTGCTCCCCCCAGACACGCTTTGTAGCACTCAGGAACTTGCAGCAGATACTACCGAGCGTGCATATTCGTCCTCCGTGCATGCTCCAAGCGCGGACCCGGAGACTCAGAGACTCGTTCCAGGAGGCCAAAGGTGATGAGTTGGGGGAGGGCACGGGTTTGCAGGTCAGGGGGTCAGTCTTGGCCAACCAACTGGGGATGCCCAGGCTAAACCAGAGCTACCGCTCCCTCCCTGGCTCTGGAACTCCATGCCACCAGGGGTCACCACTCCCTTATACTGGGAAGGGTCACTGTGGGAGATGCAGGATCTGAGGGCAGGAAGCGGGCAGAGCCAAGAGCTCCAGAGCTGTGAGGGAGGAGGGCACCCTGATGCCTTGGCGAGATCGTGTGCACCTGCTGTCCCCAGTGAATTCCCACCCAACTCGGTCAATCCCTTTCTTTCCTCCGGGCAGGGTGGCTGTTCTGAGCTGCAGTGATGTGCTCCCTCCCACTGGCACGATATTACATGTGAGTCTTTCAAGGGCCCCTGCGTGCATTAGATGATTACTGGGAAGAGGTTGCTCCTCCCTCCCGCAGCATACACTAAGTAGCCACATCCCCACATTCCTCTGCGTCTTGCATCCCGGTTCAGCCCAACCCAGTGGCACTGGAGCCAATCCCACCCACCCCTCGATATTTATTTAAAATTGAGGCCACAGGCAGTGGCGGGAGACACCTAAGGACGTGGACCACCCAGTTGTGCAGGACTACAAATTCCACCATGCACTCTGGCACTGGTCACCATTTTGCAGCCCACCTTTTCCCGAGCCCAGTTCCTGGGTGCTTTTAGGCTGAGGGATGACCTGATCTTTGACCATGCTGGCCATCCCCAGTAGGATCAGGTGGCCCTTATTCCTCCGTTGCTAGGGGAAGAGGGTAACTGTATCTGGATGAGAAGTAGTTTGAGACCCAGCCTGAACCCTGCCCACTAGCCTGCCCTGAAATGGGGGCTCTGGAACCTCATTTTTGGCCACCAGAACATGTGACATTCCCTTAGGGCTGGAGGTGCCCTCGGGCCAGCCAGTGAATGGCCAGACCGGAGGGATGGGGGCTTCTGAACTGTCCTGGACCCTTGTTTCTCTCCGCCAGCTGAGGGAGCTGGGCCCCATCCTGCCGATCAGCCAACCTCCCTCACCCTTGGCTGGAGCCCCCACTAGAGCTGTGCCCTTGGTGGCAATTTTCCCCTTCAGTCCTGCCCTGAGAGGTCAGCCTATCTGTCCAGCCCCAGGGCTGCCGTCCACAGCTCCCCCAGGAGCGGCCTTGCTCGCCCCATAGTTGACACAGATCTGTGCTCCCTCTCAACTTCGGCTTGGGCCTCCCGTCTACCCAAACTAAACCCCCAAGTCTCCCACTGCTGAGCCCCCATGCCAGCCTTTTGTCTTGCATTCATCCCCATTTCATTTTGCTAACTTCTACCCTCCCCTGGAGCCTTCTAAAGCACCCTCCACCCCACTTTCCCGTAACTCTGAAAACTGGCGTGATGGGGCCCCGACCCTGAAGAAGAGCATGCGTGATGGGGCCGGAGCCAGGGTCTCTTGCAGGGAGGGAGGTGGCTGGGAGGCCTTTGGCGCCGGAGCTGGAGGTCTGCCTGGTTCCTGTTTCAGAATTAAGAATGCAGAGCAGAAGGCACTGTACCTGAGGAATGACCAGCTGCTGGCAGGGGACCCGGGCACAGAGAATGGCAGCCCAGGTCAGCAGCTAACCCCTCTGCCCTCCAATCCCTCCCAATCTCCCCAGGTCCCAGGGGCCTCCCGGCCAGGTGGAGGTACCCAGGTATTCACCCCGGGGTGACAAACTAACATGCTCCCTCCCTGCCTGGGACTGCTGGTGGCCCACCCAGTTGAGGGTGTGGAGGTGGGGGGGACTACCCAGCCTGGAGCAAGCCAGGGGCAGTCCTGGAGGTGCCAGTCCACACTGGGCACCGCATGGGATCTGCTGTACCTGGGACTCCCTGGGAAAACCCCTGGATTGACCCCCCGGCTGCCCCCCAGAAGCCAGGGACTCAGCCGGACCCCTGGGTCCCCTGAGGGTGGGGAAATGACTCTCCACAGTGAGTCTTGCACTCCTCTGCCCTCTCCTTGGTCCTTGATTCAGAGATACCTGGAGTGGGGTATGTGGGGAAGGGAGGAGGCAGGTAGGAAGTGGAAGGCAGCCTGGGAGTCTAATCACTGGGCCTCTTCTGCTCCCTCTGCCCCAGAGCGGGTGTGCGTGCTCCCCAACCGAGCCCTCGACCCCAGCAAGTTCCCCATCATCATCGGGATCCAGGGCGGGAGCCGCTGCCTGGCTTGTGCGGAGACCGGGGAGGAGCCCAAGCTGCAGCTGGAGGTCAGTCGGGGCGGGGGCGGGAGGGAAGCCGGCCCTCACCTCCACGGCCCTGGGGCCACTGCCTTTTCCCCCTTCACCCCTGGACATCCCTTACCAGCATGGGCACCAGCCAGATGGGAGGGTGGGGGCGAGAGAGAGAGACACACACAGAGAGAGCTGTCCTTTATGTTTGAAGAAGTCACCACTGAAGGTGAGGTTCACCCATCAATGCCTGCAGGAAGTCCAGGGGCTCTGGGAAACCCTTGTGTGCTTTCCTGAGGGCCAGGGCCTTGTCCACTGGCCTTTGAGGAGCCGGGGTCCCCAGAGGCCTGCAGACCACCCCCTGAAGAATGGAACCCCAAGGGCCCATGGTTCTGGGGCAGCCCCTTCCCAACTCGAGAGCACTTAGTAGTGCAGAGACCCCTCCACTATGGCCAATGCCCTGCCCACATAGGGGGGCAATCCCCTGATCCTCTCTCTCCCCACTCTCCCCTGACTGCTGCCCCTGACGGCCCCCTGCCACCAGGACGTGACCATCGAGGACCTGTACAAGGGTGGGGAGCGGGCCACCCGCTTCACCTTCTACCGCTCCAGCTGTGGCGACGCCTTCCGCCTGGAGGCAGCCGCCCGGCCTGGCTGGTTCCTCTGCACCCCGCCTGAGCCCTGGCAGCCCCTGGCGCTCTCCAGCGAGGCCGGAGCCTCCACCCGCACACAGTTCTACTTCGAGTTGAGCCGGTAGGGCCAGGGACCGGAGGCCAGGCAGTCCTGGTGTCTGGTTTCCCTTTGGACCCGGAGCCCGGCCCCCTCCGTCCTGGGGGAGCGAGTAAAGTGTCTGAGTTTCCTTGCTAGATGAATTTGGTGCCCACTCCAGAGCCCGGGCCCACTCCTCCACCGGGCAGTACATTCCAGCCGAACCGGGGAAGGGGTCATGAGATCCCGATCCCCCTCTCCCCTGAGCTCTAACAGAGCCCTCCCCAATCTTCTCGCTTCCTCTCCCTGACCACATTCCCCAGGAGCGCCCCAGCCCCCACCATGGGCACCCCAGAAGCTCATGTGTTCTCGCAGGCCTGAGGAATTAGACTCAACCCAGATCCTCTAGGTGGGCCAGCCCCGGCCCCACTGTCCCTCAGCGGGTCGGGCTGAATGACAGAGGCTGAAGAGGCCTGGGGGCCAAGCCATCCACTTCTGCGTCTCATACCGGCCTCCAGTTCTGCCTGGTGGGGTCATTTTCTCCCAGCCTGACTTAGCAGTGCCATCTTTCATTCATTCATTCCATCATATTTATTGAGCGCTTACTGTGTGCAGAGCACTGTACTAAGCACTTGGAAAGTACAGTTCGGCAACAGAGAGAGCCAATCCCTACCCACCAATGGGTTCACAGTCTAGAAAGGGGAGACGGACAACAAAACAAAACAAGTAGACAGGCGTCACTGCCATCGAAAAAGATAAATAGAACCATAGATAAATGCACATCATTAATAAAATAGAGTAATATATAATATATACAAATACGCACAAGTGCTGTGAGGAGGGGAAGGGGGTAGAGCAGAGGGAGGGAGTTGGGGCACTGGGGAGGGGAGGAGGAGCAGAGGGAAAGGGAAGGCTCAGGCTGGGAAGGCCTCCGGCAACCAGAGTCCAGAGCCACCTGCTCCACCTCCACTCCTCCCTGCTTCCTCCTTCCTCCTTCCCAGAGGCCGCCCAGAGAGAATCCCTCACCCAGCAGGGCATCCCTGCTTCACCCCACCCCTTCCTCCCCCGCCACCTAAGAGATTGACGCTCAGGAAGGATGGTGTGTGGCGGGGATGGGGGAGGAGGGGGAGCAGGGAAGCGTGTGTTGATGGGGGACAGCCCCAGACCCTGGAGAAATACCCTGGGAACCCCCTGCCCACTCCTGCCAGTAGGCAGGGCTACTCTACCAGATGGTACACATTCCCTGAGGGCATTCCCCCACCAGGCTCAGTGATTCACCCACCGGGGACAGCCCCAGCCCTGACTCTCCTCAGCTGGAAGCCACCCTGCCCGTCTGGAGAAACTTCCCCAAATACCTTCTCCACCACCCGAGACATGCCATCGCGGGACTCCTGGGACTCCCGTGAGCTGGACCCTGAGCCTCTCCCCGCCTCTTCCCCTTCCCACCATGTGCCCGTCTGCACAGGGAGCAGTGCTGCAAGGAGAGTGTGCCTCTATCCCATCCTAGCATAAGCTTCCCCAGCTCTCTGTCCACTCTGGCCCTCTGCCCCTCGGCAAGGGAGGGCCGAGGGAGCAGACCCCCCAGGGGGTCAAGCCCTGGGGGTGCCAGCGCCCGCGGTGGCTGGACTCTGGTGTGCCCCCTGCCAAAACTCCCTCAACCCAGGGTTGATGGCCTCCAGCTCTGGCAGGTGCCACTCCCCTGGGTTCCATGGGATTTGGAAATTGCCCCTTCCTGGAACTGGGAACTTCAGCCCCTCTCCCTTTCCCTCAAGCAGGAAAAGGTATCTCTCAGCCTCTTTTCACGAACCTCTCCACTCTCCCAGCCCTGACCCCCGATGCCACCTCTAATTCCCCATTCTTCACTGGGACCCCCACTCTCCTTTCCCCTCCCCCAGTCCTCCCTCCCACTCCTCTCTGAGGGTGCACCATTCACACTCTGGGCAGATTTTCTCTAAGTTTACACTTGACCTAATCCCCACCGCCAAGTACTTCCTGCTGGGTCTCTTACTGTAACCTATTTCTCTGTCTACGGTGAGGAACCACCATAGAGTCCCCCTCAAAGTCTGGTTGTTTCAAGGTAGCTCCATCTATGGAAGGGTGGGCGTTTTTGGACTCCTGTGTTCTGGGTTTTGAGCATGTGCCTAAGAAGTTTAGGGAGCACCCAGCGAAAGTGCTCTAATGCCAAAACTACAAGCCTTAGAAGTGACTGGGATTTGAAACCACCTCCTTCCCTTTTCTGGACCCTGCCATCTTCTCCCTCCCCCGGCTTTCGTGGGTCACCGTGACGCCAGAGAACTTATTTATAGCCATTCTGTGGCCTCCTCCGCCACATGGTGCACCCACAGGAAAGAAGCATCTTGAAGAAGTGGCGGAGGACCTGTTGATGCAGTCACTTCCACCTGGGCTGAGCCAGGACTTGGGGGCCAGAGGGCGGGACAGGCCCCTGGTTTCGGGAAAAGGGCTGAGTGTTTGGCAGAGGTGGTTGGTCCTGAGAAGCTCTCTGGGGCCTCCCGGAGAGGTGTGGGTAGAGCCACGGGAGTCAGAACACACAGTGGCCTCCACCAGGGGCTCCGGGGCTCCCCTGGCTGGGCCCCAGACTGCCACCGGGCATCGCAGCTGCGATTCGAAAGGGAGTCAGCCGCCAAGAGGACTTGTGCCAGGAGTCGGCAGACCTGGATTCTAGGCTTGGTTCTGTCCCTGGCCTGCTGTGTGACCTGGAGCAAGTCACTTAACTTCTCTGGGCCCTGGTTATAATAATACCTACCTCTCCCTACCTTGTGGGGATGTTGGGAGGATAAAATAAAATCACTGGAGGGAAAGCCCTTTGGGAAACTAAAAGCACCTTACAAATCCAAGGGATTGTTGTTGTTGTTATTATTATTATTGTTGTTATTATATCATCTCTTTCCTGAGTCACCACTGATAGCTTGTTTCCCTTCCAGCTTCCCCAGATTGGAACTCAATTTCTCCTATCTATAATGGTATCACTGGCATGACCTCTCCTCATCTGGGGGCCCGAGTCTATTAAAGGGTTAGCTGTCCTCTAGGGAACCAAGGTGGTGGCGGAGTGAGAGCACCGGAAAGGCCTTTTCGTCATTTGTCACGCACCTGCTGCCCGAGCGCTCCATGTCAACGTTTCCAGGAATTCCTGGGGACAGAAAGTCCTCCCTTGCATAATCCGGGAGCCCTGGGTCACGAAGTACAGATAGGAGAGCCACACCTCAGGATCGGCACTGCCAGACAGGTGCTCAGCTTCCACGTGCCTGGTGGGCGGCCCCACCTGCCATTAAAAATGCCTGGGGACCGAGACCTGGAAGGAGGCAGGGGAATTTCCAAATTGCCCCAACCTGCAGGGCAATGGGAAGGTGAGGGAGAGGAGAGTCCTTAGGCACCTTGACCACCAAGGGTCAGGCTGGTCGATTCAGGCTTGCTGGAGTCCAGCCAGGCCTGGGATGGCTCCATTCCCTGCCAGGGGACCCACTACTGTCTGTCCTGGGGCCTGGCCCAGCCCTGGGGCAGTTCCACGTTAGCTCTTTGGAGCTTCTCCGCCCTTTGCCAGGGCTTCCTTTAGTGTCAAAATCCCCAGGATGAACGGAAGCCTCAAATGGAGAGGGCACTGGTGGACAGACACAGGGATCGTCTCTATCTGTTGCCAAATTGTACATTCCAAGGGCTTAGTACAGTGTTCTGCACATAGTAAGCGCTCAATAAATACTATTGAATGAATGACAGCAGGAATAAAAGTCATGCCCTTGAGGAGCTTCTGATCTAGTAGAAGAGGACCAGGAGCTGGAAATGAGCTTTCTGGTTGGTAGTTGGCCCATAGGAAATTGCACTGCTCCTGGCGTTCTGTGGGAAAAGCCCTTCAAAATGGTAAGAGTCTGAGACCTTGGAGGAGGGACGGGGGTGGTCTGGGCCAGAACACGCAAGCAGCCGGAGGCAGAGCTGGGAGGGAGGCCCCAGCCCGAGTCCTGAGTGTCTACCCATGTTTCTCCTCCTGCTCAGTCGGGGAGTGAGACAAACAGAGGGTTTCCTCCATCATTTTCCCAGGGAAAAATAGGGGTGTGGAGTGGGTGATCTCTATCCCCTTTTCTCAACTTCCCAGGTTTGTAAAACTTAGATCCTGATAGTGGTAGGCCGGGGCCCTCAAAGGCTTCTCTGAAAGTTTCCAGAGACTATTCAGGGAAGCAGACTTCCCGAAACTCCGTGCGCCGAGACTCGTGCACCCCAATGATACCGGTGGCTCTGGACTTGAGGGGAAGTTCCCATGATTGATAGCATCGGGGGAACTTCCCAGGCTAGGGCGGCTGTGGTCACGACGCGGAATTGGGGAGACACTCACGAGTGTTGGAAACTTTGATGTTCATGGGCTTGGCCTCACCCTCCGCCCCTCTCACCCCTGGGCCCCTGGGGGTAGGCTGCCAGGCGGCTGCCTATTTTTCCTCAGCAGAGCCTGGAGCTGAGTGCAGAGAGAGGGATGGAGGTAGCTTTAGGCAGGCGGAGGAGGTTTGGGGGACCAGGGGCTGAGAGGAGGGGTGGCTGCCAGCCTAAGGAGGATGCCCACATTGGAGAGGATGTCAGCTAGCCGGGGGTCTTCAGGGGGGTTGGGCCTGTGATTGACATGTCTATTGGCCAACTAAAGGGAGAGGTAATCCGGCTCTGCGTCTAAGTCTCCCACCTGATTTGGGAGAGGCCACCCCAACCCTACCCCACTCAGAATCAACAGTCAATCCACCTCTCTAGGGCAGAGGGGACAGGGTTTTCAATGCAGGCCCCATCACAGAGGGGATAGGGAATCCAACACAAGATCCAGCTCTGGCCCATCCCAGAACTACCTGGAGCACTGTGGATAGGTCTGGTCCTGGTCTCCTATGAAAGAGTGGGAGAAAGGGTGGGGAAGGGCAGCCAGAATGGTCAGGGGAAAAGAGATGAAGAAAAGGGCCAGGGCTCTGGAGTGTGGAGACACCAGCTGAGAGGGGAGTTGATTGGAGTTTTCAGAGCCAGGAGGGGAATGGGCAGGGCAAACTCCTCCATCCCTCAGCACCAAGGTGATGGGCACCTTTTGGACCTGGAGGATGGTAGGTTCAGAACAAGCTAGAGCACTTCTTCTTCCAGTGGCACTGGTCGGGGGAGGGTGTGGAGACTCACCCCCTAGACTCTTAGCTCTCTCTGGGCAGGGAACATATCTACCAACTCTGTTTACTGCACTCTCCCAAGCGCTCAGTACAGTGCTCTGCACACAGTAAGTGCACAATAAATAGATTGATTTATTGATTGATTGACTGGAGCATATGAAATCTCTTCCCACAGGAAGCTAGGCAGCCAGAAATGCCAGCAGGGTCCAGAGGGACTTGATTCATGGATAAGTGTCTGTGCTGGGTCACTGCAGGAGAGAGTCAGGAGTGACAGGTGGTCTGTGCTCAGTCCCCAGAGGGTAGGTCAGGGATAGAGAGGGGAGAATTTGGGGTTTTGGATGGTCCATCCTTAAACTTACCTAATGGATGTCAATGCAGGTAGGCAACCATCACCACGGTTCCTCCAAGCCCTCTGATGGAGACAGAATCCTGGACCGGGTGGACCACTGACACGGCTATTGATACTGTGACATTCAATATCAAACAAAACCAAGAAAAAATCAAGAAACGGCCCATCCGTGTCTTAAAAATCCCAGGAACCGTGCTGCATTCCACTTTCCTTCATCCCACCTACCTCAGCTGTTAGACTTGTCTGGACTGTCTGAGCTACATGTGAAAAAAAATCTGTCTCGATTAGTGTCTTCTGCCTCAGGTTGGACCAGCACCATGAGAACCAGCCCGGCGCTAGTGTCTTCAGAGCGGAGGCTGAACCCTAAACCCAGATACCCATGCAGGGATGGAGGGGCCTTGAGTTTCGGCCCCATGCCAGAAGAGAACTGACAGTGGCCAGGCCTATTTGAGTTTCTTCCACTTGACTCACAGAAAAACTGGTTAGGTTTCCATCTCCCCCACCCAGCAGCCAGGAGCTCTCGTAGCCTGGAATTAGATCTGTCCCACTGCCAGCATGACTCCCGCCCATGAAGGTAATATCCAAGTGTGATGGCTCCTCCCTCCCGTTAAAAGGTGTCTGCCCCGGAAAGGAATCTCATACTGGCTCGGGAAGCTTGACCTGAACATCTTCGCCCCTGCGGGAGAAGCCCGGAGTCTCCCTGACTTCACAGCTGGAGAACAGTTCACCCAATACTTCTTTAAAGGAACAGGATTTCCCTGTGGACAGGGTGCTGGGCTAGGAGGCAGGAGACCTGGTGAGTCCCAATCCCACCCAACGTCCCTGTTTCCCAACTAGGCAAAGAGGAAAAGCTTCCCTGCCCCCTGGGGTTAGAACATGCTTTGAGATCTTCCAAATAATAACGATGGAATTTTTAAAGTGCCTTCCTTATGCCGAGGATTGTGCTAAATGATAACTGGATCAGGTACAGTCCCTGCCTTACCTGAATCTGAGAGACCAAGAGAGAAGGAATACGTGTATTTTATCCTCATTTTACAGATGAAGAAACTGAGGCAGAGAGAAGTTAAGTGACTCATCCAAAGTCACACAGAAGGCAAGTGGTGAAAAGGGGACAGATTCTGGGTCTCCTGACTCCCAGTCCTATATTCTTTCCACTAGACCACATTGCCTCTCTTCAGAAGAGAGGTTCATGGGAAATGTAAAGGAACCAAAACCTAAGATCCACTGGGCCTCTAGAATGGGCACTAGGCTCTCCTCCCCAGTTGTGGGGGATATGGGGTTGGGGTCTCGGGGATGACCGGCCAGCCCGCAGTTCCAGAAGAATGAGGTTTTCTTGGGGGATTCCCTCCTTGTTTCTGACCAGGTCCTCACTGCGGGCAAGGGATCTCTGCCCATGAAAGCCCCAGGAAGAGAGGTTTCTGGGAAGACTGATTCATGGCAAAAGGAAGAGATGGGGCATGAATCAGTTTTCCAGTTCTTAAATCTGGGGAAAAGGCTCTGCCGCTGACTCTATTTCCGCTCCTGACGTCTTTATTTTCCTGCCTCTAAAATGGGCCCATCACCCCAAATCCTTCCAAAGATCCGGGGTTAACCAGGGCACATCAGAAGTCTGCCAGGCACACGACGGCATATCCCCAGTTAGGATCAGAGGAATTCCAGACAGTGAAAATGAGGTTTCCTTCAAAGCCATTTCCCCATCTTTTGGTCACTTCCCACAGGGCTACCCTCTTCCCCTGGCTGTTGGTCCTCACAGGGCATTCTCTTAACCAAATAAAAGTCACTAGCCAACTTTCGGCAGTGAGAGAAACAGCAGCGGTGGCTGAGAATAAACAGCGACTTCTCTCTTTTTCCCTCAAATGTTTGGTTTGCTCCCGCGACTTCCCTCATGTGGCATGACGGGGAAACAGGCCGGTCACTGTGGGGAAATTGCGCCAGGACATTTCGACATACATTGCGACAGTGGTAGGGGGCGGAGAGGCCCAGAAGTGACAGCAGAGGGCTACTCTGCATGGAAATGTTGTTGTGTATTTCCTGCCTCCGAATACTGAATCAGATAGGTCGACTTGAGTTTGGGAAGTAGTCCATCTTTATAAGAAGGACGACAGTGGCCCAATGGTAGGTAACTCTCTGAGCCTGCAAGGGGGGATGACCATGGAATGTTGCAGAGTCTGCACCCGATGCCTGATCCCGCTTTTCCTCTTCCTTTTCTACTCAGAAACGGACGCGTTCCGGTTGACGAAGATGCAGAGCAAGAGACCGGTCTACAGGTAAGGGCGAGGCCTGCCGACGGAAGCACAAAGAGCCAGCCCACCATGCTGGTGGGGCGGGGGGTGGGGAGAGGGAGTGGCGGCAGGGGGGAGGGCAGGCAAGATGCTTAAAAGAGAGCAACCCTGCTCTCTGCCCCTTGGACAGTAGGATGTCTCGGTGGAGGGCACGGCCACTGGGTACATGGAGACAAATCTTTCTCTCTGCTCATTCAACACCATATCCTCGGCCTCGGAAGCCTCAGCCACTGCCGGGGTGTTTCTCTCACTCCCCTTTCCCGCAAAAAGCTACGGTCAGGGTTGAGGGAGCTACGTCGTTTCCCCCTCCCCCCCCCCGCCGAGACCACCAGAAATTTTCAGTGGTAGAAGAGACCGTGGTGAGGGTGGCAGGAGGTCTTATGCCGTATCTGAGGGCCAATCAAGGTGTGTAGACTGACACCGTCAATTGTTGATTTTACCTGTGACTCCAAATACCACCTCCCTCCTTCCTTGCTCTTCCTGCCTCTGCCCCGAGTCCTGCTCTCTATCCTTGTCTCTCTCTTCCAATTATGTGGCTCGGTACTTAGGGGGATGCTCTGCCTGCTAGAACAGGTAAATTCTTTAGTGGACCAGGAGGGTCAAAGGAATCCTCTGACTGTGCTGATTCTCTGAAGGGACTCTGCTGTGCCCCTGAGGAGAAACACCCCCCCCACACATCCCAACCCTTCTGGGCCTGGGGATGGGCTGGTCCAGGCTAACATGCAGCTGAGAATTTGGCTCCGGCGGGTGGGGAGAGAGGGTTAGTTTGGTGGAGGGGGTGGAGTGGGGTGTCATCCCAAGTGATGATCAGCAGACAGAGCACAGTAGGGCAGCGTTTGAGGGCGACCAAGAGGCTGGAACCATCTGCCCCTGATGACCCAACTGAGAGATTCTGTCCCTTCACCCATCAGGGCTAGAGTTAAGGCCCCCAGCAGACCTGGGGAGACACTTCAGACTCCTAGGGCTGGGCTGGCAGGGGCTCACTTCTCTCTCAGAGGAAGCCACACCAGGGGTTAGACTTACCAGCCAGAAACTTGAACTGGAGAATTTCATTTCTAGTTCCCCCTGCCCAAACCCCCGGCTAGTGGGTCCTCAGCACCATCTCCTTTTCAGGATATGGGATGTGAGCCAGAAAACCTTCTACCTCAGGAACAACCAGCTGGTGGCTGGTTACCTACAGGCCTCCAACATGGCCCTGGAAGGTGAGTTGTGGAAAGAGGGGGGAGAAGGGAAGATCTAATTTGGTGTGTGGGTTCTGTAAGGGGGAAAGGGGGCGGAGGAGGGAGCTGACACTGGAAACTCCTCCTCTTGAAACGTTTTAACGAGAGCCCTATTTCTTGCCAAATCCTCTCACCACCCAGACTGTTTGTGGCTAGTTTGGAAGTCTCTGCCAGGGACAGCTTTGAGGTCTGCAGGGGAAGTGAGACTGTGGGTCCCTATAAGAGACAGGGTGGGGGCCGGGAGAGGAGGAGGCTTTATCCTTTCCTTCGTCTTCCACTGCTCCCAGCCTGCTGGATCCCTTTGCTCTGAGCCAGAGTGCCAGGGCAGAGCTGGATAATAATGACAGTAATAATAACAACAACTGTGGTCTTTGTTAAGCGCGTACGATGTGCCAGGCACTGTACTGAGTGCTGGAGTTGAAATGAGATAATCAGGTTGGTCACGATTCTTGTCCCACAGAGAGCTCACAGTCTTAATTTCCATTTTACAGATGAGGTAAATGAGGCCCAGAGAAGTTAAGTGACTTGCCCAAGGTCATACAGCAAACAAAAGGAGGAGGCAGGATTAGAACTCAGTCCTTCTGACTTCCAGGCCCATGCTCTATCCACTAGGTCACGCTGCTTCTGAGTATTTTCAGGGGTGCCCAGAGTCAGTGTGGGAGCCGAGATGCCGAGCCCTAGTACGTACAGAGGAGTGGGAGTGGGTAGATGAAGAGCTACTTGACCATTTGGCCCAGATTAGCCAAGGCAGTCCCACACTCAGTGGTCTATCTACCCCAGGCGGTTTCAGAAAATTCACCAAAGTCCCTGAATTGGGATCTTCTGGAGCGAACTGGCCAGCCCCTCCACTCTAATTTTAGTTCCTTTTGCTCACTCTGAATCCCTGCGGGCTGGAGAGCAGGTCCAGTAGGCACTGTCAACCCGACAGCAATCTGGATTTATAATTTGGTCAGACCAGAATTACCCTCACTCTGCCTTCCCTTCTCGCCCCCCGACTCCTCAGCCGGCTGCGAGCCGACGGGATGAGGGATTGGAGAAGCAGCGTGGTTTAGCGGAAAGAGGTTGTGGGTTCTAATCCCAGCTACGCCGCTTATCAGCTGTATGACTTTAGGCAAGTCGTTTAACTTTTCTGTGCCTCAATTACCTCATCTGTAAAATGGGGATTAAGACTGTGAGCTCCATGTGGGATTACCTGATTACCCTGTATCAACCCCAGGGCTTAGAACGGTGCTTCGCACGTAGTAAGTGCTTAACAAATACCATTATTATTATTATGAGGTGGGGGGGCCCAGAGTTCAAGGTGTCATGGAGCCATGGCAGACTCCTCCAGGCTGTAGTGGCAAAATGGGCCCATGTCTCAGTTTCCCCCCATATTCGGTTACCCACAACCCTGCCATATGAGAATCCTTCCTTCCTAATATCTCAGGTAGTCTACTCCACTCTTCCTTTCCCCTGGGCCAGGGAGGGACTAGGGTTGTTAGTGCTGGGAAGGGAAAACTGAGGCAGACAGGAGTGGGGAGAAAGAGCTCACCCCCCCCCACCCCAAGACTGCTTTCCCTTCCTGCTTTCACTTGACCGACCCTCCCGATGACTGCTCTCTCCAGAGAAGATTGACGTGGTGCCCATCTCTCCATTCAACAACACCATGTTCATGGGGATCCAGGGTGGCAACCGCTGCCTGGCTTGCGTCAAGACCGGAGACCAGCCCGTGTTGCAACTGGAGGTAAGACCCCCGCGGGGCTGGAGTCTGCTTTCCTCCCTGCCTCGCTACACCTCGATCCCGGCACTACCGACCGAACAGTTGCTGCAGGCTTCACCTGTGGTGGAACCTCCCCTCACACCACCCCAGCCTCTTTGCCAACCCCAGTACCATTGATAGTATTTTCTCTCTCTCGCAGCCAACGCTGCCAGCACCAGCTTTGGCTAGTACCCCTCATCAACCACCCCCCCCCCCAAATCCCTTTTGCAGGCCTCAGGGTGGGCTGAGCTCAGTGTCAGCAACAGCCTGCGAAAATGCCCAGGCTCTGCTTAAGATAGGGGCGCAGGTGCCAACTTTTTTCTCTGAGTTCCAGGGGAGAGGATGGAACTTGGGGGTGGCAGGCAGGTGGGTCAGGAAAACCTGATTTGGCCTCCTTCCAGTCTAACTCAGAATCTCCTGGGGAAAACTTAGTTGGAAATCCAGTCCAGGCAGCAGGGGAAGTGAGGCTGTGGGTGAGAGATGGGTGAGGGCCAGGCTGGAAACTTGGGGAGGAGGAGGACGCTTAGTCCTCTTCCCCCACCCCCCCCATCAACCCAGCATGTTGGTTCCCTTGGCCTTGAGCCAGAGCTCCAGGTCAGAGGTGGATATTTTGGGGCATGTCCAGGGTTCAAGAAGAGATGGGGGAAAGAGTAACTTTGTCCCCATAGCCAGGGGCCCTATTACCATTCCCTCAGCTAGGATCGGGTGGGCGCTTCCCCATTGACCCCACAGAGCTGATGCCTGCACAGAGCCCACCTCTAGAGAATAGTAGGATGGCTTGGGCTTGTCGCAGGGTGGGGAGCATTCGTGAGCTTTACAAACTCAAGGGATCCAGCTATCTCCCTTTTCCCAATCCACCCCGCTTCAACTATCGGCCGGGTGACCCCTCTCTCATGCCTTCTCTGAGCCACCGCGTTCCTCTGTCCCACAGGAAATAAACATCGCAGACCTGGCCAAGGCCGGGGACCAAGCGAAGCGTTTCGCCTTCATCAAGTCTCACCCGGGGCCCACCTTCCGGTTCGAGTCAGCCGCCTACCCTGGCTGGTTCCTCTGCACCTCCCAGGAGGACCAGCCCGTGGGCCTCACCAGGAGGACCAGCCCGTGGGATCACGCCCAGGATCCCATCACCACCGACTTCTATTTTGAGAAGGACTAACCCCGGCTCAGCTCCTCCCCCACGCCTTGCGGCCCAGCTCCAGCTCGGGCCCAGCTCCAGCTCGGGCCCCTACTGAGCTCCGGGGTGCCCCCTCCCCAACCTGGCAAGGGCACCTCTGTCGCCGCCCCTCCGGGGCCTTAGGATTGTGGCTGAAGCTCTCTCCCTACTCCAGACTTCTCCCATTACAGGTCTCCCTCACTTCACCCTGGGCCTGTATTCCACTCAAGTGAAGCAGTGCCAAGTGAATCCCCTTGGGCACTGAAAAATGGGGTTTGGGAGATATCGTGGGCCCACATTCACCCAACTGAGCATCTAGTCTGTCAGTTTGGTGCCCACTCCTGAGCCTACTGCTCCCAGGGGGCTGGTGATGCCAGGAGGGTATACAGTGTGGCAAGGGTTTGGAAATCCCCAGAGGTAGGGCCATTTCACTGGGCTGTTCTCGGCCTTTGCTGCCATGACCGGGACCTACAGGATTTTCTCCCAATAAAACCTTGAGGTCCTTAGGACAGTGGCCACCAGTGTGAGCATCTTTCTATACTGTAAGCTCATTGTAGGCAGGGAATGAGTCTACCAACTTCATTATATTGTACTCTCCCAAGCACTTAGTAGTGCTCTGCACACTGGAAGTGCTCAATAAACACGATTGATTGATTGATCTCTCCCCCCAGGCAGGGTGCTGAGTGCAGGTGAGGTCCAGGGGATTAGAAGCAGGTCCTGGTCCAGGAGCAAGGGGGCAGGGGGAGTGGGAGACCCATTGTAGGCAGGGATTGTCTCTCTTTATTGCTGAATTGTACTTTCCAAGGGCTTAGTACAATCCTCTGCCCAAAGTAAGCGCTCAATAAATACTACTGAATGAATAAGTTCACACTCCCCTCCTCCTCTGCTCCCCGTACCTCACTTTGGCCGGCCCGCCAAACAGGGAAAGGACCTCCTCTCTGCTGGTCTAGGAAAGGAAATAGTCTGAAAAGGTATCCATCAAGGGTCTGGCTTTTCATGCAGAAATATCATCTTGGAGTGGACCTGAGAGCTGAAGGGAGACAGTCCAATCCCCTATTTCCTGGGCAGGGTTACCTCAGGTCACCCCAGATAGGTGGAACTCTGCCCTCTCTTCACAGAGCTCCAGGAAAGAGGGCTTCTCCTCATCACCCGGACATAGGTGAGGAATTTGCCTTGGGCTTATAACTTCCAAACAGCAGGTTGGGTCTGTTTCTTCTTATTCCACCTTTGGTGGAGTTAAAAATATCTCTGAGTGATCACCCTTCTTAGACTAGGAGAGAGCTGTTGAGTCTCCCACTCCCAGACTCCTCATCTTCAACACTAGTACAGGTTCCCCTCACTTTAATAATAATAATGATGGTATTTGTTAAGCTCTTACTATGTGCAGAGTACTGTTCTAAGCACTGGGGTAGATTCAGGGTAATCAGATTGTCCCATGTGGGGCTCACATTTTTTAATCCCAGTTTTACAGATGAGGTAACTGAGGCACAGAGAAGTTGTGACTTGCCCAAGGTCACACAGCAGACAAGTGGCGGAGCTGGGATTAGAACCCATGACCTCTGACTCCCAAGCCCATGCTCTTTCCACTAAGCCACGCTGCTTCTCTAGACTTCTTTAGACATCTCTAGACTTCAGGTGACTCCATGGAGCATGATGATAATAATAATAATAATAATAATAATAATAACAATAATACTAAAGTGCTTACTATGTGCCAAGCACTGTTCTAAATACTGGGTTAGATACGAGTTAGATTGGACATAGTCCCTGTCCCATATAGAGCTCACAGTCTTAATCCCCATTTTACAGATGAGGCAACTGAGGCACTGAGAAGTGAAGTGACTTGCCCCAAAGTCACACAACAGACAAGTGGCAGAACCAGGATTATTATTATTAGTAGTAGTAATAGTAATAATTGTATTATTTTTAAGTGTTTTCTATGTGCCAGGCAGTGTTCTAAGGGCTGGGGTGGATACAAGCAAATCAGATTGGACACAGTCCCTGTCTCACCTGCGGCTCACAGTCTCAATCCCCATTTTACAGATGACATAACTGAGGCCCAGAGAAGCAAAGTGACTCACCCAAGGTCACATCTCAGACAAGTGGCGAAGCCGGGATTAGAACCTGGGTCCTTCTGACTCCCAGGCCCGGGCTCTATCCACTAGGCTGTGCTGCTTCTGCATTCTCGGTCTGTGCAGGCCACAGCTCAGAGCGGATTTTTGTGGGCCCAATTTGACAGGGCCCGTGGGAGTCTCCACCCACACAAGCAGCTGGGCAGACAGCGGGGTTGTTCTGCTCTGTCAGACCAGAGGTCAGGAGTCCGGCCCACACCCACTGGGGCCTGCTGCCATCGGGGGACATGGTAGTCCAGGTGGAGAGCTGCCGCCGTTCAAATCCTTCCTGGGCTGGAGCCGGGGCGACGGAGGAGACCCGGTAGTGTGGGGGCGGGGTAGCCTCTCTTCTAAGCGGTGACCCCAAAGATCGGGAGTAAGGGGAGAGGTGAGGGGACTCACGCTGCCGCCACCTCTGCACATGAGTTCTTGTTTGAGGCCACCCAGGACTTGCTCTCGCTCACTGGCCACTTTCCTGCCCACTGGCTCAAGTTCGTGAGCCCTTCCTTCAGGTTACCCTGCCTGCAGTGCATTCCACCAGCCCAGAAAGCCAAGATCCATCTAACCGTGCACTCCCCCCTCCAGCTCAATTCCATGTGTCATGGAACAGGCCTTGGGTCTGATCCTTGCCTGGGACCCTCCTCTCTACACTCTTCCAACCCGGAAGGGGCCGGCTCATCCCCCTCCTTTGCTTCTGATAACTTTAACCAGTTTTCAAGCCATGATTCCTTCCTCCCTGGGATTATTCAGACTCGGTGTGAAGCTAGTCAGGGGCCTGCGGAAAATCTAAACGGGCTAGGTCCAGTGGCTTCCTCACCAGCCCTGATGTCTCTCTTCTGCAGTCTTGCATCTCCTCTTGCCTTCAGGACATCTCTACTTGGATGTCCCTCTGATGCCTAAGACTAAACATGTCCAAAACAGAACTTCTCATCTTCCCACCCAAACTCTGTTCTCCTCCTGTCTTTCCTACCATTGGAGGCAATAACTCTATCCTCCCTATCTCACAAGCCCATAAACTTGGTATTATCCTCGACTAATCTCTCTTATTTAAGCCACATACGTATTCTTTCTTCACAGCGTCGCTAAAATCCTCCCATTCCTCTCCATCTAAACTGTCAATACAGTGATCCAAGCACTTACCCTATCCCACCTTCATTCCTGCATCAGCCCCCTTGCCGACGACCTCCCCGCCTCCCATCTTTCCCCACACCAGGCTATATACTTCACACTGCTGCACCAATCATTTTTCTAAAAAAATGTTCAATCCACTTCTCTCCACTATTCAAGACCCTCCAGTGGTGCCCATCTACCCCAGCGTCAAACGGAAACCCCTTACCGTCGGCTCTAATCCGCTTGCCACTTCCTACCCTACCTCTCTGATCTCCTATTACAGCACAGCCTGCACATTTCACTCCTCTAGCACCAGTTTGCTCACTGTGCCTCGATTTAATCTCTCATCACTGACCCCTTTCCCACATCCTCCCTCTGGCCTGGAACTCCCTCCCCTTCCGTATATTCCAGACCGCCACTCTCCCCACCTTCAAAGCCTTATGAAAATCATATCTTTTCCAAGAAGCATTGCCAGATTAATTTCTCTTTTCCCCTCCTCCCTCTCCTTTCTGTATTGCCTAGGCTATTGGACTTGTACCCTGTAAGTGCTTGATATTCACCCCACCCTCAGCCCCAAAGTATTTATGAACAAGCCCATAATTTATTTTAATTTCTGGTTTCCCCGCTAGTCCATAAGCTCCTTTTGGGCAGGGAGCGTATCTACCAATTCTGTTGTATTGTACCCTCCTAAATATAGTGCTCTGCATACAGTAAGCGCTCAATAGATACATTAATTGAATGATTAATTAACTGAGGGACGGAGACAGGGGGCACCCAGCTGAGCTCTTGGGCTCGGGCACAGGCCAGAGGCTCTGAAGGGCTCTCCATGCTCACTGTGTATTGCTGTACTGTACTCTCCCAAGCACTTAGTACAGTGCTCTGCACAGAGTAAGTGTCAGTAAATGAAATTGAATGAATGAAAGATAGGGGTGAGAGAAGAAGCAAAAAGCATCAGGTTGCAAACTGGGGCTGAAGGCTGCGGTGGGGTCCAGGGAGGGGAGAGGGTGTCCACCGTCAGGGTCCTGCATAATGAGCAGCTCCTCAGGTGGGGAAGGAGAGAGGCAGTTGTCCAGCAGTGACCATCCCAGCGCCAGCCCTGCCTGGGTGCTATCTTCAGCCCACTGAGGCTCTCCGGGGAGAGAGTAGGCCCGCCGTGTGACACGCCCCAGCCCGGACTCAGCTGATGACGGTGGCAGTCAAACCAGTCGGGCAACTCCAGCTGTTCTCCTCCTTCACCCCTCCCCCGGGGATCTGGCCGGGGGTTCTTGGAAACAGGGTCTCCGGGAGCGGGCTGTCCCCACAGCCCCCGCTCCGCACCCTTGGGGTCTTCTCCTGCGGCTCAAGGCTGGGAGTGAAGACCAGTGCCAAGGCTCAGAGAAGAGGGGGAGGAGTGCCAGGCTGAACCCGCCAGGGGCCAGCCCCCTGCCCAGGACCCTGGGTGCCTGGAGCAGTAGGGAGCGCAGGATCACTGTAGTCAGGAGGCTGCACCAAGCGGGGACACCCTGGAGGCCCCCGCCATCCCTGGGCCCCTACCCAGGAAATGAATGGAGGGAGCTGTCATGGCTGCCGTTCAACGAGCCGTGCCGGTCCGGGACTGGAGTACGGTGAACGGACCAGGAGCTGGGTGAGTTGTGCCTGGGGCAGGGAAGCGGTAGGGGCCCAGAAGTCCCCTCCCTGCACTGTCCCTGACCTCCCTGGGGAGGGGCACTGGGGGTGCTGACATAGGCATGGGGAATTCGTGGGCTTGGGGAAACTTAAGGAAGAGCTGTTCCCGATGTGTTCTGAACCAGTATCTGTCCCACGTGCCCAGCAGAAGAGGGGAATCACCCTCTCTGTGGCACATGGAGGTGAACTGAGGCACAGGGCATGGAGTCACTTTGCCACAGCTCTTCATTCATTCATTCAATACTATTTATTGAGAGCTTACTATGTGCAGAGCACTATACTAAGCGCTTGGAATATACAATTCGGCAACAGATAGAGACAATCCCTGCCCAATGACGAGCTCACAGTCTAATCGGGGGAGACGGACAAAAACAAGACAACATAATCATGATAAATAGAATCACTTGAGGCTGAGTCTCTCAGACTCCTGTCATATAGACTGCCTCTGGCCACCTCGCTGTCTTGCTCTCTTGGCTGCCACGAGGGGTGGAGGAGAGGGTAATATTTCATCGGGAGGACGGCGGGGTGGCCAGATCTCCTCCGGCACCGAGGGTCCCTCGGAGTCTGAGCCCACCCATGACCTGCAGATCACAGGCTCAGGGTGGCTCAAATCCTGAGATTCACAGGGGCTGAGCCGGAGGTCCGGTGAGGGCCATTTTAATATAACGGCAGCATTTATTAAGCATTTACTATGTACCTAGTCCTGGGGTAGATACAAGGCAGTCAGAACAGACCGAGTCCCTGACCCACACTCTAAGAGGGACACAGAGCAGGTCCCTCATCCCCATTTTGCAGATGAGGAAATGGAGGCCCCGAGACAGGAAGTGACTTGACCGAGGTCACACAACAGACCAGTAGCAGAGCTGGGACTAGAGTCTTGCCTCCTGACTCTCAGACCCACACTCTTAAACTCAGTCCTATTGCCTCTCTGTTCCCCAAGTTGGGGCTGTCAGATGCCGGGGCCAAAGGCACTCACATGCAAACCGAGGCATCCTCCTGAGACAGCTATTGACCCCCTGCGTGGGGACTGCGGTGGTCTCTTTCATAGCCTTAAGTTGAATGCATTAGCCCTCCTTGCCCGGGGATGGGGCACCCTGGAGGCTCTGGGCCCTCCTAGTTCCGTGGCACATGACGGGCAAATGTCAATTCTTTCCACTTTCCCTCATCTCCTCAGCGAAATGGATGGCAGGGGGATCTGGGCTCATGTGACTCCTGTGGGTGGCTTCCTCAATCAACCATTAGTATTTATTGAGATCCTACTGCAGACTGAGAGCTGAGCTGGGGGTCTACTGCTCGCTGAGCACTGTACTGGGGCCCTGATTGCTAAACACTGGATTTGCTGTCTACTGGGTACAGAGCACTGTTCTGAGTGTCTACTGAGTCCTGAGCACTGGACTGGGCATCGATTGTGTGCTGAGCATTGCACCAGGCACTTGGAGGGCGGGGGTGTAAAAAATAAATGGTAAGGTCTCTGCCCTCAAGGAACTTACAATCCAACAGAGGAGATGTGCAGATTCAAATGATTTCATTCATTCCTTCATTCAATCGTATTTATTGAGTGCTTACTGTGTGCCGAGCACCATACTAAGTGCTTGGGAAGTATAATAAATTACAGATAGGTACATAAGTGCTGTGGGTGGGTGAATGAAGGGAGCAATTGAGGGCAAAGCAGAAGGGAGAGGGAGAGGAGGAAAGGAGGGCTTAGTCAGGAAAGGCCTCTTGGATGGAAGTGTGCCTTCAATAAGGCTTTGCTCAGCTGCCTTTGACACTGTCGTTCACCCCCTTCTCCTGAAACATTATCCAACCTCAGTTTCCCGGACACTCTCCACTCCTGCTTCGCCTCCGATTTACTGTTATTGGGAGGGAGGGAAGAAGAACGGAATTTAGGTAGAGGAAGATGGATGGGGAATAAGAAATAGATGAAAAGGTAAAGTATATAGATCATGATATGTGCATAAGGGCTAAGATGGCTGTTCATATTTAGATGCCTGCAGCTGATGGGATGACATGAGCTGGGTCTGGCAAGGTGAAGTCCAATCAGGGAAGGCTTCCTAGAGGAGACAGACTCTCTGGGAGAGGGAACTTGCTTCTGGATGCAGCAGCTTGAGAGTGGGGATCTTTGAGGAAGGTGGGCTGCTCCCGCCAGGCCCAACCCCTCAGCCACAGGATCGCCTCAGTTTCCCCTCCCGGTGGTTCCTTCCCCTGCCCCCGATCAACCCTGAGGGTATCCGTCAAGAAGCTCAGCTAGAGAAGAGCTCAGATCCCACTGGATCACTCAGATGTCTCTAAGGAGACACTCACCAGGCAGTTGGGGTGGGGGTTTTTTGGTATTTGTTAAGCGCTTACTATATGCCAGGCACTATACTAGGCACTGGGGTAGATACGAGCTATTCAGATTGGACACAGTCCATGTCCCACATGAGGGTCACAGTCTGAATCCCCATCTTACAGATGAGGTGACTAAGGCACAGAGAAGTTAAGTGAATTGCCCAAGGTCACACAGCAGACAAGAAGTGGAGCAGGGATTAGAACCCAGGTCCTTCTGACTCCCAGGCCCATGCTCTATCCACTAGGCCAAGCTGCTTCTCGGCCTCCCCGGCCTCCAAGTTGCTCTCATGGCCAAAGACAGAGAATGAGCCTAATGATGATAATTATGTGGTACTTGTTAACTGATGACTCTGTGGTCAAACACTGTGCTAAACACTGGGGTAGATACAAGATAATTAGGTCTCAAATGGGGCTCACAGTCCAGGTAGCAGGGAGAACAGGCACTGAATCCTCACTGTGCAGATGAGGAACTGAAACTAAGAGAAATAAAAGTGGCAGAGCCGGGGTTGAACTCAGGTCCTCTGACTATGGTCTGTGCTCTTTCCACTAAGCCACACTGCTTCCAATGCAGATGAGGAAGCCGAGCCCAGAGAGGTAAAGTGACTTGCCCACAGTAGACAGTGGCAGAGCTGGGCCTCAGTTTCCTCATCTATACTGCAGGGACAAGAGTGTTCAGCGCTTAGAACAGTGTTCTGCACATAGTAAGTGCTTAACAAATACAAATACCAACATTATTATCTCTGCCCTCTCCCCATCTTAGTTTGAGTCCTGTGGGAGGGGGACTGTGTCTGAGTTGATGATCCTGTACCAACCCTTGCGTTCATCTCAGTGTTTGGCGCGTAGCAAGTGCTTTATATATATATAAAAAAGTCCCTATCCGTGGGAACCCCGAGGCCCAGAGAGGTTCCATGACTTGCCTGAGGTCACAGAGCAAGTCTGGTGGTAGAGTCCACACTAGAACCCAGGTCTTCTCTATTCCAATTCTATGGCCTTTCCTCTCAGCCTCGCTACCTCCCAGTTCCCCAGTTAGGGGGCCGTCAGCTGATCGGGCCCCTACAGTAACGCTCTGCACGGGGTGAGTGCTCAATAGATTCTTCTCTCTCATTCAACCTATATCTTCCATCTTTCTCTAAATCCTGCTGGTTCAACCTTCATGACATCGTCATTAAAATCCCTCTTCCTCTCCATCCAAACTGCTGCCACGCTAATCCAAACACTTATCCTATCCCACCTCGATTACTCTATCAGCCTTCTCGCTGACCCTCCTGCCTCCTGTCTCTCCCCACTCCAGTCCATACTTCACTCTGCTGCCTGGATCGTTTTTCTACAAAAACATTCGATTCATGTCTTCTCTCTCTCCTCAAGAACCTCCAGTGGTTGCCATCCATCTCCGCATCAAACAGAAACTCCTTATCACGGGCTTTAAAGCACTCAATCACCTTGCCCCCTCCTACCTCACCTCGTTGCTCTCCTATTTACAACATCCAGCACATCTCACGCCTCTAATGCCAACCTACTCACTGTACCACGATCTCACCTAACTCGCTGCCGACCTCTCGCCCACATCCTGCCTCCGGCCTAGAGCACCTTCCCTCTTCATTACTCTCTCCGCCTTCAAAGTCTTACTGAATGCACATCTCCTCCAAGAAGCCTTTCCTGACTAAGCCCTCATTTCCTATTCCCCCATTCCCTTCTGCATCACCCTGATTTGCTCCCTTTATTCACCCCTCCCTCTGCTCCACAGTATTTATGTACATATCTGCAATTTATTTATATGTCTGCCTGCCTCTCCCTCTAGACTGTGAGCTGGTTGTGGGCAAGGAATGTGTCTACCAACTCCGTTATATTGTACTTTCCCAAGAGCTTCATACAGTGTTCTGCACTCAGTATGCGCTCGATAAATATGATTGATTGACTGTATAAATACCCCCTGGGATTCCTTTGGGGCAGGGCAGACTAGGCAGCCCAATGTCTCCCTTCCCCACAGCCTTACGTCTCCCCATGGCTATGTGTCTGACACGTTCCCCGGCCTTCCCACTGGTGGGCGAAATGGTGCCTCAGCCAATTGAGGGGGGTTTGGGTCATCGTGACCTGACCCCTGCGCTCAGTATACCAGGCAGGACAGGGACAGAAGCTCACAAACACTGGCACGCAGCTGCCAGCCTGACAAACAGGGCACAGCCACCTCACCTCCCCGTCTGCCGGCCTAGGCACACTCACCTCCTCACCTGCCAGCCCGGGCACAACCACCTCCCTGCCTGCCCGCCTGCCGGCCAGGGCACGGTCACCTCCTCTCCTTCCCTCCTGCCGACCTTGACACAATCACCTGCCCGCCTGCCGACCTGGACAAAGTCACCTCCCCTCCTGCCTACCTCCCGGCCTGGACACAGTCACCTCCCCTCCTGCCCTCCTGCCGACCTGGGCACAACCACCTCCTGTCCTGTCTACCTGCCATCTCTCCACCACACCCCACAGCCCCTCCCACCCACCCGCCAGGGCACTGCCACCTCTCTGCTCCACCCGAGCCCCGCCGCCCCACCAAAAGATGCCATCACAGGATCAAAGAGCCGGAGCCTCAGCTGCCCCAGCTAATCTGAACCATCAGTTGACGGAAGGTTGGCTGCACCCTGGGATGGTGGAGAACTCTGCTCGCTGAGCTAGGAGGGGATGCCAGGGACCAGGCTGGGCAGGGGGGTCCCCACTTCTGCCACCCCCCACGCCCTCGGGCCTCTACCCTGCAGAAGTTGCTAAGGGGTCTCATCCATTCAAACCCGGGAGGCCCTGTCAGGGAGAGGCACGTGCGTAGGAGAGCGGTGAGACTTTGACTTCCCCCATTTTACAGATGAGAAAACCAAACCCGGCCTTCAAACTCCGCCCCCATCCGTGGCTGTGGGGAAGTAGGAGCTTGGTAGAAGTTGGCTGGTGGAGGGAGAGCAGGAGGGAGAAGACCACTCAGGAGACGCGACTTTTTTTAATGGCATTTGTGACTAGCACCGTTCTAAGTACTGGGGCGGGATACAAGCTAATCAGGTTGGACACAGTCCCTGACCCACGTGGGGCTTCCAGCCTAAGTAGGAGAACAGGTGGGATTCCTGTTGGGGTTCCCCAACTCTGCTGCCTCTTTCGAAATGCGAGAACCTGGATAGGGCAGGGACGACCTTATGGCCCTTCTCTGAGGCCCTGGACATGCCCAAGGCTTCCACTCTGCATCCTGTCTCTGCTGGGGTTGTGGCCGCCAGTTTGGAGAAGCACTGGGAAACCAGGACAATAATCCAGAGGGACGGTCCTGGCTCAGCACCCGACTCCCATTCATCATGCCGACTCCAAGTCCCTCCTATTTTCCACACCTCAGTTTACCCTTCTATAGTCTGGTGGGGACTGAGCCGTCCTGTCCCCTCTAGGGCTTGCAAGGTTGGAGATTTGGTAAATTGGGCAGGGGTGAAGGGTTAGGGCCTACCGAGCCCCAACTTGGGGCAGGTGAAATTTTCTCGACAAGCAGAGGGGCCATGAGCCGGGCCTTGGACAGGTGAGATAACCCTCGGACGGGTGAGCTCACCTTGCAGGCTGCCCCGGGCTGAGGCTCGGGGACTCAGGTTCCCACTGGAAGGGGTTGGACTGGACAAGACCTCCAGAGGCCAGACTGTCCTGGGCCCACCACCTGAGAGGCCCATATCAGGTCCACTCTCACAGGTCTCTCTCAAGCCAGGACAGGAGATTTAGAACACAAGAAAAAAAATTGTTTGTGGGGAGGAACCCCACAGGGTCAAGCAGCAGCCTCCCCCAGGCTCTACCCAAATGGTAGCTCTGAACTCTCAGTTCAACCAGCTCTAGACTGTAAGTGCCTTATGGGCAAGGGACATATCGGCGAATTCTGTTGTACTGTACTCTCCCAAGTGCTTCGTCCCTACAGTGCCCTTCACGTAGTTAAGTGCTCAATAAACACCACTGATTGAAGCAGCCCCTTAGACTGAAGAGCAACCAACCTCCATTGTCCAGCCTCTATTTTCCACTCTTCAACCTCCACTTTCCAGCCCTCCACCCTTCAGCGCCCATTCTCCAACCTCTTTTGTCCAGCCTGTAGTCTCTGCTCTCCAACCATCACCCTCCGGACTATCACTCATCAGCCTCCCATTCTCCAGCTCTATTCTGCTTTGTGACCTTGAGCAAGTCACTTCACTTCTCTGTATCTGTTACTTCATCTATAAAATGGGGATTGAGATTTGTAAGCCCCATGTGGGACAGGGACTGGGTCCACCCCGATTTGCTTGTAACCATCCCAGCGTTTAGAACACTGCCTGGCACACTTTAAGTGCTTAACAAATTACATAATTATTATTATTATTCTCCACTCTCCAAACTCCACCCTCCAGCCCCTCATTCAACAACCTCCCATTATCCAGCCTCTAATCTCCATTCCCCAACCTCCTCTCTCAGCCTCCGTTCTCCAGCTCCATCCACCGACCTCCACGATTCAGCCTGCATGAGACAGGGCCTGGAGGAAACCTCAAACTGTTCCCACCGCCCAGGGCCAGGGGTAGAGGGGGCAGAGAAGGGGAAGAAGAAGGGGAAGGGATGAGACAGCCATTTGCATCTGTGTGCGGCGGGGGCCATATGGGGGCGGGGGCGAAGCCCAAACCTAGCTGCAGGAAGTGGGGAACCTCAGGGTGGCGGAGGTATGAGGAGCTGTGGGGGACGCGGAAGCTGCTGGCGCCGCCCTCTCCAGGAAGGGACGATAGGTCGGGGCGGCTGGCTGCCCGTGCTGGCTCCCCAGTGCTAGGCCACCCGCTGCCTTCAGAACTGGAAGGTGAGGGACCCCGACGGGGGTTGGGGGTGGATGGACTGGGAAGAGATGCGGCCGGGGAGGGAGAATGTTCTGGAGCGCCCCGGGGTGGGGGTGGATCCCCCGGGAAGGGGAGCAGAAGCCTGTTCAGAAGCTCTGCTGACCTCTCCATCGTCCCCTCCGCCCCCCCCCCCCCCCTTTGAGAATCCCTCACCCCCCACCTGGTGCCAGGCCCGCTTGGCCGCTCAGACCGGAGAACGCCCACTTCCCCTCTGGAGTGCCACCACCCGGAAGGGCCCTCCCCAGCCCCCATGCCATCTGGGTTAGGCTTTGGAGTATGTGTGTGTCCTGGGCAGATTGGGGGGTGGAGGGGGAAGCGCCAGGAGGCTGGGATCAGGCTGAACCACCGGGATGCAGCTGGGGGAGGGCCCACACCAACACAGGACGAGGACAGCACTCCCAGGGTTGAGGGGTGGGTGCATTCTGTCTCAGGCCTGCGGCCTGCCTGCCAGCCCCACCGGCCTGGGGGTCGGGCTCCCGGGGTCCCAGCCTCCTGGAACTGCAAGGGGTCGAGGGGGCTTCAGGGGCTCACGGCTTGACCCCCACCGTGGCCCTGGAAAGGGTGGAGAAGGGAAAGTCCGGTCCCAGGAGCCCAGGAGTCCAAGAGCCCAGGGCCCTGGGCCAGGCTGGGTGGGCGGGGAGGCAGCTCTGTCAGGTGGCTAAGTAGCCTGGGGGCTTTTCCCAAGGGGTCCCTTCCCCTGTGTGCGGATGGAGAAGGTTGGGTGGGGGTCTCCGGGCCGCCCTCGGGCTCGCACAGCCCTCGGCCCCTATGGGCAGGATGTGAGACCTCGTGCGGGCCGCTGGGCCGGAGCTAAAGGCGCAGCGGGGCGAGGCGGTCTGTGGGGGTGGCGGGGCCCGGAGGAGGGGCGACCCCTCTTCCCGCCCCCTCCTTGTCCCCTCCCACGCAGGTCAGTCCAGATCGGGGGTGGTCTGAGTCACGTGGTCCCCGCCCTTGCCCCAAGGAGGCCGCGGAAAGGGGAAAGTGGGGGAGCAAGGGCGAGGCCGAGGGGAGGATGGAGAGGGGGACCCAACGCTTGGCGCCCACGGTCACGCGGAATGGGGTGCTCCGGGACGGGCCGCGGGGGGGCGGCCGGCAGAGCCACGAGCGCCCTCTGGCGGCCTCGGCGGCGGCGGTTCGGTGGGCGGGGCCCCAGCAGCGAGGCCGCTGATTGGTGGAGCCCGGAGCGACGGTGCCCCTCCCCCCCCCCGCGGCCTCCAAGGAAGCGGCTGGGAGCCCCTCACTGCCCCCTGGTGGATACCTCTGGGATGGCTAATAATAATAATGAGGATGGTATTCGTTAAGCGCTTACTATAATAATGTTTGTATTTACTAAGCGCTTACTATGTCCAGAGCACTGTTCTAAGCGCTGAGGTAGATACAGGGTGATCAGGTTGTCCCACGTGAGGCTCACAGTTAATCCCCATTTTCCAGATGAGGCAACTGAGGCCCAGAGAAGTTTAAGTGACTTGCCCACAGTCACCCAGCTGCCAGGTGGCAGAGCCGGGATTCGAACCCATGACCTCTGACTCCCAAGCCCGGGCTCTTTCCACTGAGCCACGCTGCTTCTCTAACTATGTGCAAAGCACTGTTCTAAGCGCCGGGGGATACAAAGCGATCAGGTTGTCCCACGTGGGGCTCACAGTCTTAATCCCCATTTTCCAGATGAGGTACCTGAGGCCCAGAGAAGTGAAGCGACTTGCCCAAAGTCACACAGCTGGCAGAGAGGGATTAGAACCCATGACCTCTGACTCGCGGCCCGGGCTCTTTCCACTGAGCCACGCTGCTTCTCTTAATAATAATAATGTTGGTATTTGTTAGGCGCTTACTAGTGCCAAGCACTGTTCTCAGCGGTGGGGTAGAAGCAAGGTAATCAGATTATCCCACGTAGGGCTCACAGACTTCATTCCCATTTTACAGATGAGGTAACTGAGGCACAGAGAAGTTAAGTGACTCGCCCAAGGTCACACAGCTGACAAGCGGCAGAGCCGGGATTAGAACCCATGCCCTCTGACTCTCGAGCCTGTGCGCTTTCCACTGAGCCACACTGCTTCTATGTGCAAAGCACTGTTCTAAGCACTGGGCACTGGGGGAGATTCAGGGTTATCAGGTTATCCCACGTAGGGCTCACGGTCTTCACCCCCATTTTCCAGATGAGGGAACTGAGGCCCGGAGAAGTGAAGTGACTTGCCCAAAGTCACCCAGCAGACAAGTGGCGGAGAACCCACGGCCTCTGAATCCCAAGCGCGGGTTCTTTCCACTAAGCCACGCTGGACTTAACCCACCTACTGCCTCCCCTGACGTCAGGACCGGACATGGGTGGTTTGGGGCGGAGAGGAAGGGCCCTACCGGTCTCAATAGCAGAGGGGTCGTGGGGGCCGGGCTCCACCCCAAGCCTCCCGTGGGAGGGCTGGAGAGAGAGTTGAGGGGAGCACAGCCTAGTGGATAAAACCCAGGCCCGAAAGTCAGAAGAACCCCAGTTCTAATCCCAGATCCACCATTCAATCGTATTTACTGAGCACTTACTATGCTCAGAGCACTGTACGAAGCAGACCGCTCGTCTGCTGTGTGGCCAGACCACAAGTCACAAGTGTGAGGAAATCACTTAACTTCTTTGTGCCTCAGTTACCTCACTTGTAAAATGGGGCTTTAGACTGTGAGCCTCATGTGGGACATGGACGGTGTCCAACCTGATTAGTTTGTATTCATTCATTCAATGGTATTTATTGAGCGCTTACTATGTGCAGAGCACTGTACTAAGCGCTTGGAATGGACAATTCGGCATCAGATAGAGACAAGCCCTGCCCAACGACGGGCTCACAGTCTAAACGGGGAAGACAGACAGCAAAGCAAAACAGAACAAAACAAAACATCATCAAGATAAATAGTATCAAAGAGATATACACCTCATTAACAAAATAAATAGGGTAATAAATACTATATACAAATGAGCACAGGGCTGAAGAGAGGGGAAGGGAGAAGAGCAGAGGGTTAGGGGAGCAGAGGGAAAGGGGGAGCTCAGTCTGGGAAGGCCTCCTGGAGGAGGTGAGTTCTCAGTAGGGCTATGAAGAGGGGAAGAGAGTGAGTTTGACGGAGGTGAAGAGGGAGGGCATTCCAGGTCAGCGGTAGGACGTGGGCTAGGGGTCGACGGCGGGAGGGGCACGAACGAGGGACGGTGAGGAGGTGAGCGGCAGAGGAGCAGAGTGTGCGGCGTGGGCAGTAGAAAGAGAGAAGGGAGGTGAGGTAGGAGGGGGCAAGGGGATGGAGAGCTTTGAAGCCAAGAGGGAGCAGAGAGGGAGCAGGAGAGGGAGTTCTGTAACTCAGGAACCTGGTGGCTGGGGATTGGGGCTCCGGCTCTAACTCTGATTCTCCTGGTTGGCCAGAAGACCTCCCGCCAGTATACATTAGCCCTTTGACCCTTAGACCTTAGAGAGTCACAGTTTTTCCCAAAGGAGAGAAGCCCAGGCCTGAGGATGGACCTGGGCAGAGAAGCCACGCGTCCCCGACGCCCCTCCTTGAACCGAGTTGCGTCTGACCTGCCCTTTGCCCCCGGCGGCGGCTCCCTCGGGGGCTGCTGGGAAGGTTGGCCGTAGGTCGGGGGCGGGCCCGGCCCGGCCGGCTTGGCCCCCCATTAACCGTTAACCTGTGTTTGCTTTGGCCACGCAGAGTCGAGGCGAGACTTCTCTCATGCCCCGCTCGGCGCTTCGCAAACGGGATGGAGCTCGGTCGGGGCCTGCTGGGGCTGTGAGAGAGGAGACTCCGGGGGGCCCTGGCCCCGTGTGGCCGCTGGGGAGATGGATGACGCGGGACACTCCGGCCACGCGGGACCCATGGACTTCCTCCTGGCCGTCGCGGGGGGCGACCGGCAGGCTGACGCCCACGAGCCGTCTGCGGGGCCCACACCAGACACGGCTCCTCCCTTCCATCCCCACTGGTCCGTGAGCCGGGACCCTGCTGGCTTCCCCCCGATGCCCCCTGAGGGGCTGGCACCTTCTCTCCCGGATGGGGTCGTGGGGTGCCTCCAGAGGGAGGGCCCCCCTCCTATGGAGCGGGGCACCCCGCCCGGGACAACGCAGGAGGACACCCAGCCAGGGGCCGGGGGGAGGCCGAGGGGCAGCTCCAGCAGCTCCGCCCAGGTCATGTTCTGGGCCGGCATCCTGCAGGCCCAGATGTGCGTCTTGGACCTCGAGGAGGAGCTGGAGAAGACGGAGGGCTTCCGGGAGGAGCTGAGACGCTGCCTCTCGTCCTCTGCCAAGGCCCCCGACTCCCCGCGGGACCCGAGCCCGGGAGCCCAGCCACCCCTGAACATCATGGAGGACTCAGAGGAGGATGCCAGCGAGACTGAGGAGGGCAGGGGCGGCTGCGGAGAGGAGTCGGAGGGCTTGTACCCAGAGTGGGGCGAGGAGGAAGAGAGCCTCTTCTTCGACAATCCCATTTTCCTGGAGAGCCCCGACTCCGACGTCGGGGTCTCGGAGGAACTGCTCTTCTGGGGTCCTGCAGAGGGGGAGGTCGACCCAGGCCCCGCCGTCAAAGAGGAGGAGACCCCTCAGGGTTGCCCCAGGATGGGGAGCCCAGGGCTTCTCCAGGGCGAACCCATGGCTTGGCATCTCGAGACTGAGCAGAGAAGGGCGGACACTGATGCGGAGCCGGACAGTGAGTCCCCTCCCCCGCTCCCTGTGCCCACCTACAAATCGCATTTTCACTCCTGGCCCCAGGAGGAGCCCCGCTTCCCGGCTACCATCCCCGCTCCTGCAGCAGAGGTGGTGGAGGTAAGAGGGGGTGGGTGGGGAGAAGGCCCCCATAGCAGGCCCTCCGGCTGTGCCTCAGGCCACTGGAAGCACCAGGTTGCTTCCTACACAGCCACGTTGGCAGGATGTCAAGACGTCAACTAGTCCATCCCTGCCTCCACACACCTAGAGCCGCTGGGCAAGAAAGCTGCCTCCCTCGACCTATAAAATCTGCAGAGAGGATGCTCCCTTTCCCCTGCCCCTGGCAACCTGTTCCGGTGACTCCTTGGCCCTGACAGAGGTTAAATGGGAGCCCCTTTTATGTAGCCTAAACCCCATTCTGGTCCAGGGAAGAGAAAACAAGGGCAGGCTTTTCTGGGTATTTCCACTCCAGTATTAGCTACTATCCTCAACCTTTCTGGTGAGGGGGGGCCCTCACCCCAGCCCGTCTCTGAGGGGGCAGAGGAAATGGACGAGATTGTTGGATGGTAAGCAGGATCTGGGTTGGAGGAAGGGAGCAGGCTTTAGAGCCCCTCAGATGGAAACCTGGGAGCACCGGCCCCCTCATCCCTGTGGAGCAATGGTCCCATCTGTCCTTCCAAAGGAGGTGAGTGCTGGTCTATGAGGGGGTGCAGCCCCAGTGGAGAGGAGGCCAAGTCCTCTTCCTCTCTCAAGCCCCAGTCTCTAGGTCCCTCTGGCTTCAGGGGTTTGGGGTCCCCCCTGATTAAAGCTCAACTCACGGGGCAGAGCTGCAGGGCGAAACAAAGGGCCCGGGCCGGCCGCTGGTTGTCGGGATACAAGGGTTTTTCAGGAAGTATATTAAACCCCTGTGGTCAGAGTGACAGTGCAGCCTCGCTCTGTGGCAAGCGGGCAAACTTACAGAGCTGAGAGGCACCTGTCCTCTCCCCAACCAGCAGGGTAAAGCCCCCCATCCCAGGGAGGAAGCCCAACCGTCTTCCCCTCCCTCCCTCCGCCACCCCCGATCAGGTCCCCACTGACTGAGATGAGGCAGGCAGGTGGTGCCAGCCACCCAGCTGAGTGCCAAGATAGAAGGGGAGGAAGATTCCCTCCTCCCACTCCTCACCCCATTCACAGAAATACTGCAATTCTACCCCCAGGACTGGAGCTGTCCCCTAAGCCAAGAGACGGATGAGCCTCCCTCTAGCTGCGTGCTCCTCCACTCTCCGGGGAGAGGTGGGTGACCCCCACCCCCTGCAATGGGGGGCTGTGGGGAGGGCAGGGAGGGGACTGGCCCAGGTCTGAGGAAGTGAGGGCAGGGGGGCGTTCAGAGAGCGGACCTAGCTGGGGGGAAGGAGGAGGGGAGAGAGGAGACACCTGCCTGCACTGGGGCCCACCCTCCCTGCAACTCAGGGATGGCCCTGCTCAGACTCTTTCTCCTTAGGGGAGGCCACTGTGGGGCTGCTGCAGGGCCCTGCCCCCTACATCCCAACCCCCTCAGTGTCACTGGAACCGAACTGCCCCTGGGACACTCCAGACCCTGTGACTCCAGAAACCAGCAGCTCCACCCCTGTCCCCACCCCGGAGGAAAGCGCCAGCCTGCAGGTTCAGGGCTTTAGCAGCCCCTTCTACGATGGGAGGCCAGAGCCGCCGAGCCTTTCCTCCCCGGAGGAAGCAGATGCCGGGCCGGACAGCCCAGTCGGGAGTGGGTCCTCAGACCCAGAGCACGGAGTCGGGCCCACAGGGGAGGCTGTTTCGAAGGAAGCCGGGCAGGTCCAGTGGGAAATCCATCCAGCAGCCTCCAAAGGGTAAGTAAACCCCAGTCTCCTCCCACGGGTTCCAGGTAAGGGATGATGTCAGATGCTGGGATCACTGCCCCTCCCAGGGTCGTGCCCAGGCCCCCTGGCACTCCCCTTCTCCCCGTCCCATCTGCCCGTGGTTGGTCTCTCCATCTGCAACAACACTAAGACTGATTGAGACCTACTATATACAAAGCACTCCTGGGCTCCCACTGGATGCAGAGAGCTGTACTGGGCACCTGCTCTGTGCAGAACTTTGTCTTGGGTGGCTACTCTGTGCACAGCGCCGTCTTGGACACCTCCTGTTCTAGGCACTGATCGTGTGTAGGGCACTCTGCCTAGCACCTATTAGGTCGAGTCTAGTTGAGCCACCCCCGGATGGGAGGCTGGATGCTGGGTCAGACCCCCCGGGGTTTGTCCCAGGCCTTGGGGCCATTGTGGGCCTCTAGACTGTAAGCTCCCAAGTGCTTAGTATACTGCTCTGCACACAGTAAGTACTCAATAAACACGACTGACTGGGAAATTTGTAGTTGGGGACTGAGGTGGGCAGAAGCTGGACGTCGAGGTCTGCTCCTGGGGAGAAACCTCTCAGTCTAGCCTGCCCCTGGAGTGAGCCCCCTGCAGCCCAGGGTCATGGATCTTCTTCTAGGCACCATCCCACCCCCCCGCTCCAGGCGGACCCTGAGCCAGAGCCCGAGGAGCCGAGGCCAACAGGCGGAGCGGAGAAAACAGCCGACAAGGTGGCTAATGGGGTGGCCCCCGACCCCCAAGCGGCCCGGTGCTTAGCTGCCCGCCTCTACCACCTGGACGGCTTCCAGAAATCGGACGTGGCCGCCTACCTGCGGAAGAAGTAAGTCAGGGCCGGGGGCTCCGGCAGAGTTTTACTCAGTCCTAGCCAGGAGGGGTGGAGTTAAGGGGGGGACCACAGGCAGTGGCCACTCCTCCCTCTCCAGTTCTGCTCTGACCTCAACCTGACCTCCTGGCCCTCAGACCCCGCTGACCCTCCATTCTCCTTCCTAGCAACGACTTCAGCCGGGCGGTGGCCGAGGAGTACCTGTCCTTCTTTCAGTTTGGCGGCCAGAGCTTGGACCGTGCCATTCGGTAGTGCCTGGCGGTTCTGGGCTGTGGGGGGTGGGGGGTCAAGCTAAGTGTCGGCTCAAGTGGGGTCAGTGAGCCCGGCCCCTGGGGGGCTTAACCCAGCCCCCCGCCCCTCTCGCCATCAGACACTTCCTCCAGGCCTTTGTGCTGACTGGTGAGACGCAGGAGCGGGAACGTATCCTCTGCCACTTCTCCGAGCGTTACCACCGCTGCAACCCCAAAGCCTTCTCCTCAGCAGGTGGGCACGGCCTTCGGGGCCGCAGGACTCCTGGCCGTCTGTGGGGATGGGACCCTCTGTGGCTTTCTCAGGGAGATCCCTGGGGGCGGGGGAGAAACACGTCTCGGCATCGGTCAGTAGTGGGGAGTGAGTCTCCCGGAAGGGCTTTATCCCGGGATCCAAAGCCTGATGAGGGCGGAGCCCTAAATCTGCCCCTGGCCACGTCGGAGACCATGCTGGGGACCACCCACTGACTCTCCGTCTTCTCTCTCCCGCAGACTCAGTGCACACGCTGACCTGCGCGCTGATGTTACTCAACACCGATCTGCACGGACAGGTGAGGATGGGCAGGCGGGTAGGGTAGGGAGCCAGTGGAGGGGCCTGATCCGGCCTCCTCTGGGGGTCCAGGTGGAGCAGCCAACTCCCGGGGCTCAGGAGCTGGGCTGTAAGAGTAGGGTATTTCGGGGGGGTGGCGGGCACCTCTCCGAACCCACAAGCCAGGCACCGGCAGGTCCCCAAGGATGGGATTCCAAGGGCCCCTGGGATCTTAAGGAGCAGTCGCAGAATTATTGGGCTCCTGGGATTAGGGTCAAAGGTCAGTGGCACGGCCCTGATGCCTCTCGCGTTTCTCCGTGGACACGCTAATCCAGAACATCGGGAAGAGCATGAGCTGCCAGGAATTCATAACCAATCTGGATGGCATGAGGGATGGAGGAAATTTCCCCAAGGAGCAGCTCAAGGTATGGGACTCCAGGAGTCTCGCCCGCCTGCAGAGGGCTTAGGCTCCGGCACTGGACTGCTGGAAAACGCGCTTCCCGTGGCATCTCGGTGGGTGTGGTGGCAGCTCTGGTTGGCCCTACAAGGCCAGGGTGGAGGCGGGAATTCAACCCGAGCCCCAGCTCTGGGATTCTGAGGCTTCTGGGAGGCCAGGTCGGGAGGAGGAGGCCCGGCAGAGATTTCCCCCCTTCCCCTAACTTCATGCTGTTTCTTCCAGACCCTGTACATGTCTATCCGCAACGAGAAGCTGGAGTGGGCCATGTAAGTGGCTTCCCCTGCCTCATGCCACCCCAGCTCCATCGGGTAGCCCACATCCAGGCAGCAGCCCCTTGTGTCCCAGGGACAGGAATATTTCCAAGTTCCAGAGATGACCCTGGCACCTGCCCAGCTCAGGGTTTACAGTGAAATGCCCTACCGTATTTTCCCCGGCCCGAGGAGAGCAGAGGTCTACTCCATTCTTCCCAGAGTGGGACAAGGAGATACTCATGGGATTGGAGTTGGGGAAGAGCAGGGTATGCTGCGGAGGAAGGGGAGAGTGACAATGAGGAATTTCATTCCTAGAAAGTGTTTCTCCAGACCCGATGTCCTTGGTGGGTGGGAGGGAGGGAGAAGGCAGCTAAGTGTGCCTCCAGTAAACATCAGAACAGAGTGGAACCATGCTTGGACCACCCCAGTCCATCTAGTCCGGTATTCTCTCTCTGATGAGGACCCCAGGATATCTGAAGGAACCTTGTGCTGGCTGCCCTCCTGGACGTCCACCCAAACCCCCAGTCTGGGGGAGAGTGGAGCTGGGAGGAAGAAGGGTCCGTGGGATCTGTTTCAACATGGCTGGAGGCAACATTTCTGCCCCCGCCGGGCCCTAGTCCCATGTCTCCATTTAACTCCAGGTACCCACTGGTGGGCTCCCCAGGCACCTGCACCCCCAGACCTCCCCGGCACTGACCCACTTGGCATTGGTTTCCCCTGCCAGGGATGAGGAGCCCGCTCTCCCAGAGAAGGCCAGGCCGCCCCCCACCTTCGGCCGGAAAGCCAGTAACCCCTTCCTGCAGCTGCCACATGACCTCACGGCACCCACCTACAAGCAGGGTCTTTTGGCCCGCAAGATACACGCGGACGCTGATGGGAAGAAGAGTGAGTGTGGGTGGCCCCGGGGCACCGTGCACACGTGCAAGTGTGCGCACACGGGAGGCCCCTCGGTTGGGGAAGACCATGCCTGGGTCCCTGACAGCTGTCTCTCTTTCTCTCTCTCCATCCCTTGCTGCTCCCCCGTGGGCAGCGCCGTGGGGGAAACGGGGCTGGAAGATGTTTCACACGTTGCTCCGAGGGATGGTGCTCTATTTCCTGAAGGTAATGGCCGCCGTGACCCCTCTCCCACCGTGGTCCACCTCGTGGACCCGGGTCCGGTCTTTCTTTCCCCATCCTCCCTCAGTGTTTCATCTCCTTATCCCTCCCGTCATCCTCTCCTTTCCTTTCCTCTTTCCACCCACCCCCGTTGCCCACCTCCGCTCCGGGCCGGGACTCGTAGGGAGAGGAGACGTGCCCGGAAAACTGGAACCCGGTGGGGCCATTCACGGAGGAGGCGGTGGGGGTGCACCACGCGCTGGCCGCCCCGGCTGACCATTACACCAAGCGACCGCACGTCTTCCAGCTGCGCACGGCGGACTGGCGCCTCTACCTCTTCCAGGCTTCGTAAGTTCTCAGCCGTCCCCTGCTGGGGGAGCCGCAGGCGGGACTGCAGACGGGGGAGGTGAACCAGCCCCGGCCTTCCCGGGCGTGGGTTCACCCCTTCCTGGTCCCCCCCGGTGGCCCAGGGAGACAGCTTCCAACCGTTCCTGCAAGCGGTCTGGTGCCGCTGTAGGACAGAGTCCTGAGTTGCCCGGACCGTGGGCCTGGTCTGGGTGGCGGGCCTGTGGGGATGGGCGGTGCGGGGAGAGGGCATGACACTCTTGTGCTCTGGTGCTGGTGGCCAGAACTTGGGGTTTCATTCATTCATTCATTCATTCATTCATTCATTCATATTTACTGATGGCTTACTGTGTGCAGACCACTGTACTACACTCTTGGGAGAGTACAATATAATAATAAATGGCCACATTCCCTGTCCACAACAAGCAAACCCTGAGGTCTGCGAGCCCCGGGGTCCGCCTCGAGCTTTACCTCTGCCCCTCGGGACCAGAAGACCTCCCGTGATCCTCTGAGGGGGTCTCCCGGAAGGTGGGGGGCGTTGGGGTAGGTGTTAACCCCTCCCCCTCCCCCACCCCGGGGTTCCTAACAGCACGGCCAAGGAGATGCACTCCTGGATCGCCCGAATCAACCTGGCAGCCGCCACGTACTCGTCCCCGCCCTTCCCCGCCGCTGTCGGCTCGCAGCGCAAGTTCATCCGGCCCATCCTGCCCACCGGCCCGGCCCAGAGCTCCCTGGTATGGCTCCCGGGGGGTCCAGACAGAGGGAGGAGGTGCCCAGGGGGTCCTGGGGAAGCCAGAGGGTCCCCGAGGGGTGGGGGAGGGGAACGATGAATCGAGGCTGCCCCAGCCAGGCCGCCCCCAGCTTAGATGAGAGGGGTGTCCCCGGCAGGAAGAGCAGCACCGCTGCCACGAGAGCTGCCTGGATGCTGCCTCCGACGACCTGCTGGATCTTCAGAGGACTCTCCCTGAGCGCCGTGGCCGGGGACGCGACCTGGAGGAATTCAGGCTGCGGAAGGAGTTTCTGGAACATGAGGTAGGGGACCCACCCCCTCCCCGTGTCTGCTCACCCCCTCATCTCAGCCTGGCCCGACTCTGCCCACCTCTCCTTCCACCCAGCAGGACAATGGCACCGGCCCGAGTTAGGCGGTTTCAGGGACACCCTGCCAGTCCCCATGTCCCTGGCTCTGTAATTTGTGGGTCCAAGTGTCTTGGCCAGTCCCGTGAGAGTTGTGGGTATCGGGTGTACCGCGGGGAGTGGCAGTTTTCCGGAGCCAGAGCAAGAGAAAGGGAGTCCCAGCCTAAGAGAGAGGCGGGGATGGCATCGTTGCAGAAAACCCGCTACGAGATCTACGTGCAGCTGCTGGTGACCCGACTGCGAGATGGCCCAGACACCAACCTGGAGCTCTGGGAAGCCCGGCTGGAAGAGGAGGCCCAGACGGCCCAGAACCCAGAGCCCAGCCTCAAAAAGTCACACTCCAGCCCCTCGCTGCACCAGGATGAGGCCCCCACCACCGTCAAGGTGAAGCGCAACATCTCGGAGAGGAGGACATATCGCAAGATCATCCCGAAGCGCAACCGCCAACAGGAGTGAGCCTGGGGCTCTTGCGGAACCCTGGACACAGCCATCCTCCCTCCCACATACCCCAACCTGCTCTGCGCTCCTTACGGCCCGTTGCCCCATTCCCTCTTAGGCTGCCAGGTGGCACCGCTGTCCTGGGTTGGTCTCTGGTGGGGTCTCTGGCCGGAGACCCCGGGGAGGGGGCAGTCCGGGCGAAGGCTGGGAACACTGCTCTCCCTCTGGCCTCGGGCCTCCAGCCCTGGCTCCCCCCGTAGTTCCTCCTTACCCTTTGCTTCTCTGGACCCTCCGAGGGCAGCAGGAGCATTTGAGAAGGGGCCCTAAGAGCCCAGACTCTAACCCCCATCTCCGGCATGGAGGCCCTAGTTGCTTGGCTGCTTGGCCGGGACTGTGCTCAATCTGCGCCGGGGGAAGCCTTCTCTACCTGCCCGGGCCCGAACCAGCCGGGCACTGCAAAGGTGTCTGAGCTCCGGGCACGGAGAAGCTTACCTGGCGCCCCTTGAAGACACAGCTGGAGCTGGAGCCAGAGCCGGCCGCAGGCTCCGCCCCGGACCTAGCCTCTGCCCTCTCACCACCTCTTCCTCTGCCCTAGAGTGGGAGCCTGGTGACTCCAGTTCCCTAAAGAAGGGGGAACAGGTCTTGTCATGGCTGGAACTCTGGAGCGTTGAGGTGCCATCAATAAACCACTGACCAATAAACTCACATGTGGAGAGCGCGGAGGGACGTGGCGGGTCCAGGACAGGCAGCTGGAGGAAGGAAGGATCTCCGTGGTCAACCGCATTAAGGGGCAGGTGCTACCACCTGGCATCCTGCCCTCAGGGGGTCAGGCGGCTGACTCTGAGCTGGCCTGGAAGGAGGTTGGGAAAGGGGTCAACAGCGGTTACAGGGGAGTCCCTATACGTGGCCAGAAACAACTTGGGAAAGGAGCTGGGGGGCTCTGAATCACCCCTGGCCCCCCAACCACTGGCCTGGCTGGAGGGAAGGTGGTTGGGGGGAGGCCCATCCTAGCAACAAGGTTCATTAAGCAGAGCAAAGGTTTAGGAGGGGGATGAGGGGGGAAGGGTGATGGAAGAAAGCATCAAGAGTCATCCAGAACTCAGCAGAGAGAGTCAAGGGCTGAAGTGCTCCGGGAGATAAGGACCCTTGGTTTCCTGAGGAGCCTGGAGCAGGAGGGATAATTTCACAGCTTGTCCTTCCCCCTCTACCTGGCTGAGGACAGAGGCCTGCCATGGGGCTAATGGCCTCCCCAGCTCTGTCCTTCTGACTTTTTATCATTCAGTCAATAGATTATATTTATTGAGCGCCTATTGAGTGTAAAGCACTGTATTAAGCACTCTTTACAGTAGAACAGAAGCAAGAAACATTCCCTGTCATCAAGGAGTGTGGAGTCTAATGGGGGAGACAGACAATAATTATTTATGAATAGATGGAGCAGTAGGAAGGAAGAGGATATTAGTACTGAGAGGAGGCAGTTTAATAAATAATTCAACATACATATAATTAAATATCTGCCTAAGTGCTGAGGATGGGCTGTTAAGAAACCAAGCAGTCACTCCCCTCGGGGCAGTGGTTTGGCGCTCCTGGGACAATCCCTGCCCCTCAATTCTTCCTCCTCCCAACACTACTTTCCCCCTGTGAGTTGGCCATTTCCATGGCAGAAATTCAAACCACAGGGATGGCTGCCCCCCACCCAGCCCAGGCCCGGGTTGAAGCACGGCGTGCCGTTATTTTCCTCCTCCCCATTGTGCTCTGCCGGCTGAGATAGGAACTGTGGGGAGGAGAGGATCTGTTATTTTCTCTGGCCAGCCAAGTGCAACAGCCAGAGAGGCAACTGCTCAGGCCCTGCGACTCCCCGCCTCGCCTGCCTTCCTGGCCCAGTCCTCTCCTTCTCACCACCCTGGCCTAGTCCCAGTCTTTCTCTCTTTCTCTGGCCTAGTGTAAGGACTGGGCTGGGGGCACTGAGGGAGGAGGAGGGAGAGAGGGAGTTGGTGGCGCCAGTGGGGGAGGGCAGGGGGCTTTGTGTCGGGGAAAATAACACAGCAGGGACCAGATATGGGGATATTTACAATGGGGAGGGGACAGCTTTAGAGCTGGGATTACTGGGGTCCTGGAGCCATGGGTGGGGGAATGTAGGGGGACACCTCGGGACCCCCAGCCCATCTGAGGACCAGTCATTTCAAAAGTGTTCAAATGGGCATAGTTGAGTGAGCTGAACTGGAGATGCCAACCGCTTTGACCCTCTCTCTCTCTTCCCCCCTTCCCATCCACCTCATCTCTCTTCTTTTCCTATTTCAAGGCTTCTTCCTCATCCAATACTTCGGCACTTCTACCCTTACCGGGGTCATTTCATCGCCAGTCCTCATCAGAGAAGAAAATCTTATCCCTGGGAGGGGCCTCAAAACCTCATTAGTCCTCATTAGTCACTTCATTTCTCTGTGCCTCAGTTACCTCATCTGTAAAAGGGGGATTAAAAACTTTGAGCCCCAAGTGGGACAACCTGATTGCCTTGTATCCCCCCAGCGCTTAGAACAGAGCTTTGCACATAGTAAGCGCTTAATAAATAATACCATTTATATTTCCTCCCCTCACCCCATATTAAAGTCAAACAGGGATATGAAAGGGCTACTGCAATTTTGCCTTTTAGCCACTAGAGGACCCCATCCCTCCTCTCTGCCTAGAGGCGCCTGGAAGGTGGATTTTCCGGCTAAACAATAAGGACTCCTAAAAATAACAATGATAATTATTAAGTACGTTCTACGTGCCACACACTGTGCTGATTGTTGAGGTATATAGAAGATAATCAGATCAGACATAGGCCCTGTCCCATTTGGGGCTCACAAGTCGAAGAGTGAGGGGAAAACAGGTGTTTCGTCTCTTTTACAGATGAGGAAACTGAGGCCCGGGGAAGTTAAGTGGCTTGCCAGAGCCCACGCAGCCGGCAAGTGGTGGAACAGGGACTAGAACCCAGGTCTCCTGACTCTCAGCTCTGTGCTCTTTCCACTAGGGTATACTGCCTCTCTGGAGCCTGAGAGCGTCACGGTGTGCTCTGGACTTTCTCTTCCCTTTCCCAACTATTCTTTCAATAGTATTTTTTGAGCGCTTTCCATGTGCAGAACACTGTACTAAGCGCTTGGAATGTACAATTCGGCAACAGAGAGAGACAATCCCTGCCCAATAATGGGCTCAAGCTGTCCTCACTTGGGGTTGGACATAGAGTTCCTTAGGGTGGCCTGGATAAGAAAGCCTCTCTCAAGAGGAGTACAAGGATCACACCGTCATCATCACATCAACAATAGAGAAGCAGCATGGCTCAGTGGAAAGCGCCTGGGCTTGGGAGTCAGAGGGCATGGGTTCTAATCTCAGCTCTGCCGCTTGCCAGCTGTGTGACTTTGGACAAGTCACTTCACTTCTCTGTGCCTCAGTTCCCTCATCTGTTAAATGGGGATTAAAACTGTGAGCCCCACGTGGGACAACCTGATCACCTTGTATCGCCCCCCCCCCCCCCAGTGCTTAGAACCGTGCTTTGCACATAGTAAGTGCTTAACAAATACCACCATTATTATTATTATTATTATTAATAATGTATTTATTTAGAGCCTGCTGAGTGCTAAGCACTGTACCCCATGCCTGGGAGAGTAATAGCAGAAGCAAAACACAAGTTCCCTGTCCTCAAGGAGCTTGCAATCTAATGGGGTGGACAGACAAAATCTACTTTACAAATACTGGGAGCAGGAGGAGGAATAAATATGACCAGTGGTAGTATTATAATGTAAGAGAAGCGGCATGGCCTAGTGGATTGAGCACGGGCCTGGGAGGCAGAAGGACCCGGGTTCTAGTCCCGGCTCCACCACTTGCCTGCTGTGTGATCTTGGGCTAGTCACTTCACTTCTCTGTGATTCAGTTACTTCATCTTTAAAATGGAGATGAAGACTATGAGCCCCATGTAGGACAGGGACTGTGACCAACCTGATAACCTTGTACCTACCTCAGCGCTTAGAACAGTGCCTGGCATATAGTAAGCACTTAACAAACACCATTAAAAAATGTATCGCGATAAATACAAATGACATACTGACAAATAACTGAATAAATAATTGAGTATAAGTTGAACATGTAAACTTGCACAAATATATATGGGCAGACGATACATGAATGCTAATGATAGCTGTTGGGTCAAGCGCACTTGGGGTGATGAGAATTAATAGGAGAAGACTTCCTGGAGGAGGTAGAATTTTAGGAGGGCCTTGAAGATGATGGGGAGAGCTGAGGCCCAGCAGATAGGGGATAAAAGAGTTTCACAATGGGGAACAGTGAAAATCCCAGGTCTTTCCTATTAAAATGGATAGGTCGGTGGTCAGATAAAATGACACAGAACAAGGGGAGCCCCCAAGAAGGTTTGAGGCCCTACAGAAGCCCCAGAGTGGGAGGTGAACCTGGAGAGGATACAGAGTGTTTTCCCAATATTGTTTCCTGATTAAAGGGAAATGGTAAAGGCCAAACCAGAACCTTTACAATAATGTAATGGAGATAATTCATCTACTTAACCCCTTTTTCCAATTCCTCTCATTTGTTGCGTTAGTGTCTATCTTGCCGACTTGATTGTAAGCTTAAGGGTAGGGATTGCCTTCTATTTCCATTTACTCTCCCAAGCATTTAGTCCAACGCTCCACATACAGGAAGGGCTCACTAAATATAATTGATGGATTAAAGTTTCTTTAGACTAAAGGTACTTCAAAATAGCAGAGAAACTGAAAACCATACTCTTCTCCTGTCTGGTTTTCCTGCCTGTAAAACAGGAGTGTCTCTGGTCTATCCCACTGCTTTCCTACGAGTGAAGAGAAGTGAGATGTGAGGCTCCATAGCAGGGGAATTATCAAATGTGGAATTAGCGCTGTCTTGCTGTGCTGTCTTTGTTTCAGTGAAAAGACTGCGGTCACAGTCAGCCAAGGCTGTCTGGGAGTGGGGCTATGTGCCTTCAAACGGATGTTTTTCCTCCTTATTGAATTTGAAATTTGGTTCATTCCTTGAAGCTTCTAAATCAGCAGAAACACCTCATCTGTGCACCTGTGCATCTGCTGCCCTAACCCCAGTCCTACCGTCTTCCACAAACTGGTTGTCAAATGGAAAGCACTTATTAAGCTTCCACAGGCTTAGGGTACAAGGATGGAACTAAGATTTAACAGAGCCGGAAACAGGTCTAAGATGGACACTACACCTGAGGCCCCCACCTTTGACAGGACCAACTACTCTCAGGCCCCAAATAAACTGCAGATGTGGTGGCATAGAGCAAGCATTTCAAGGTCTAGTTTGATGATGATGACAGAGTCTCCAGTTGGGAACGACATACGAGCCTTGGTTCTGACTTGCGGTATTTGTTAATCCCTTGTTATATGCTAAATGCTGAGATAGACACAAGATAATCTCGAGTCTCACAGTTTAAGAAGGAGAGAGAACAGGTTTTACATATCCCTGTTTTACATATGAAGTAGCAGAGTCACAGAGAAGTGACTTGCCCAAGGTCACACAGGCAAGAGGCAGACCAGGTTTAGAACCCAGGTCTTCTGATTCCCAGACCTGGGCTCTTTCCACTAGGCTACGCCGCTTCCCCAGCGCCGAACTCCCAAGGACTCATGCTGAGGAACTGATTACGTGCTAGAGGTTGGCGCAGTGTCACTCACACTCTCTGGTCCTGCCAGTCGTGCTACCGCTGGGGCATGGAATGCAACGAGTGAGTTGGCAGGCAGGGAAGGAGAGCGCTGTGAAATGCACGAAAGGGGTTTCTTTTTTCTATTTATGAACCAAAGTGACTGCAGCGTAAAATGCCGTGTCTTACGACGCCAGCAGGCTGTTGCGGAAGTACCAGTGCAGACTTCTCCACCCTTGTCAGCCAACTTTTTTTTTTTTTACTATTTCTCCCGGGCCTCTCCTCCCTGCTGAACACCTTAGAGTGTTTTTTTTAACAGTATTCATTAAGGATTACTACGTCTCCAGTACTGTTCTAAGCACAGGGAATCAATACAAGGAAATCAGATCAAACACAGTCCCTGTCCCGTGTGGAGCTCACTCGAAGTAGGTATTAAACCTCCTTTTATGATTGAAGAAACTGAGGCACAGAGAAGCTAAGTGACTTGCCCAAGGTGGTGGAACCGGCATTAGAACCCAGGTCCTCTGACTCCTAGGCTTGGGCTCCTTACACTAGGCAATACTGCTTCCCTGGGTGGTTCTTCTGTTGGAAACTTTAATCAGTGATGGCATAGTCCCAGAAGAAAAAATGGGACTAGGGCTCACGGTCCAGTTGCTTTTTCCACTGGACCAACAGCAGAGCTCGGGTAGGAGTTCTCAAATGATTACAACAGAGGTCCTCCATGAGACCACACGGCCAGGGTCCCGTAGAGGAACCCAAACTGAGAGAAATAGAGACAACGAAAAATATGACGGGTGTGTCACGGTTCCGTCAGCTTTTTATGACTCATCTAATCTGGAAAAAGCTGTGGCTTTCGTCCTGTCTTGTCGCCTTCATGAGCCCCGTCCCCGACAGCCGGCCCTGCGACACGTTGCGAGTCCTTGGGCTGGTCCCTTCCACGTGCCGTGTGAACTCAGCAGGTGTAGGCCCCTCTCTGGGCTAGAGATGGCCGTGGCTAGGCCCGTCTGACTCAAGGCAAGCGGGCATGGTGTCAAATGAGGGAGTCGGACTGGACTAGGAGTCTGCCCTCTATTTCCTCAGGCAGATGGCTATCCCAAACCCATCCCGAGTTGGGGTTGAAGGCCCAAGGGCTGTGCCAGGGGTGCCCCCGGGGGGCCGCGAGGGCTGCCGGGAGCCGCCGTTGGCATCCCCCGCCGGCGGAGCGGGCGGAGGGAGGGGGGGAAGCATCTTCAAAACTCCAGATGCAGCAGTTAAAAAGAGGACAGAGGCAATGATCCTTCAAATTGCCACATCTGTATAATCTGCCTTTTATTTTCTGCTTCATGAAGTTTTATTTCCTATTATTTATTCACCTCCCCGCCCTCCCCTCCTCCCTCTCACCGCTGCTTGTTAGCAGGCGGGCGAGCTCAGCTGGGCCCCAACGCCGCCCGGCCTCACCCCTGTACCCCTCCCCCGGATATTCAGTGCTGAAGAGCCCAGACGGGATGCTTGGCCACTGGGGCATCAGGTCCCGGCAAAGCGCTCCGACGGAAGAAGGACGAATGGGATGACATGACCCCGGAGGGAGGGTGCGGGGAGGGTTTGCGGAGCAGAGAAGCAGGGTTGCCTAGTGGATAAATCCCGAGGCAGGGAGAGGACGTGGGTTCAAATCCCTCTCTGCCACTTAGCTGCTGTGTGACCTTGGGCAAGTCACAACTTCTCTGTGCCTCAGCTACTTCATTTGCAAAATGGGCATTAATAAGCACAATAATAATAATGGCATTTGTTAAGCACTATGCGCAGATACTCTACTAAGCCCTGGGGTTGGACACAGTCCCTTGTCCCACGTGAGGCTCACAGTCTCGATCCCCATTTTACAGATGATGATATTTATGGGCTTACTATGTGCCAAGCACTGTTCTAAACACTGGGGTTGATACAGGGTAATCAGGTTGTCCCATGTGGGGCTCACAGTTTTAATCCCCATTTTATAGATGAGGTAACTGAGGCACAGGGAAGTTAAACGACTTGCCCAAAGTCAGAGAGCAGACAAGTGGCGGACTTGGGATTAGAACCCAGGACCTTCTGGCGCCCAGGCCCGTGCTCTATCCACTATGCCATGACGCTTCAGAGATTGAATCCTGATCCCTCCTACTTGGCCATGAGCCCTCTGTGGCCCGGGGACTCTGTCCAGCCTGCTTGACTCGTATCTACCCCCGCATTTAGAATAGTGTTTGGTACATAGTAAGCGTGTAAAAAGTACCATAATCATCAGTCGGCAGGTCTTCAAGGATAGTAGACGCACATCCGTCCTGATGGCTGACACAACACCCCGCCTTCAGGGGAGGGGCGGTCGGGGCATCCAGATTTGGCACTCTTGAAACCCCAGGGGTGGGCGTTGCCAGGCTCCAAGCACACGATGTGCCTATTGGCAGAGCGAGGCCCAGGCCAGACACCCATGGGGAAGAAACTGGGTCCCATCGGGAGGGTGTTGGGGGCAGGATGCTATTGATGCCGTCTACTTGTTTTGTTGGCTGTCTCCCCCTTCTAGACTGTGAACCCGTTGTTGGGTAGGGATTGTCTCTGTTGCCAAATTGTACTTTCCAAGCGCTTAGTACAGTGCTCTGCACACAGTATACGATTGAATGAATGAATGCAGGATGCTCGAAGTCAGCGCGGGGCCGGCAAGTAACTTGAAGACCAGGACAACCTCGTCCCCTCTGCCCGCCTGCTCACTTCAGCAGGGGCAGGTGGGCCGGGCTCCATCCCTAGGACCACCCTAACGCCACTGGCCACACGCCCTGTTAATTCGTTACAAGTGCCTTCCTGATGTCACTAACTGAACCAAGAAAATGCCACTCCTGGCTTACTCTTCTTCATCAAAGGGGTTTGGGCCTGGTTTTCACTCGTTCCCTGGCCCCGGGGGTAGGGGTGGAGGGGCTGAGAACTGAGTTTTCCCTTCTGGGCAGTCCTGGCACCCCTCCCCAAAGCCTGGTACCGTCCAGTGCCCCCTAAAAAATGGCATATGTGAAGCACTTACTATGCCGCCAGACACCATACTAAGCGCTGGGGAAGACCCCAGATAATTGGGTTGGACCCAGTCCTACATGGGGCGCACAGTCTGAATGTCCATTTTACGAGGCCCAGAGAAGTGAAGTGACTTTCCCGAGGTCACACAGCAGACACGTGGCAGAGCCGGGATTAGAACCTAGGTCCTTCGACTCCCAGGCTCGTGCTATCTCCACTAAGCCGTGCTGCTTTTCAAGTGCCCTTAGCACTGACTCTGTGCCTCCTGGACTCTGTCCAATGAAGACATCCCCCCACCCTCCATGACTGATTGGCAACCGAAAATCTGGACTGTCAGAAAGATCGGTGCCTAATTGGGTCTAAAGGGGGTGAGAGGGGTGAAACACACTGTGCACAGCTGCATCCCTCTCCCTGGCCCCCATCGTCCCCCATCCCCACCCAACGTGGTCTTGAGCTTTCCTGTTGTCGGGGCTCCGGGCCTCCCCTTCTCACCCCCACCCTGAGCCATTGGGGGACCCAAATGCCCCTCCCCCATGACCAGGGCCGGTAGGAACCCCAACACCCCCCCCCCCACACACACACACACTATTTAGCTAAAGGGGATAGGGAATGGCTATTTATAACCACCCTTAATACTTTTGAAATTCATTCATTCAATCATTCAATCATATTTATTGAGCACTTACTGTGTGCAAAACACTATACTAAGTGCTTGGGAAAGTACAATACAACACTAAACATGAATAAATATTCATGAGTTGTATTCTTGAACACTGACTATGTAGAGAAGCAGTGTGGCTCAGTGGAAAGAGCACGGGCTTGGGAGTCAGAGGTCATGGGTTCTAATCCCAGCTCCGGCACTTGTCAGCTGTGTGACTTTGGGCAAGCCACTTCACTTCTCTGTGCCTCAGTTACCTCATCTGTAAAATGGGGATTAAGACTGTGAGCCCCATGTGGGACAACCTGATCACCCTGTATCCCCCCAGCGCTTAGAACAGTACTTCGCACATAGTAAGTGCTTAACAAATACCATTATTATTGTGATTATTATTATTAAAAGTACTGGAAGAGTACAATAAAATAGAGTGGGCAGACATGATACCTGCCTAGAAGGGGCTTATAGACTATGGAGGGGGGCAGACAGTAAAATAAATGACAGGTGGCTACATACTAAGTGCTCTGGGGTTGTGGTGAAAACCAAAGTGCTAAAGGGTTACAGACCCAATTGTGTGGGAGATGCAGAAGAGAGGTCTGATAGGGAAAGTGATGCAGAAGGGAGGGGGAATATGGAAAGTGAATGCTTAGTTAGGAAAGTCCTCGTTGTACATGTGGATTTACACAAACTACTATTTAAACACTTCTTATCTGTTGATTGTTTTGTGTCTGTCTCCCCTATTAGAATGTAGGCTTTTTTTTAGGGTAAGGATCATTTCTTTGCTCTCCTTTGGCCTCTCTCAACCACTTAGTGCAGCGTTCTGGGCAAAAGGGGAACTGGGTCAATACTGTCGATTCATTTAGAACTAAGGAAGAAATCCAAGGACTATTCTCTCCTAGCACTGAAGGACCCTCACTATTGAACTGTTGCGCTGTTCATTTGAATTTTACCCTTCGGTGTTTCTCTCCCATTTCACTGTGTGGCAGTACCTGCCCCTTTGAGTCCTGTGCCCGCTATGTGCCAGGATCGGGTCTGAATCATTAGCTTTGTACCTTTCCATAGGGCTTTTGTTTGGTGGCACAATGTTTTCTGCTGTTGTTGAGAATATCTCAGAGATATTCTATTCTGTGGCCACCGGACTCAAGGGGACTGGATGAGAGAGTGTGAACGGATCCTTGCAAACCATCGCCACTACTTGAAGACCACTAGGACATACCTTTCCCCTGTCTACCAGACCCGAGTGTATTAGGCAACGCAGAAGAGTGAGGGAGTAGGGGAAATGAGGGCTTAGTTGGGGAAGGCCTCTTGGAGGAGATGCGATTTTAGGGGGATTTTAAAGGAGGAGAGAATGGTGGTCTGTCATATAATAATAATATTATTATATTACTGTTCTAATATAGAACTCTATATCAAGCCCTGTTCTAAACACTGGGGTAGATACAAGGTAATCAGGTTGCCCCAAGTGGAGCTCACAGTCTTAATCCCCATTTTACAGATGAGGTCCTGAGGCTCAGAGAAGTCGATTAGACTGAGAGCCCATCAATGGGCAGCGATTGTCTCTATCTATTGCCGAATTGTACATTCCAAGAGCTTAGTACAGTGCTCTGCACATAGTAAGTGCTCAATAAATACTATTCAATGAATGAAAGTGGAGTGAGTTGCCCAAGGTCTCACAGCAGACAAGTAGCAGAGCTGGGATTAGAACCCACGTCCTCTGACTCCCAAGCCCGGGTTCCTGCCATTAGGCCATACTGCCTCTGTCATATATGAGGAGGAGGGAGTTCCAGACGAGAAGGTGGATGCGGGCAGGGAGTCAGCAGCAAAGTGCTACTACCTTGGCTCCACGCCTTATGGAGAGAGGGCTTTGGGTAGTTGTCCCTGACAGGAGAGTTCTGAGAAGTAATGGAGTCTCCACGGTCTCCTCCAGGCACTGGGCCTGTCAGTGGGGTTGATTTGTGAGCCGGGAGGTGTGGAGGACCCTCTGGAGGGCCCCTTGGCTACAAGCCCAGCCTGACTGCATCCCCGGGAGGGGATTTCCATTTCACTGGCCGATCATGAGCTATTTCCCCATCTTTTGTCCCCATCCCGCAGATAGTTTTTTTAACCTCTTGGCCCCCAGATAATTTTACCACCTACGGGTGTCGCCAGCATTTCCCACACTCCCCCCGCTGACAGGGGGATGAATCATTTGGTGGCAACACATTAGTCTGAGGATGTGTGGACTCATCCTCGAGGTTGTATTTGCCCTTTCTGTGAGGTAAATTCTTCCTTAATTTGAGCCTGGTTTCAGCGCAGTTTCCTTTCAGGCCTCGGGAATCTACCTGATCCACATGACTAACTCAAGCAGGGCCCCAATTTCTCTTCCAAGTTGCCAAAATATGAGGAAAACTAAAGAGGCATTGTGGTCTAGTGGAAAGACCCTAGGCCTGGGAGTCAGAGGACCTGGGTTTTAATCCTGGCTCTGCCACTTTTTCTGCCGTATGAATTTGGCCAAGTCACTTCACTTCTCTGTGCCTTGGCTACCTCATTTGTAAAATAGGGATTAAGACTGAGCCCCACGTGGGACATAGATTGGGTCCAACCTGATTAGCTTATATCTAACCCAATGCTCAGCACAGCGCCTGGCACAAAGTAAGAACTAAACAAGTTCCACTAAAAAAAAACAACTACTCATGGACATAGGTATAAACTTTTTTAGATATTTCTATTTATCCATATATTCGGTCATTGCTCAGCTGTTTGTCCTGATGTGTTTTGCGGCTTCCTGCTTGATTTTGTGTGCTTCCTCTACTTTCACTGTCTGTAAATAGTCTCCATCTCTCCCTCTCCCAACATTAAAGTGGAAGCTCCTTAACACCAGGAAATGTGGGTTTTGCTTCTGTTGTTCTCCCCCCAAGCGCTCAGTACAGTGCCGAGCACTCAGCATGTACTCAGTGAAGACCCCTGTTTGATTGGAGCCCAGGAAATGAAGGATGTACATTTCCTATTTCCAAACAGATTTTCTTGGCATCTATATTTTTTTAATGGTATTTGTCAAGAGCTTACTACTCTCTAGTGCTAGAACAGTACTAAGAACTGGGGTAGATACAAGCTAATCAGGTTGGACACAGTCCATTTCCCACATGGGGCTCACCGTCTTAATTCCCATTTTAGAGATGAGGTTACTGAGGTCCAGAGAAGTGAAATGATTTGCCCAAAGTCATACAGCAGACAAATGACAGACTAGGACTAGAAGCCAAGGCCTTATGACACCCAGACTTGTGCTCTAACCACTAGACCACACTGCTTCTCTTCAAATTGAGGCAGAGATTCGGACTGGCTCCTGCCCCATCCCAAGGAGGGCAGAACACTGGCCCATCACATGCCAGGCTGACAGATAACAAATTCTCTACCTCTACATTTGCATTTCTCAACAAATATTAACTTTGCCATTGGCTTCAACGAGCATGTTGAAAGTTGGCTCATCTGTAACATAAACTTCTGCAATGCCAATTAAAACACAGGGATGGGAAAGGATTGCAGCAAGAAGGCTTGCCTCCAGTAACTCGCCTCCCGCCTGGGAATCTGCCTCTCCTTTAGGAGGAAGCTTCCCATCTGTCAATGCATCTCATGTGGCCTAGGGAAAGAGCATGGGACTGGAAGTCAGGAGACTTGGGTTCTAGCCCCAGTTCTGCCTCCCGTCTGGCTGTGTGACCTTCAGCAGGTCACTTTACTTCCCTGGGCCTCAGTTTTCTTATCTGTAAAATGGGGATAAAATTCCCATTTTTCCCTCCCCCTTAGACTGTGAGCCTCATGCGAGACAGGAACTGTGTCTCATCTGATAATCTTGTAAATATACCAGTTCGTGGCACATAGTAAGCACTTAATAAACACCTTATTTTATTATTATTCCACACCAATGCCCTTAGAGAGACAGGGACAGATATCTATTTTTGGAGGGGGAAAACAGTCTTAGAAGAAATCTGACTATCCCCCCGGGTTCCTAAACCAAGACGGGTACCTGCTTTGATCCTAAGAGTGCCGTCTCTCCCCTAACAAGAATTCCTTTGGTGATTCAGAAAAAAACCCAGGAGTTTTAAACTTCAATCCAGATATTTCCCCATTTGTCTCATGAAGACCTGGTCTGACTATAAAAACACAAATCCTAACTACTAATTGCATCATCACCCTCCTCCTCCTCATTATTATTATGGTACTAAATGGAATCTAATAAATCCCACAAATTTCACCCATTACAGAATAATGTGCAGTAACAACTCCTTTTCTATAGCCCCAACAAATCTATATCCACTGGAATGAAGAAGACAAACAGATTGGAAAGATGGATGAAATCATGTTATATTTCATGTATAAAAATGTTTCACGTTTTAATTAGACATTCTAACTCCATCTCGCTTCACTCCCCTCTCTCCCTCTTTCTCTCTCTCTCACTCTCTCTCGCCCTCTCATTCCTCTCTCACTCTCCAATGCCTCTCTTACATTGGGAAACAGCCTCATTCACACCCACTGCATCTATTTTACGGGCAATTTATTTCCTGCTGCATATAAGGAGCACGGGGAGAAGATGGGGGATCATTCCATATGGGCTTCTCCACTGAACAGTTTCTCTGGGAGTAGCTGTGTCCTCACCTTCTCTGTAACATTGGGGGCAACGGGGTCCATAGCCGGGCAGCATCGGGGGCTTGGGCTCGTCAGGGGCAGGAGACGTGGACATTTTGAAGGGGGAGATGCATTGGCCTGGGAAAATGGCATTTGACTTCCGGGGCTTGAGGGCCTGGTGGATTTGAGGGGGCTCAGATCCACTTCTCCAGGTTATCAATGGTCCCGGGGGCGCCGGGCAGGGTGGAAGGTTATTTGGAGGGGGAGGGGCGGGGCTGGGGAGGGATGGGAAAGAGGAGGGGTGGGGGGTTGGTTTCCTGCTGTTGCCTGTTTGATGAGTTGTGAGCCCAGGGCTGCACACAGTGGACTCCGGGGCCAAGGGAGGCCTCCCGCGGGGCCCGGCCCAGTTCCTGGACAGTAGTGGTGAGCGGGCAGAAAACAGCCAATTTCCAGGCTGCACAGTCCGTTTCACTCAAGAGGGCATCACATTTCCCCACAAAAACTCCTGAAACGCAGCAGTGTGGCCTAGTGGAAAAAGTACAGGCCTGGGAGTCAGAGGACCTGGGTTCTAATTTCAGCTCTACCACTTGTCTACTGTGTGACTTTGGGCAAATCACTTCATTTCTCTGGGCCTCAGTTACCTCATCTGTAAAATGAGGATTAAATCATCCTCCCTTTGACTTACACTGTGAGCCTCGTGTGGGTCAGAGACAGTGTCCAACTTGATTAACTTGTATCTACCCCAGGGCTTAGTGCAGCGTCTGGTTCATTGTAAGTACTGAGCAATTACCATATTAAAAAAACGCAGGGCTCCGGTTTGGCTTGCTTGACTTGTGGCTATCATGGGCAGACAGCCATTCCCTGCCTCTCCAAATCTGCTTCTTCCCTCCACCTCCTCATCTCACCCCAGTGCTTCCCTCTATCCAGGCCCCCTCCCCCACCTCCTTCGGGACCTCAATCAATCAATCGATGGTATTTATTGAGCATTTATTGTATGCCCAGCACCTCTGACCCTCCAAGACCTCCCTCCCCTCCAAGTCCTCACTCCCCCCAAGATCTCCCTCCTCCTGGGGAACTCTTGGGCTCCAGCCTTAGCTTGAGACCCAGATTTCACCATTCTGCCCTCATAACCCAATGAGGGGGAGAAAAATGGGAGAAGGGATGGGGAGAGAGACCACAGAGCCAGAATATGGAGAGAAGGGGTAGGCTAGTACACTCTCCCAAGTGCCTATTACAGTGCTCTGCACACAGTAGGTACCCAATAAGTACTTCTGATTGGTTTTGGAACTCATGTTCAGTACATGAATCTGAAGTCCCTTTTAATTCCTTTCCCAGTAATAAAAACTCCAATGGCTGTAGGTCTTTTTCTCACAACTCAGGGACTGGGTAGAGGTCAATGTGTGTCCCGGTGCTTCTGAGATTTTTTTATGGCATTTGTTAAGTACTTACTATGTGTCAAACATTGTTCTAAACACTGGGGTATACACAAGTTAATTAGGTTGGACACAGTCCCTGTCCCACATAGGACTCACAGTCTAAATAGGAAGGAGAACAGGAGAAATGAGGGACAGAGAAGTTAAGTGACTTGCCCAAGGTCACTCAGCAAGCAATTGGCAGAGTCGGGTTAGAATCCAGGTCCTCTGACTCCCAGGTCCGTGTTCTTTCCACTAGGTTATGCTGTTTCTCACTTCACCTCATCCATCTTTCTCTCAGGCCTGGAGCAGAGATGCGGGAGCTGAAGAGGCCCTGAGAGGACGAAGCCCAGGAAATGGGAACTCAGTGTTCCCTCCACTGGGTCGAGACTTCTGTCATCTCCCATCTCAGACCCCGGTCAGCTGCCTTCAGACCCTGACCTTAACCCAGGACACCAGGCAGGATGCTCAGCCACCTCTCCTTCAAGCCCCACCCCTGGCCTAGCAACTCTAGGACAGACCTTCCCACCCACCTGGGCAGCGGGGCCACCAGACTGGCATCCCGACTCTCCCATTCGGGAACACCAGGAGCCAGGTTTTGCTCCCTCAGGGCCGGTTGAAACCGTTTCAACCATTCCTGCCGGGAAGGCACAAGTCTGCAATGGTTCCTTTTCACAAGAGATATAAATCCCTTAGGAACCCAGTAGACCAGAGAGGAGCGCTCAGACTTTATGTCTGAGGGGGAGTCACGAGTGGGGGGAGGATATGTCGTGTCTGGGGAATGTTCTGGAGCTCAGGGCATGGAGTCAAACCTTCAATGAATCCATCAGACCAGCCACCCACCCTGCCCCTCCTGTCAGCTTCTTCGACTAGAACAACAAGGACAGACACTGTCTCCGATCTGATCATCTTGTACCTGGCCTGGTGCTTAGTACAGTTCTTGGCACATAGTAAATGCTTAACAAGTACCAAAATAAACCTCACCATCATCTTTGATGAAATGCAAACTGGGAGGCAAAACCGATGAACTCCCAAGTCTCCCAGGGAGTCTGGGTAGTTGACTGGGATTCCCAGGACTGTGGCAGTTACCTCTCCCCTACTGGTCTGAAGAGAGCTCAGAGATCTCTGCACCCCAAAACCTGTCCACAGGGAGCTTTTTGAGGTGCCCCAGGATGTGGTATTTATTACAGCCTCTAAGCTCATATGGGATAAGAAGGAAAAGGAAGAGCCGGGAAGAGGAGGGCTGAGAGATGGAAGAAAGGAGGAGGAGGGGTATTTCCCAGCATTCTGGCCTTCTTCTACCAGGACCTCAGGTAGCTTGTGCTGCCTTGGGAGTGACTGCCCTCTCTCTGGGAATCAGAAGGGGCGACTGCTCGATGAGGTCCTGTGAGCTGGAAAGAGGCCCCTGTAAGGCTTTAGGACAGTGGGGAGTAGGGAGAACTGAATTTCCAATGTTCTGAGAGAGCAGCCACCGTGAGTCAGGGCAAGCTGCCCTTTAGAACTGGGAAGGAGGGGGACACAGAGGAGGCTACTGAGAAGGCTGGAACTGCTGCTCTACAATGCCCACAAAAGGGAACCCTGTGGCCCAGGTGGGGCTTACCAGGCCCAGAGCCCCTATTCTCCATAAGTTGGGTGGCCTCCCAGGTCCAGTGGCCGGGGACAGCCAGACTTTTGCTGGGGCCCAGGGCATCTAGAGGGATTCTTTCTCTGGACTCCGGTCCCAGGCCAAACTCAACCTCACAGTTAGAGTGGCTACCACCTGCTGCCCACCGGGGCTGCCCACCAAAGACTCTGCTGCCGGGAACCAGCCTGGCATGGCTGAAGGAGGGTGGCCTGGGAGTGGGACTGAAGGATCCCAGAAGCAGAGAGCTTCAGGGAGGACAGCGTGTCCTGAGCCTCGGTCACAGGCTGTGTTGGGCTGAGCTGCAGTCCAGGTCAGGTACGGTGCCCGCCATTAGAGAGGGAGGGCCACTGGTCTGCTGGGCAGCAGGGTTAAGAGCAAGAGCATGCACTTATGAGATGGCATAAAACACTCTCAGCATCCGCACCAATCCTCCACCCGTGGGGGCTGAGGGCACTGCCCAGCTGGGCACCTCAATGCCTCCAATAGCCATAGGGAAGGCACTCCATCGGGTCACTTCCACATCTTCTTCCCCACCCTCTCAGACACCCCTACATATACACACCCACATCCAAACCCCTCAAACAAATTCAGGGGTTTCTGTAGCAGCCCCCAACATAGAAGAAAGTAGTGTCGGCCGAGCGGGGCCCAAGGAGCAGGAGGGAAGCAGCACGCTCCCCGCACGCAGGAACAGAACAGCGAGGGCAAGGAGAATGACTCTCATGCTGAGTCTGGGAGCCCAATTCCTTGGGAGGAAAGTCCCAAGGCTCAAATCTTACTCACAGGTCTGAGCCCCCAATTCTTCCCAAGCCTGACCATTACTCCTCCCAAGGGAGAGCTTTGCCCCTGTCTGAACAAACCTCTTGCTTCTGGACCCCACATCAGTTATACCCCTTGAGGGTGGGTAGATCACTTAGAGGAGAGAAAGCAGGATGAAGCCTGGGAGGTATAGAAAGAGCATACCTGCAAGAATCAGAACCCCTGGGCTCTAATCCCAGCTCTGACTCTGCAACAGTGCTCAGTTCTCTTCTCTTTATTCCCCTCACCTTCCCTGCTAATTCATTGCTGGGTGGCAGAAAGTAGACGTGTGTGTGCATGCGACAGGGAAAGTTGTGGGGGGGAATCAGGCCTGGGTCAGCTTAACTACCATTTCCCCCTTTCCCACGGTTCAGTGCTGTTAAGACCTCAAAGATCCATTCAGAAGGGTATAGCGTGGATGGAGTCTGCTCCAGATGAGTCTACACTGAAGCCAAACTGAGAAAGACCAGGAAATTTGTTTCTGAACGAGGTGGGTGTCTGTTGAACCATTTGCCAGTGAATGAAAAGGGGATTTACTATTAGGCCTGGGTCACCAGCACCAGTCTGAAAGCAATAGGTGGGGCTGGTGGCATCAGGGTTATTTTAGGGTGGAATTACTTCCTAGTGCCTATCTCCTGATTGGTCCAGGAATCCCTGATTGACGGTGGCCACCTTAGAGTGCCGGTGGCTCTGGACTTTCACAATCAATTTATGGAGATGCTGGGAACTTTACGGAGGACCCTTCAAGTTCGCAACAAAGCAGGGAGTAGAAACGCAGTCTGTCCAACAGGCCGACAGGCTGATACCGGACAGTGTTCTTCTATGGGATGAGAGGATTCCTAACTCCACAGTGACTGTTCTGCCTATCTGGTGGGGGACAGTGGTCGTCAGATACTCATTCAGTGTGAGGATGCCGTCAGGCAGAGTCAGACTCAAAACAGAATTTGCTCCTGGAAAATACTCCTCAGAAACTGGAAGGACAAGCCTGTCCCTTTCCTCCTCGTTCACTCTCCTCCACAGCCCGGGCTGGAAGGAGGCTCAGAGAACCCTTCCAAAGTCACCTGCTTTTCCCGCTAGCCTAGAAGAAGTCCCAAGCCTGAATCCCTCCCGTTTCCAACGGGCCCAGGTGCCAGGCCCGGGGGTGGTGAAGGGGAACAGAGGGACCAGGGAGGAGCCCCTTAGGGCCCACAAGTGCCTCAGCCAGGCCAGACAGTTTGAAATAAAGAGTGGTTTATTGACTGCTGTCGGGGGTTGGACTGAGGGGGGCTTGTGTGCGTTTGGGCTTTTTTAATAAAAAGAAGCATCAAAAGGGAAAAGGTCAATGCGGCAGGGAGACGAACTGTGGAGGCATAGAGGTCTGAGTGCGTGAAGAGGGAAACGCATCCATTTACAGTATTTACAGAGACAAGCCAAAGGAGACAAGCAGATAGATACACGTGGAAAAGCCCCTCCCTGAGGCTGTCGGCCTTTACCCCGTTTCCTCCTCCACCTCCGGGGGAACTGGGAGAGGGGGCGTGGAGGGGAGGGGTGTATTCCCAGGTGAAGTTCCAGCCAAGCTTCTCAGAGATGCCTTGAAGACTGAGGACTGGGATTTCGGGTGGAGTCACGGGAAAGGTTGATGGTTTCTCTCTGCCTAGCTTCCAATCCCCAAAGCAGGACAAGATTCTCCTCTCGACCCCCTGGGAGGGCAGGGAACAGGGCAGATTTTGGTCCACGCCGGGGAAGTAGGGCAAGGGAGAGCCTGATCTGGAATAATGGGGTTGGGGGAAAAGGAGAGCGTACAAGCCCCTTGCAGGAAAGGGGAAGGAGAGACAGCAAGGGAGGCGTCTTTCTGGGACCAGAGAAGACTGCAACGGGGAAGGGAGTTGAAGGTCGGAGTGCTGGATGGGTTCGTCAGCCCTCCCCGTCAGAGCCGATGGGGCTGAGCAGCCCCTCCTCTCCCACGTCTTCCTGCCTCGGTCTCCCCGTCTTCTCTCCTTCCAGGAGCCTGCCACAGGCTGCAGCTCCTCCTCCGATTCTCGCTCAGCTTCTTCGAGGGCCTCCTCCGCCCACAGTCCGGCCTCCTACTGAGGCGTCTTGGAGGAAGGTTTCTGACTTCCCCAGGGTCACCGTGTCCTTCACGGGTCATTAAATTAACCACACGGGGAGTGGAAATGCTGGACTTGTGGTTATTTTTCATGTAATAAATAAAAGATTCCTTTGTGTGCCTTCTGCGGCCCGGCCCGAGTCCTCCTGCTGTACAGTGGCTCCCACGTCCCCATGGAAACTACAGGTGGTCAAAAGCCGCGGCAGCGGCGGGAGGCCCGCTCGCCCTTGATGTGGAACTGTAATAATATGGGGAGCCTGGACGGAGTTAAAGAAATCATAACAACAGCACTGGTCAGGAGGGGAAATTGCACCAGGCCCTCCTCTGCTGAACTTTAAGACAGTGGAGTTAATCATTGACCCTTCTCCTATCTGATCATCAAAGATTAACTCCTCTTGGGACCCATTTCCTCCTCCTTTCCCTACCGCCTCACCTTGGAGTTTCTGGGCTGGTGGGCATTGTTCTGTCTCGGGGGAAGGAGGCTTTGCCCCCGATCCCTTGGTCCACTGATCCCTTGGTCCCCGATCCCCTTCCGAGCCCAACCTCGGACACGGGAGGAGAGATGGTCAAAAGACAAGGTCAAAGATGAGGGTGAAAAAGTTTTCAACTGTCTCACTGGAGTCGGGAGAGCTTATGGCTTCTGGTGGTGGCTTTCTGAAGGAGCCTCAGAGACCCAAACTGGCCATCGGGGTTTGGAAGGTGCCTCTTGAAGGGCTTCCTGGTCCTTGACCGTGGCCATGAAAGGGCCACCTAGCCCCACCCTTCTTCCCTGATTAGTTGCTAGAACTCCCACTGGAGCATTTTGAATTTGAAGGTTCAAGGTCGCAGAGGAGTTAAAGGGTCACATCTAGGTGCCAGTAGGGAACCAGTCAATGAGGTAAGGAACAATGGTCAGAACCCCCTCTTTCCGCTGTCAGGGAGGGCAGCAGGGTCTGGATTGAAAAGTCCTTCCCCAGAAGCAGTGTACTCTGAGGGCTGACAGCACCTCTCATCAAACACCTAGACTGAAAGCTCGCTATGGGGAGGGAATGTGTCTACCAACTTGTTTGTAATGTATTCTCCCAAGTGTTTAGCACAGTGCTCTGCACGCAGTCATCACTCAGTAAATACCACTGATTGGTCTCTGGGTGCCAGTTTGGCCTGGGGCAGCCAGATGGATTTCGGAGGGTCCCCAGCTTGGACTGCCCAAGAACAGATCAAATGTTCTCCGAATCCCCGGATCGATGGCGGCATGCTCTCAACCACCCCGGTCACCCCAGGGCCCCCCGACTGCAGCAGCATCCCTCCCTCCAGCCCTGGGTCCCAGTTACCCGTACCCTGGGAAGGTGACTTACTCAGCAGGCTGGAGTTGGAGAAGCGCCAGGCCTCGCTGTACGAGGAGTATGGGGAGTGGCTGTAGGCATTTCCAGAATAGTCGCTTCCTGCTAGCCGCAAAGGAAAGGAAAGGAAAATGGCCACTGAGACCCGGGGCTGCCCAGATACCCTGGGTGGGAATCAGAACCGAGCCAGGAAGGTCCACTGGGCTGGAATGGGCTAGGGGGTGGGGCAGGGCATGGAATGGGCTAGGGGGTGGGGCAGGGCATGGAATGGGGCAGCTCAATGTTGACAGCAGGTCTCAGCCCCAGACTGGCAGGGGGAAAAATGTCTCCTTCCCCTCCCCCACTATAACGCTTTGGGGCATCTAGAGACCACTCCGTGTCACTCTGACTCTGTACCCTGCCTGGACGCTGGGTTGAAACCTGGGGCTGTTCATGGCCTAATAGTTTCCACTCACATTCCTGCCCCACGTCAAGGCCACCTGAATGCGGCTTGGGCCATTTGAGCCTACTGTGCCAGCCAGCCAGTGCTCTACGTTGTCTAAAAGAGAAACGTGGTGGTCCCCATCAGTGGGTGGCCAATCGGCCTGCCACCACCCCAGGCATGTCAACACACTAGCCCCAGGAGCCCCTCTGCCCCTCTGTTGGCCCTCACAATTAGGAGAGCAGCAGGACGGCCTGGTCTCTGCCCCGGCCAGTGGTGGGAGAAGGGAATGGGGCCGGGGAGCAGGCCAGGATCTGGGATTTTGATTGAGAGGCCCCATTATCCACCCAGTTAAAAAAAATAACCGAATCTTTTCCTTTTTTATCTTGACCAATCTCATTTCACGCTCCAGGGGAGGGGGTGGGGGGGGGAGGGCGGGAGGAAGGGCGAAGGGAGTCTGGAGTCTGTATTTGCAACGCTGCATTAAGCACATCTCCACGGTAACGCAGCAGCCACAACTGCCGGCTCAGCGGGTTCCCAGGGAGAGCGCTCGGCAGCGGGGGCTGCCGGACCAGGGCAGGCTACCTGCCTCGGTGCGGGATGCGCGGGTCAAGCGGTTGGCAAAAATTAACCCCTCACTGGGGACAGTGGGTTAATGAACACTGCTGGGGCTGAGACCGGTGGATCCCGCCTCTCCCCCAGGCACCTCCCCATCAGCCTTGCCCCGCCAGCCGAGCAACTCCGGGCTCCCTATTTGGCTCCACCCGGGAGAGGGCAGAAGGCCTTCCATCCTTCTGTCTGCCCCTGAATGGGATCCTGAGGCTGCAGCGGGCAGACAAAGTGCCACCCTCACAATAGTGCTGCTAGAGCAAACCCTCATCTCCAAGGAATCAAAACCTTCTTTGTGCCAATCCCACTGGGCCTGAAGAAGGGTGACCCAGCCCCAGGGGTCCATGCCTTCCTCCCCGCCTGCCCACCCACACACACTTCTCTCTGGGCACTCTCAGAAGTAGACCTGGGGCACATCGAATGACAGGTAGAAAGACGGGCCAGAAGGGAGGAAGAGGGTAGCTCCCCTGGGTGGAGCCCAAGGCTCCCCACAGACAGGAAACACCCCATCGTCGCCGCCCGTCCCCCAGCCATGGCTGATCTCCAAAGGATGGTGAGGACAATGCCAAGAGCTGAGTGAGGGGGTGGGGGCAGCTCATCCCAGAGGAAAGGGAAAAGAAGGAGGAGACCCTGGCCCACGGCAGAGGATTCAGGACTCCTAGCATCGTTCTATCTCCCACCCCAGATGGGGACCCAGGGGAGGAAAGCTCTCCCTGCATTGGGTGAGAGGCTCCAGCTGACCCTTCTCCCACCCCTCCACTGGGGTCCCACCCGTCTCCATTCTCCTTACCTGCCACCATGCCTGCGATGGCAGAGGAGGCGTAGCTGCCCTGCCCGCTGCTGGGGATGTGGGGTGGGTATCCTGGCAACGTGGGGCCCACCATCTCTCGCCCTGGAGGAGAAGAAAAAGGGATAGCTGAGCCTCAGAGGAGGCGGAGCCCAGGTCCCAGGCTTGGCAAGGGCACCAACTCTCCCAACACCCCTTCTGGGTTCCGGCCCGCAGGGAGTGGTGGGGTCCTCGAGTCCCCAGAGAATAATCCGGTCAACAGCCCGAGTCGCAGACAGCCGGGACATAACCCTCAGTCGCACGGCTGGGTGGGAATTTACAAACTCCCCAGAACTGCTTTGCGGCAGAGTTCAGAGGCCAACAGAAGTTTGGTTTTGATTTGGAAGCCTCATGCCTCTGGGGGGCCGGGAGCTCGCCCTCAGCCCCCTTGACCCCGTCCCAGGCACAAGACCGAGGTTGAACATGAAGACAGCCTGGTGTTCTCCCAAAACAGCATGTCCAGGCCGGAGCCTTTCAGTTAGGGCCATGTTATTATGCCCTGGAACACGTTCCTGGCGGCTCTGGGGTGAGACTGGGAACCCCCGGCAACACCATTCTTCAAATGAGGATTAGCAGCCTGTGCCCACGATGGTCCTGGTTGAAGGTATGACACCACGGGAGGTCAAGACGACCAGAATTGGACCTAAGGCAAGAAATCCGGGGATGTATTCTGACTCTCCACTTCCTGGTCCACCGGGGGAACTCACCTTCCCCAAACTCTATCTCTCCTTGCCACCTGGACAAGTTGCCATCAGACCCAAGCCAGCTCTGGCTCCCCCTCTCCCATACTGCTCTGACCTAGAACCTTCTCCTTGCAGTTCTGGTAGGCTGGTTCTCCTCACTCCTTAAGTGACCCATCATGACCCTGCCCCTCAGTGGACATGAGGACCATGGGTTCTCCCCCAAGCTCCCTCCACATCTCTGTCTTCCATGTCTCTCACTCTCAAGCTCCCTCTCCCTCCCAAGCTCCACCCCCTAACATCCCTTTCCCTTTTCCCCACCAGACTCTAGGCTAAATCTCTCATCCACAATCCCTGCTTCAGTCCCCATGATTCCACCAAGGAGAGTACGCAATGTTCAGTTGGTCCCATATTAGACTGTAAGCTCCTCAAGGGCAGGGATCCTGTCTCACATGTCTACTGTATGTTCCTAAACACCCACTACAGCACTCTGCATCCAGAAGGCATCCAGTACAGCTCCTTTCACACAGTTGGCTCTCAGAGATATCCTCCATACAGCAGGCAGCTAGTACAGCAGTGCCCTGCAAACAGCAGGCAGCCAGTACACTACTCTGCACAGAGTAGAGAATGAAGCACTGGCAAATAGGCTGTCCCCCCTTACAGCACAGTAGGCTCTTTGGGTAACATCGTGGAGGGCAGGCAAACAGGATACCCCACTACTATCTAGGTGATGCCCATCTGCCCAGCCTTGCCCAGGGCAAGAGGATTGTGAATGAACAGAGACCAGAAACCAACCAGTAGTGTTTTCAAGTTTGGAGCCTGATTATAAACTCCTTGAGGGCACGAAAAGTGGGTTGGTTGTTTGTTTTTCCTCCCTTGTATTTCCTGTGGAATTTAGTACTCTGCTTTGCCTGCAGCAGGCAAGAATAACAAAAACCTTGGCTGCCTGACCACCACCAGGGTCAACCTGACATATCTGTAACTTATCTGTGTTGGTGTTTGTCTCCCCCACTCTAGACTAAAAGCTCATTGTGGGCAGAGAATGGGTCTGTTTATTATTGTATTGTACTCTCCCAAGGGCATAGTACAGTGTTCTGCGCAGAGTAAATGCTCAGTAAATACAATCAAATGAATATCTATGTCTGGGGGACCCCGAAAAGGGAAGGGTACAGGCCACGAGCACTGGGAACTGAAGGGCAAGACCAGAGGCTGAGGAATTTTTATGCATTTGGACCAAGTGTCACTGAGCTAGCTAACATGCACATTAGCAACTATTTGATACAAAAGTTTAGGCTTTTGTCCAGATGTTTGCACAGACTCCTACTTTCCCACCCCTTGGAGGAAGCAGCAGATGATTGGAGGGTAGACAACAGAGGGTAAAGAAGGAAAGGAGGATGGAAGGGAGGAACTCTGGCAAGACGGCATCCTTTGCCTTAGCATTTAGTTTCACCATAAGGCAGTGCATAGTGAATCTGTGTGCAGAAAACCTTATTTAACATTAAATAAAAGGGTTGGGAGTCTAGATTCACTCCCAAATAGACTTTGTGTCTTTAGGTCCAGTTGAGCCTCCTAAAACCATCTCCAATCCAATGCTGCTTTAGGCTTCCTGGGGCCCAGCAGATCTTCCACATGCAGCACGGCTTAGTGGAGAGAGCATGGGCCTGAGTCAGAAGAGCCTGGGTTCTAATCCTGACTCTATCGCATGTCTGCTGTGTGACCTTGGGAAAGTCACTTAATTTTACCACAACTGTAAAATGGGGATTAAGAGTGTAAGCCCCATATGGGACAGGGATTGCCTTCAGACTGATGAACTTATATCTACCCCAGTCCATAGTAAGTGCATAGTAAGTGCTTAACAAGTACCTTAATTATTATGGCTATTATGCACAGCTATTTGGTCATAACCCAGAACAAACTTGATTGGACCAAATCCATCTTTATCATTCCCCGACCCCATGACTGGATATCTCCAGAGGTGGTTCAGTGAATCACTGCAAGGGCACCATGTTTGGCTAAACCTTGAGGCTCTCATGTTAAGAATTTCAGCAGACTTGAGCCATATAAGGTTGTGATCTCTTCAGCCCATCTCAAAGAATAAGAGGAGAGGCTCTACCTCACCACTTGAAACCCGAGGTGGGCTGAGTCTGCCCAAGTGTTCTGAGCCACTGCCAAAACCAAATACCGTTGAACCACCTCTGTGTGAAGTGACTTAGGGGAATAAAAAGTAATAATAATAATTATGGTATTTGTTAAATGCTTACTATGTGCCAGGCACTGTACTAAGTGCTGGGGTGGGTACAAGCAAATTGGGTTGGACACAGTCCCTGTCCCATGTGGGGCTCACAGTCTCAATTCCCATTTTACAGATGAGGTAACAGAGGCACAGAGAAGGGAAGTGACTTTCCTAAAGTCACACAGTGCCTGCTCTATCCACTAAGCCATGCTGTGGTCTGAACACGGGAAGAAATAACCTGTATAAAATGAGGGCGATCTGTAGAATGGCATCCAGGCAATGAGAAAGATGGAGTAATAATAAAAATAATTGCAGTATTTAAGTGTTTACTATATGACAAGCACTGTACTAAACCCTGGGTTAGATACAAGATAATTGAGTCAGAGACAGTCCCATCCCATAGAGAGCTCTCCGTCTTAATCCTCATTTTACAGATAAGGCAATAGAGGTGACTAGCCCAAGGACACACGGCAGATAAGTGGCAGAGCACGAATTAGAACCCAGATCCTTCTGACACCCAGGTTCTTGCTGTAACCATTAGACTATGCTGCTTCTCTAAGTAGGAGGAATGTGGGGAGGAGTAGGTTAGCTGGGAAGGGGGAATGAATGCAGTTGGGAAAGGGTGGGGACAGCATGGACTGGCATTGGAGTGGTGCAGATTCGCCCCCTGATTCTCCCTCCCTTCCTTCTCAACTCCTCCTCTAATTATGTTGAATAATTTAATAGGTTCCTAACCTCACATGCCTACACAGTTGACTAATCTCCCCAAATCACCCACCTAACCCCTCCTGAAGTCAATGGCTAAAGGTGGGTTGGTCTAGCACCTCACACTCATTCTTCCTCCACTCAGTGGGGAGAGGATGAAGAGCACGGCAGCCGGAGGGGTAACGGGAGACGACAATGATGACAACACAGAGACCGCGCCCTTCCCGGGATAGAATGAGTGGATGAGGGAAAGGAAACAAACATCGTCCCTTGGATCAGCTGGGAATTCACATACTCTCTCTAGGGCTTTTTCACCCTAGAGCACTAGATTGTAAACCTGCTGTGGACAGGGAACACAACTCCCAACTCTGTTGTATTGTACTCACCCAAGCCCTTAGTGCAGTTCTCTGCCCACGGTAAGTGTTCAATAAATCACATCGATTGATTGGCACTGCTGGTGGGCAAAGGCGGGGCCCTGGAGGCCTCGTCCTTTATGGCTACTGGCACGGGCCAATGCCCCAAGATGTAGATTTCCAGCTCCTCTTTAGACTGTAAGGTTGTTGGGGGCAAGGGATGTGTCTAACAACTCTTGTACTGTACCGTCCCACGGGATGAGTACAGTGCTCTGCACGGAACAAGTGTTCAATAAATACAGTAAGCGCCGGCTCAGTAGAAAGAGCCCGGGCTAGGGAGCCAGAGATCATGGGTTCTAATCCTGGCTCCGCCGCTTGCCAGCTGTGTGACTTTAGTTAAGTCACTTCACCTCTCAGTCCCTCAGTGACCTCATCTGTAAAATGGGGATTGAAACTGTGAGCCCCACGTGGGACAACCCGATCGCCTTGTATCCCCACGCGCTAAGAACAGTGCTTTGCCCATAGCAAGCGCTTAACAAATACCAGCATTGTCATTATTAGATACCCCTGACTGAATGAGGGATCAAGAAGAGCCAAGTGTTCCCACTGGCAGCCCTCTCCCTCGCCCCCTGTTAAACCAAGGACTCTCCGGCGCCCTTGTGGCACTTATGTCTCACACAGAGGACCGTGCCTGGGGGTCCCCAGCACAGCAACACGAAAGGACGGGAGGCACCCCAGGATTGGGGGGGGAGGGACGACCACCGCTTCTCCCACATCGGTGTCCAGGCGGTCCGTCTCGGTCCCCTGCTTGACTCCAAGGCCTGGGGGTATCTGCCCGGGCCTCCGCCACCTGGCAGGTGGCCCGTCGAAGCCTGCCTGGTACTCCCACCCCCACAATCCCAACGGTCAGTCGGAGCTCCGGGGAATGGGTGGGATGGGCTCCGGGGCACCTGCGGGTCCCCGACCCCAGTCCTACCGGCTGCCCCTCTCTCCCCGGGGCCTCCCGCGAGCCCCCCGCCCCCGTCCAGCCGGCCTTGGAGGAGCCAAGAAGAGAGCGGCCCCGAAGCGGGGAGGAGGTGGGCTGGCTGCCCCCGGCGCCCCCCGGGTGGGCTTCGGGGCCTCCCTGTCCGTACCTGGAAGGAGAGGCTGGCCTGGGAACTGGCCATACACGGAGGCGGCATGGGGAAAAGCATTGAAGGACGGGCCCGAGGCACCGGCCGGGCCCCCGGAGCCGACTTGCTGCAGATCCAAAAAGGCGGAGCTAGATAAAGAGGAAGGGGTGGAGCTAGACCTGGGCCCATCGGGGGTTTCCTGCTTTATGGCGAAGGGTGAGTGCGGATCTGCCGGAGGGAGGGAGACAAACAAGGAGAGAGGGCCGTGAGATGGGATGAGCGGGACGCAGACACCAAAGCAAACACGGGCGAGTGAGATGCGGGGGGCGGGGGAGGGGCGGGCCGCCTGCACCGTTATCTGCAACAACTGCAGCGGGAGCTGCAACAGCAGCAGCGCCGGGGACCGGGACCTCCCCCCCCCCCCCCCAGCTGGGGGGACCTGGAAGCTGCCTCGCTGCAGAGCCCTGGGCCTAACTAGTCCTGGGGTCCGGGACGGGTGCGGGGGCCTGGCGGTCGCTCCCACGGGCCAGTTGCCGGGGGTTTGGGGGAGCCCAAAGCCCCTGAGTTCCCCCTCCCCGCCCCCAGGAAGACCACCGGGCCGCCCCCACCGTACCTGCCACCGCCGGGTAGGTCTGGTGGGCCGAGAGGTTGCGCCCGAGTGGGGTATTGGAAGGAGTCAGCGTGGTCTTCCCTTCATCCATCGCGCTGTTGAGCAGGGGCAGAGGGTAGAGACCCTAGAGAGGAGAGAGAAAGGGGTAAATACTCCGACGCCCTTGGGGGCATTTAATTATTATTCATTATGGCATCTGCCACTTGACAGCATCTGCCTCTGGCTCCAGTGTTCCCGCTCTAGACCGTGAGCCCGTTATTGGGCAGGGATGGTCTCTCTCTGTTGCCGGATTGGATATTCCAAGCGTTTAGTACAGTGCTCTGCACCTAGTAAGCGCTCAGTAAATACGAGTGAAATAAATACCTGGCGCAGTTTGAGACTGTAGTCTCGGGGCCCCGGCCACCCCCGGGCAGGTGGAGGTGCGAGACTGACACCAGCTCCTGCCATTAACGGAGAAATGTTGCCCCCTTCCACCCTCCCCTTGTGGCCTTCGATCCACTACCCTCGTCACGGGGAATGTTCAAGTCGAGGGAACATCCAAGCAGAAAAGCCCTCCTGCCGCCTGCACTTGAAGACGTGATCATTCGTACTTACCAGCTTACTTTAGTCTTTCCTATGCCTAGACCGTATGACATTCTCATCCCAAGGTCGTTGTGGGCAGGGAATGTCTATTTATTATTATATTATACTCTCTCAAGCACTTAGTGTAGTATTTTGCACACAGTAAGCCCTCAATAAATACGATTAAATGAACCAACGAACCCACCCGCCTCTCCTGAGAAATACGGCCGTCGAGTAAGTCCAGGGGGCTGAATTATGCTTCCCTCTAAAATTGAGCTAGCTAATACTCACTGTCTAAAGAGCATTGCTAACCAAACGGTAGTGTACCCAGACAAGCCCGCAATCTGCTGGGGCAACTGAGTGTGTTATTCTGAGGGTGGGTTTATCAAAGGTCCCAAACGGGCTAGCAAACAGTTGGATTGGGGTTTGGAAAGGAGGGCCCAGCGGGGCTTGGAGCCAGACCCTTGAGGGACCTGGGAGGATTATTCCCGAGCTGCAGCCATGGCAAAGACATAGGCCAAGCACTGCCCAGGCAAAGGTGGCAAAATGGTTATTTTGGGGGCGGGGGGGAGGGAGGGTTGTGTGTGTGTTTTAAACAGTGGCTGTGCCTGCAAAGGACAAGGAAATTTTTAGTTGAAATATCCAGAGTGGGATCTTATCTGGAGAATAGCGTGTTTTCTTTAGTGAAGTTTAGGAGAGAACAGGTCTTTATACCTCACCTCTGCTCTACAGGGCTGCCAAGTGACCTTTTTTTATTGGAAAGCAGGTCTTTATACCCCAGCTCTGCTCTACAGGGCTGCCAAGTGACTTTGTTTTTTTAATTGGAAAGCAGGTCTACTAGATGGAACATAGCCCTGGGAGCCAGGGATCTCAGGTTCTAATCCCAACTCTGCCACTGGCCTGCTGGGTGACTCCAGGTAAGTCAGTCAGCCTCTCGGTGCCTCAATCATCTTGTAGTACAGTGCTCTGCACATAGTAAGCGCTCAATAAATACTATTGAAATACTATTGAATAATACCATTGGCAACGCTACCTCTCTATCCCTACCACAAGGGGCTGTTGTAAGGATAAATGAGATAATAGATGTAAAAGCTCCAAAGAAATAAAAATCCTCTCCAAACACAAGGTGTTACTTTTCTGATCTCACAAGAATAAATATGAGCAGGACTGTCCTGATTCTGAGAGGCTCCTGGGATGCCTCGAAGTTGGAGGAGGAAGAGGATGGAGAAGATAAACTTGATCACTCATTCCCACTAGAGACTTATGAATCTTTGGATGTGACAATAAATTAGTACACCGAAGTGAAATTTGAGGAAGTTTTTATGCGAGATGGTCCTATTTGGGATGCTAGATGGCAATTAATTCTGTTGTCCCTGGAGGTACGAGGGGGTGGGTTTGATGAGGAAGGGTGCCACTCTTTGCCCTCTCTGTCTCCTGAAGCTGTGCTGAGCACTGGTGACTTAGGTGAGGTACTGAGGTCAAAGCACAGCCAAGAAAACATTTCTTCTCCCAGTGGAATGTATTCCCATGGTAAACTGGACAACCTGAAACATCAGCAGGTCCAAGAAAGGTGTGCATAATTCATGGACAAGTGGTCCAGGGATGGTCAAAGAGGGGAGAGTTAGGGATGAAGAGGGGAGAGTCAGGGGTGTTGGATGGTCTGTGCTGGATCAAAAGAGGGAGAATTAGGGATGGAGAGGGGAGAGCCAGGTTGGTGTATGGTCTGTGCTGAGTCACTGAGGGGGAAAATCAGAAATGGAGAGGAGAGTGTGAGGTTGGGTGTCCAGAAGGGCAACTAACACACATTTTCCCTAAGCGTCCTGGTGCTGCTGTTGGAGGTCGAGTCCGGAATTGGATAGGCCACGGGCCACAACCCAGGAATGGCGAGGTCCACTCTCTTAAGATGCCAGCCAATGGCCAGACTGGAATATGCTCATCTCTCTGGGGCGTGAGGAGGAAGATTTGGTTTCTGCTGCCTCAAGCGAATCCAATCTTTAGTCGATTCTGTTGCCACTCCATCACCAGACTTGTGCAGACTCAGCGGCGTGGTGGCATTTTCTCCCTGCGGGCTCTCTGGGTGCCTGAGTCTTCCTTGCAGACTCACTCACATATATCTGTTTTTCTGGACGACTCATTGATGTGGTCCCATTTTCCTCCATGGACTCAATGTCCCCTTCCCTGCTGACATGTTGATGAATATCTCCCTCTCCTCCCTGTGTCTGTGGACGGCCCCCTCTGGAGCCTCATCCACCCTGGACAGTTTGCTGACACCCTCCTCGTCCCTCCAAGAGCTATTGACCACCATTCCTCCAGTCACCGGTGACTTAAAGACAGTCCGAGCTGACTGTGAAACTGTCGACCCCTTTCTGGCTCAGAAACTGCCCCTGCAGGTTCTTGGGGATGGACTGTGAAAAGGGGTAGCTGGTTTCCCCGGAGCACAAACACCCCATCCTCATGGGTAGGAAAGCTGAAAGGCAGTAGGAAGGGTCTGGAGATGGGAGAGGCTGCTGTCAATGGGACTGCTTGTCTGAGCCCTGGATTAAGAGCTGATGCAGGAATCCTGGTTTGGGATGAGGGATCTGCAGCCAAGACTTCTGCCTGGCTTTTCCCCAAACGTTCCTCCCCGTTCCCCTCCCAGCTGCTTCGGCCCTATTCTCTCTCCCCATCCCACCTTAGGCCCTTTGGATTTTAGAGACTGAACCTCTCCTGCTCTGACTGGTCATTTCTCAGGGTAGACCAGTACAGGTGGCGGGTGATGGGGAAGATGCAGGGTTAAGAAGCCCTGGTGGAGGAAGAGGAGGTCAGGGGATTAAATGAACATGTGGGAACCATTTACAAAAAGGAGCCAAATTAGCATCTTAGTGTGAGGAGTCACAAGGTCCCACCCTGCAGCCCTTGATCAGTCAATAGTATTTATTGAGTGCTTGCTCTGTCCAGACTACTGTACTAAGCACTTGGGAGAGGGGAAGTCAGGGGGCACAATCCCTGCCCTCAAGGACTTTACAATCTATCGAGGGCCCACACAAGCCTTTCAGGCTGGGCCCCATCAACTCTCCCCTGCGGGCTGTGGAGCTTGAGGGGCCTCTCACCATAGGGGTGAGGGGTTGGGGGTGGGGAGAAGCAGGCGGGCTCTCTCACAACTGGGGTCAGGAAGATTGGCAGGGCCTCTCTCGACTGGGGTGCTCACCTGCTCGCCTTTGGTGTGGCTGGGGGATGCATAGGCCTCTGGGTAGTGCTGCCTCTCAAAGGGACAGTCGAGTGAGTCCAGGTGGTGCTGGCTGAAGCCGTCAGTCCTCAGGTGCTTTCGCGGGCCACCCCCGCTGCTCTGGGAGTCGATGCTGAGCCGGCAGCTGTCCTGGTCACCTGCGGACATTGAGGAGGCCACCGTCAGGGCCCAGGGCCTTCTTTGCCACTCGCTTGTCCTCAAAGGTGGCATGGGCTTCTGACCCTGCCCGGGCAGCTCTGGGAACCTGCCCTGCGCTAGGTCTGGGGTGCCTGTCATGTGACTGTAGCCCCCACTCTGGTCTCTGCCCCTTGCACAGGGCTACCGCCCCGATATAGAAGTGTTGGGGGGAGGGGGGAGAGGGAAGGTCTGGGGTCACCCGGCTCCCCAGCGACATGGCTTCGAGGGTGGGTGCTTTCCAGAGAGCGAGGTGCCCTGCCCCACAAGGTGGGAATTTGACCTGGAGGGGTGGCCAACATGTTCAGACCATGACAGGGACCCCTGATTTCAGCCCCTCTTTGGCAAAACTTGGATCTTCTCAGAGAGAGCCCCCAAGTGAAGTCCTGCTGGAGAAGTCTCCAAGAAACCCCCGACCCACTGGGTAAGCTTCATTTCCACCCCACTCCCGTTTCAGCCCCTGTGTCTGGTCCCATCCAGCACCCCGGGCCAGCTCTGCCTCTCCACTCACTGTCATCCATTTTCCTCTTGCTGTCATTGCCGGGCTGAGCGATGCCCAGGAGTCCATTGATGGAGTAGGTGGATCCCAGCGAATCGGACTGAGGGGACTCGGGGGGAGTCACAGCTGAACTGGGGACTAGAGGAGAGAACGGGGTAGAAAGAAGAGTCAGGACCTTCCAGCAGGAACCCCCAGCCTGAAGGCCACCCCCATAGACACCTCTTCAGGGCCCAGAGCCTCCCTCCTGATGTGGCTTCTGGCCTTTTTCTGGGATGCACCCCCAGGGGTCCAAGAAACATGGGCCTCTCCTGACCCTCAATGCCCCACCCAAAATCCATGCCCGACCTCTTATGGCCAGGACCACCTGTCCCCCATGGATAGGTAGGAGGGAAGGAGGAAGGGGAACGAGGGGCTGCAGTGCATACTCAGGGTGTGGCCCGGGCTGAGGGACTTGCTGGCCACACAGCTGTCCATTGGGAGGTTGAATGGCTGCTGCACTTTGGTGCGGATGATCCTGTTGGGAAAAACAAAGGGGGATGGTCCAGGTGGGGGGCACATGGAGCCGGGCCGGGGGCTGCCAGCCTCTGACCACAGGGACCAAGTTGGGGAGAATCCTGGAGCCTCGCCGTGGGGTCGGAGAGGTGGGGAAGAGCAGTTTCTAGGGCCGGATTTCCTGATGTGAGTGGACCAGCTGACCAGACAGTGCAATGTGAACCCAGACGCCCTCAGATCCTGTTTAGCAAAGGCAGAGGCAGCAGTGAGCATGCATCATGCCTGGCCTGTGCCCTGTGTAAGGCTCTGTGCTAGATACCCACACCAGGGGGTCAATCAACACATTGATGCCTCTTGGCATCACGTGGAAACTCTCATTCATTGGCTTTAAGGCCCGCAATTGTCTCTCTCCTTCCTGTTTACCCATTTTCTTCCCACTGCACTTGGGCTCACACTCTTCATTCCTCTCAGGCAAACCTATTCACTGGGCTTCATTCTCATCTGTCCAGCGGCCAACCTCTTGCTCACGCCCTCCCTCCTGCCCAGAGCTCTCTTCCCCTTCACATCCGGCAGACCACTGCTCTTCCCATCTTCAAAGTCCTTCTGACATCACACCTCCTCTAGGGGACCTTCTCCGGTTGATTTCTAAAAACCCCATCTGGCGTTATCCCAGTTGTCTTTTCAGCATTTCTGGGCCACCTAAGCAGTCACAATCCCTCGCTCTATTTATGTATATATCTTTTAACTTATTGCTTCCTCTTATATATTTTTTTATGGTACTTGTTAAGTGCTTACTCTGTGCCAGGCATTGAATGAAGCATTAGAGTAGATAGAAGATCATCAGGTTGGACATAGTTCCTGTCCCACATGGGGCTCACAGTTTAAGTCAGAGGGAGGAGGATTTAATCCCCATTTTACAGATGAGGTAACTAAGGCACAGAGAAGTTAAGAGACTTGCCCAAGGTCACACAGCAGACAAGCGGCAGAGCTGGGATTAGAACCCAGGTCCACTATCTCCCAGGCTTGGACTAATAATAATAATAATTATGGTATTTGTTAAGTGCTTACTATGTGCCAAGCACTGTTCTAAGCACTGGGGTAGATTCAAGGTAATCAGGTTGTCCCACGTGGGGCTCCCAGTCTTAATCCCCATTTTACTGATGAGTTAACTGAGGCACAGAGAAGTTAAGTGACTTGCCCAAGGTCACACAGCAGACCAGTGGTGGAGCCGGGATTAGAAACCACGGCCTCTGACTCCCAAGCCCGGGGTCTTGCCACTAGACCGTGCTCCTTCTATTTTCCATTAGGTTAATGTTTGTCCCCCACAGTAGACTGCAAGCTCCCTGAGGGCAGGGATCACGTCTCCTCGTTGTCTGGCGGTCTCCCACGCTCATAGTACAGTGTTCTGTAAATAGTAGGTGTTCGGTTAATACTATTGACTGATTGAAAGAGAGGCACTTTTCCTGCGCCGAATCCCTGCAAACCTCCTAGCATAAAATCAATCTGTCCAGGGGAGGGTTGCTAGGCTCGGCAGCTCTCCCCAGAGCGAGTGGGCTCACATCCTCTCCAGGCTAGGAGATAGGACCAGGGAGTCCGTAGAGGCCTCAGAAGAGGGTGAACAGGAGTGATGGAATCCGGCTCCTCTTCTCAAGCTGCCTCCATCTCACCCAAGCCCTGTTCCTGCTCTCCCTCAGAGATCGAGCAAAGGGAAACTGATCAGTCAATGTCCAGTGTGTGCCTTGGGCCAGGTGGTTCTCTCGCCCAGGGCCCCACAACTGGAGGGGAGTGGACGGTCATCAAGACCTAAACCAGGGATGGGGATTCTGAGAGTGGCAGGGCACGGGCCCTGGGGAACTCAGCTTGGTAGATTATACCGGCAGGAGTGACGTTGAGCCAGAGCCACAGAAGGGGGCTGAGCTGGTTCCTGTCTGATGGAGTTGGAGGAGGGAGTGCTAAAAGTGAGGACTGCAGTGAATTCTTGGGGTGGTCCAGTCCACGGTTCCTCCCTGACTGGAGGGAGCCCAGCTCAGAAGTGCACGACCCCTGTCCAGGGGCACCCTTTCCTGCAAGGCCGCAGTTCCCATTTCCCAGACTGGGGAGAGTATGAGCGGGAAGAGCCTCTCTCGGTCACCTGTTGATGGAGCTGACGCTGGGGACGGTGTCATTGTCACAGACGCCCTCAGCCAGGAGCCGGTCCCGGATCTCCCAAGCGAACATGGTCGGGTTCTGGCGTTTGTAATCCCCGATCTTCTCCACCACCTTCGGGGTGGCCACCTTGGGCTTGGAGCCGCCGATCACCCCAGGCCGGATGCTCCCGGTCTCGTAGTACCTACTCCAATAGAGAACCCCACAGAATTACCCAGTAAGCAAGTGGGAATGGGCCAGGATGGGCACGGGCAGGCACCGGAGCCAGGTCTCTGTTGGATTAGCTTCGAGTCCCCTCCCTTGACTCACTTCCCCGCAGGGCCTGGAAGGTGGCTCTGTCACTGAAGAGACCTGGTTCCAACGCAACTGAGAGCTGGCAGGGGGCATATCGTGGGCCCTCGGGCAGATTCTCAACCAGGGGCCATTTGGGGATAAATAAGTGAGGGTCCTCTCTGCTCAAGGCTACCTGGGGAATCTGTTGGCTGGAGGGACTCCTGCTGCCGGGGGGTCCCGCCACCCTACTGCCCAGGGTCCTGTTGCCTGGTGCTTCCAGAGCCGGTTTTGTTCCCTAGCCGCAGGGCAGGAGGAGGAGAGGGGCTGTTGCCTGGGGAGACCCTAGCCCCGTTCCTGGGCATTAAAGGAAAAAGGGAAAGCGGGGAAGAGAGGGGCAGGCGAAGGCAAAGAGAAGAGGGGAAATTAGGACAGGGAAAGGGAGGAGACGAGGAGGAGACTGAAGACGTCTAAGGGACCTGGGCAGCATCTGGCTGGACTGAGCAGGCTCTTTGGACGCCAAAGACGCCAGGCCTCTGGGACAAGGGGAGGTGGGGTGCCCAGGAAAAGGGTCCCAGGGAGGGTGGGCAGAGGTAAAGGGTGAATTTCGTGCTTACCTGCCCAAGATCTTGCTGACGCAGCCGTGGCTGACCCGCAGCTGGCGGGAGATGTCACAGGGGCGCACGCCCTGGTGTGCCAGGTCCACGATACGCTGGCGAACCACCTCGGGTAGGGGACGTCCGTTGACGAAGGCTCCTCCCAGCTGATTCAGCCCGCCGTGACCTAGAGAGGAAGGGGCCGGGGGACGTGGGGCATCAGGGAAGAGTGTCCTTTGGCCTGGCACCTGCCCCTGGCTGGGGACTACAGTCCTCACCTCTGTGCAAAAGAGACTGCTCCTTCTTACCACCTCCTGGACCCTCGACCCTCTAATTCATTAAATGCTTAGTCTCGAGCATTTTTAACTTTCTGCAAACCAACAATGACTAACCAAAGCAAGAATGACGCAGCTGAAATTATACCCGTGAAGCAACAATATCAGAACGTGATCTACATCTTTCCCAGGTCAACCCCCGGTCTGTCTGGCCCAAGAGTCGGTTCTGGGACGCTTGGAAGAAACTAGTGCTGGTTAACCACAGACAGTCCAGCACTCCTGACTCAATCAATCAATCAGTGGTATGTATTGAGCGCTTACTGTGTGCACAGCACTGTATTAAGTGCTTGGGAGAGAACAGTACAACAGAGTTGGTAGACACTGTCTCTGCCCACAAGGAGTTTACAGCCCAGGAAGGGAGGCAGACATGAATATAGATTACAGATATGCACATAAGTACTGTGGGGCTGAAGGTGGGGTGAATATCCAGTGACCCAGCATGGACCATCCAACACCCCTGACTCTCCCTGGTCCATCCTGAGACTCCCAACACCTTGTTCACCTTGGTTCAGCCAACACCTCTGACTCTCCCCTCTCCATCCCTAGTTGTTCCCCAGTGACCCAGCACTGGGCTATCCAACACCCCTGACTCCCCCACCCCTGTCCCTGACTTTCTTCCACTGACCGAGCACAGACCATCCAACACCCCTCACTTTCCCCTCTCCATCCCTGGCTTCTCATCATTGGATCTATGTAAACCCCTCTCCGACTGCTGGTGTTTCTGGCTGCAGTTTCCTAGGGAACGGATTCCACATCTATATGAACATGACAGCAAGGGACGGGGGGGATCGGTGGGTACCAGCATGTCTTATGATGTTAGAGCTAAGCCTCAAGTCCTGATAAAGGGAGACCAAACTGCAACAGCACAACAGGGGCCAAGGCATCAACGGGCAGTTCATTCATTCATTCATCCATCCATCCATCCATCCATCCATCCATCCATCCATCCATCCATCCAGTGGTATTTATTGAGCACTGACTGTGTGCAGAGCGGTGTACTAAGCGCTTGGGAGAGTACAATACAACAATAAACAGACACATTCCCTGCCCACAACAAGCTTACAGTCTAGATGGAGGAAGACAGACAACAATACAAGTAAACAAATTACCGATATGTACATAAGTGCTATGGGGCTGGGTAGGGGAAAGAACCAAGGGAGCAAGTCAGGGTGATTCAGAAGGGTTTGGGAGAATAGGAAAGCAGGGGCTTAGTCTGGAAGGCCTCTTGGAGGAGATGTGCCTTCAATAAGGCTTTGAAGGTGGGGAGAGTAACTGTCTGTTGGATTTGAGGTGGAAGGGTGTTCCAGGCCAGAGGCAGACATGGGTGAGGGGTCGGCGGTGAGATAGGTGAGATCGAGGCACAGTGAGAGGGTTAGCGTTAGAGAAGCAACAGAGCAATTCCCTATTTTTTAGGATGAGTGGGTGAAGTTGCAGTGGGTGGCTCTCCTGGGGGAGGAATGAGATGTCAGGGCACATTGGTGTCTTCACCCACACCCACTCGTGTGTGCGGGCAGGATCCCTCTGCATGGAAAGGGAAGGAGCATGTCCTATGCTGAACACCAGAGGTTCTCACCTGTCAGAGCCCCAGGCCCAGCTTCCCACTCTGCCTTGGGCAGCACTCAATTCCACGATGCCACCGGGCATGGAGTTTTCCAGCACATTTGCGGCTACTGCGGTTGCCCCCAACCTCAATGTCTTTGCCTGAGGGTCCCGGGGCCGAAGGACTCCGGTGTGGCCAGGGAAGAAATTAGCTTGGCCACTGATGGCATAAAAAAAAGTCCCGGACCCCCTTTGCCGACCACCCCCGTTTTTAAAAATGAATAAATGATAACTATTAAAAATAGCCAAAATGGAAACCAGGGTGGTAGGATATTTGAAAGAATAGCTAGGCTCTGCATTTCTGTCCATCCCCGGCGATGTTCATCAGTCTTTGGTGGGAAACGGGCAGGAAGATGACCGCTGACAACACGACCGAAACACAGCTGCATCGTGACTTATGGCTCATTATATAAGGCCGTCCGGAGAATGCCATGGAAAAGGCCCTTGAACGAAAGTGACTGAGCGTATGCCTGGATGGACCCTTAGCTCCCCAACCCCACCCCAACACCCACTCCGGGGCCATCACGTTCCTTGCCTGGGACTCCGGGAACGTGGGCTCCGCTTCTGAGCCGGGGGACAAGGCCACAGGAGCCGAGGACGAGTGAGGCTGCCCCTGACAAAATTACCAGACTTATAAGGTACCTAGTGATGAAGGGGTTCTGGGCAGGCCAGCTAAAAAGCAAATCACCCAGGTCGAAACCAGACGACGACCACCCCAGGAGAAACAGCATCAGAGCCCGGGGGTTGGGCTCCGGGAGGAAGAAGCAGGAGGTGTGAGGTCAAAGGTGAGGATTTGAGTCCTGCTGGGTCTCTCCCATAGAAGCAGAGCCAACTCCCCGCCCGTCCCCTTCACCCATCGGGGCCGCCTCCAAGGCGTCTGGGGAATGGTCCATCGATAGGACAGGACGAGGCCCTACGGAATGGAGGTTTGAGAGATTAAAGATGTTCCACCCCACCTTCTTCTCTGCCCTGCCCTGTAAAGTGTGGTTGGGAAACAGTCCCCAGGCCCCTTGAGTTACTGCCAAATTGCCACCCAGCAGCCCCCATGGGGCCAATTTTATAGCCGATGGCTCTATTTGGCCCCGATGTCTCCTTGCATCCGCCTTCATTGTGTCTCAGTTCTGAGGCTCAATCCCTATTCTGTTGTATTGTACAAGTGTTTAGTACAGTGCTATCTGCACATAGTAAGTGCTCAGTAAATACACTGTTTCACTGATCAGTTGATCCACCATTTCTATGGGAGACTTCATCATCATCATCATCATCACCACCACTATCATCTGACCCCAATCTGGATTTCTGGCCCTGCCTCCAAAGTACAACCTTTGTTCTCTCTGGCTGCCCTCCAGGCCAAGCCTCTGGATGCTGCTCCAGACCTGGGCTCTGGAATGGAACCCACATCAGCCATGGCCCTGCCAGCTTCCCACCCAACCTTCTCCCCTGTTTATCATGGTCCTGATTCCTGCGAGGTGGCACCAAGACCTGTGCCCCGTTGGTCTCAGTCTCTAGAAACGAGCTCTAGGCTCATTCTAGGCCCATTGTGAAGGTGGCACCTGGATCTTTGCATGTCCCGGGAGTAAGAGAGGTTCCCTCTGTTGAGCTCCTTTCTCCCTGATGGGTCTGAGGTCTCTCTCAGGGGCTTCCTTTCGATCTGCTGAGGTGGTGTTCCTGGTAAATCATGGAAAACCAGGGGATGGACCGGTCTGGCCACCCAAGCCCTCCCCGGCAGGCCCAGGAGACAGCGTGGGTGGCTCAAGTCCGAGGTGCGGGAGCAGCCTACGGCTGGGTCAGTCTCCCTCCCTGGGCCTCAGGCTCCACAGCTGCCAAAAGGAGGTTATCCCACAGCCCCCAGGAGCTGGGGGTGGCTGAGAGCACTTGTCTTTCACAGCATCCCTTGTCCCCCTTGAAGAGTCCTGGCTGCAGGGCTTGGTCTGCAGAGCAAGCTGAGTCCCTCACACACGCTCACCAACACCCACAGTCACACACGGCACACTCACTCACTCAATCACCCACCCACATTCTCATTCTCCAGCTGAGTCATTCTGCCCAACACAGAACAGCAGAGGACTGACCGTCTCATTGCTTGGAGCCCTATTATCCGGCGTATAGATGAGCCCCTGGCCTGGAGGTCAGCCCCCGCTTCTTTGGGGTTCTCCACCACCACACAGCTCTCCCCACCCTCTGCTACCCAATAGGCCTGACGCTCCCACACTGAGGTGGCTTCCGGGTGAAGCCACAGTCCCATGGCGCTGGGTAACAGAGGCTGGAGGTCAGCCTAGCTCCAGCATCACCGGCTGGACCACCATCCCGTGGCACAAGTCAAAGGGTGGCTTCCTTTCTGTCCACGCTTCCCTTCCGTCAACGCTGCCCCTTCCCTCCCCTCACACCCCATTTGGAACACTGGAGCCATGGGTCTCCTCTCCCTTCCTGCGGCTTCACCTCCTCCAGAAAGCCCCCCTGCCTCATCCCCTGGCAGCCCCGTGTGGTTCCTCTCTTTGACTGCAGCCGACGGCCCCAGCTCACACCCCTGGGCACAATAACCCATATGTGACGCCAAACGTGATGCCCGTATTTATCAGTTTGTTCCTGGCCATGGACTCCTGTCACTCGGCCCTTCTCCCCCATCATTGCGGATGATGTGGCCAGTTTAATATTCAAAGCCGCTGGAGGGCAAGGCCAGGGCACTGGCAACTCCTTGTGGAGACAAAGTCGAGATGGGGTTGGGGCAGGGAGGAGAGGGGCCTGAGTCTTCCATCATTTTCTTTTTCCACTTGAAGTTTGGAAAATTGACTGTGGACAGCCCATCCACCGCCAAGCAGCGTTTTCTCCTGCATCCATTGCTGGGAACTATATTAATCAATTCACCGATCAGTGAGTTTTTGTGGTATTTGTTAAGCATTTACTATGTTCCAAGCACTGGACTAATCACTGGGGTATATACAACCTAATCAGGTTGGACACAGTCCATGTCCCACATGGGGCTCACGGTCTTCATCCCCAACCCCATTTTTGTACAGATGAGGTAACTGAGGCACAGGCCACCCCAGACAAAAAGAGGGGCCCCCCTTTTCCTCAGCTCCCCTCCCCATGTTGCCTCAACTCTCTCCCTTTGCTCTACCCCCCCTCCCCACCCTACACCACTTATGTATATATGTATATATCTATAATCTTATTTATTTATATTGATGCCTGTTTACTTGTTTTGATGTCTCTCTCCCTGCTTCCAGACTGTAAGCCCGGTGTGGGCAAAGACTGTCTCTCTTCAATGCTGATTTGTACTTTCTAAGCACTTAGTACAGTGCTCTGCACACAGTAAGTGCTCAATAAATATGATTGAATGAATGAATGAACAGAGAAGTGAAGTGACTCGACCAAGGGAACACAGAAGATGAGTGGCAGAGCAGGAATTTGGACCCAGGTCCTTTTGACTCCCAGGCCCATGCTCTAGCCACTAGGCCAGGCTGCTTCTGAGTGTGTTTTTGAGTGCAGAGCACTGAACTATGTAGTTTGGAGAATTTAGTACAATGTAGCTGGACGACCCGCTCCCTGCCCACAAGGAGCTTACCGTCTTTAGGGGGAAGCAGACCTAAAAATAAATTACAGATACGGGAAACGGCAAACTATAAGGATATGTACATTCATGCTGAGTGGGAGGAGATGGACTGAATATCAAGTGCTTAAGAGATACAGATGCAAGTTCCGTGAGCACCGCAGAAGGGAGGGTGAGTCTGGGAGACTTTTCTGCCTCAGCTCTCAGCAAGCTGCTCCTACATAGGTGGGACAGGCTGGCCTGAAGACCCCTACTCGGCCACAAGCGGACCAGAGGCCGCCTGCCAGATCCACTCCCTATCTGCCCGACCCTCGGGGGTTCTCGGGCATTCCCCATTCCACAGATCTGCAGGGAGACCAGGCTGGGGATGGATTCAGCCAGGATTTTAGAGACACCTCCGGTTTCCACTCCAAGGTTTTCTGGACTGGGGGGATGACCTAGGGTTCAAGCCCCTCCAACTCTAGTCCTAATACCAGGGGGACGGTCATTCCTCTTAACCCCCTGGAGAGACACCCACAATGCCCCCGGTCTGACCACAGCCCTACTGCTGGTGGGGTTTGGGGGTGTGACCAGGGTGAACTGCCATCTGCCCCTGAATATTGTGGAGCCAGGCCTCCACCGGGGTGCTTACAGATATCAATTGAACAATCATATTTATTTAGCTCTTACTGGGTGCAGAGCACTGTATTAACTGCTTGGGAGAGTACAGTATAACAGAGCTGTAACTGAGTCAAGCGCCCAAGCCCCACCTGCCACTGCCTCCACCCCAAACTGGATAGGGCCATCTCCCACTTCCCCTGCTCCGTCTCTGAGATTCTGCCCTTGGGAGACCCTCTGCCCAGCCCTCTTGGTTAGGATCTTAGCTTGGCTTGGGTCTACATTGCTTCTTTCTGCTTCCCCCTTCTGTTTCTGCTCGCTACTCCCATTAGCCCCTCTCTCTCGCTCCTCTGAGCACGCTCTCTCTCTCTCTCTCTCTCTATTTCTCTTTTCCTTCTTCCCTCATCCCCTCGTCTAATCTTTTTCAAATTCTGCTTTTCCTCACTTGGATTCCCGTTCCTCTTCCCCATCGCCCATCTTTCCCCACTGAGCTCCTTGGTCTCTCCTCTCCCATATTCTGCCAGCTCCCCAGTTCTCCCTTTCCCGGTCACCTTCTCTCCCCCCGCGCCCCAGATCACTAGCCATTTTCTCTCCCTGCATAATCTTTATTGGCTGGGTGATTGTGCAGGTTCCATATCCCATCTTCCCCTCAGAGGCATCGGCGTCTCTGCTGTTATTCTTGTATTAGCACTGAACCCATTAAAGCTAATTTGTTTGCCCTAATCTCCATTTATTTTTCCCTAGTTGATATTAGATTTCCTTCGCTATTGAGCCAGCCTGATTTTCTCTTTGTCTTCCTAATGGTCTACCCCCGTCTCTCTTTCGCTATTAATCTGGTTTGGCTTCACCATGTGGTTTCAAGCCTGCCCCCTCACTTCTTCCAGCTCTCGCCCTCCCCAGCCCCTACCTCAAGCTGCTTCCCCTTTAAATTAACCCTCTCACCTCTCTCCTCAGAAGGGCTCTTTTTTATGGTATTTGTTAAGTGCTTACTATGTGTCAACCACTGTTTTAAGCACTGGGGTAAAAACGAGATAATCGGGTTGGACATAGAGCTCTTTCCTGAGCCAAGGAGGCTGCCAGTTTGAAGAGACCAACGAGCCACCTGTTAAAGATGGTTCCTCTCCACCCTGAACTCTAACCTCAGTGTCTTCCACCCCTGGAGACCAACAGGGACCGTGCCCTAGGGCGGGGCACCAACTCTATGGGGATGGCGGAGTTGTTTTCCCCCAGATTCCAGGTGCGATATGACAAGGATTTGGACCAAGATGGTAGCAGTCTGGGCAGAGAGGGATGGACGAAGGTGGGCAACGATGTACTGCAAGAACCGGCAAGATTTGGTAGCAGCTTGACTTTGGGAGGCAAAAGATAGTGAGGCCTCAAGGTAGACACCGGGATTGTGGACTTCCGGGACTGGGAGTTTGGTGGTATCACGGACCGAGATGAGAAAGTTGGGAGGAGGTCAGGATATGGAAGGGAGATGTGGAGTGAAGCATCGTTTTGGGGGCCAGACCTCCAGCCTCATTCACCCCAGGCCTCAGAATAGGACTGGTAAGGTCTTAAGCAGGCCTCTCTGCCCGCTGGAGCCTCTCAGGGTCGCACCTGGAGAGCTTCCAGGACTCTACCAGTCTCGGCTACGGGAGGGAGAGTCAAGCAGAGGCATACCCATTCCATTCCTAGCTTGGCCAGTAGCTAGCGAGTGGAAGGCCATCTGCTACAAGTCAAAACTCACCCATGCTGGGCAGCAGCGGCACAGGAGAGAGTCGAGGGTGGAGACTCAAGTTTACTGCACAGAAGGAGACGATGGTAAAACACTTCCGTATTTTTATCAAGGAAACTCTACGGATACACTACCAGAACGATTGCAGATGAAGAGCGGGGTGTCTGGGAGAGATGTGTCCGTGGAGTCTCTATGGGTCGGAAACGACTCAATGGCATAAGACAAGACGATTGCCTGCTGGCCCTATGAAGGCTGCCTGTCCTCCTCAGGCCTGGTTCCTTTCTCTGACTGCATCTGCCCTTGTAGTCACCACAAGCAGTTGGCAACTACACAGGGACCCCCCACACACACACATCCGGGGCCTTTCCTGAGTCCCGAAGAGCCAGTTGCCAGCCTGGAATGCTGACCCTGATTCACCAGCTAGGGTCTCCTCAGGGCTGCTCTAGACCGCAGGACAGGCACCCTCCTCCCCGGCCAGATGTCAGGATGTAGCCCTGCAGGAAAATCTTATTCTACCTCTGTCCGGGTCCACAGAAGCACAGGAATGGCTCCCACTTCCTGCTACCACCTACAGTCGTGCTGCTGGCTGGGTGGCAGCTGGGAAAATATCAGCCATGTCCATGCTCCATGTACACGGTTCCCTGGGAACCCAACTCTGTACATGACCCCTCAGGGACACAACTCTAAATGCATAAAGCTAAAGAAGCATCATGGCCATGTGGAAAGAGCATGGGCCTGGAAATCAGAGGACCTGGGTTCTAATCCTGTCTCTGCCACTTGCTTGCTGTGTGACCTTGGGCAAGTCGCTTGACTGGGCCTCAATTTCCTCATCTATAAAAATGGTAATTCGATACCTGCTCTCCTTCCCCCTCAAGACTGTGAGGTCTGGGAGGGACAGGGACTGTGTCCAACCTTATTATCTTGCATCTACCCCAGCACTTAATACTGTGCTTGGTACTTGGTAAATACTTAACAAATACCATCATCATCAATAACTCTCTGGGAACACAACTCAATATACAACTCTCCATTCTCTGGGTACACAACTATCTGGATCCATAAGTCAGTATGCATAACTGTCCTTGTGCGGTACTGTGTACGTAACTCCCCACGTAAACAACTCTCCGCAATTAATTCTTATGAATAGAACATAAGCGCCTTGCAGAGACTTTGTGTTCTGGAGGATCAATCTGGGAACAGGTCTTCCGGCTTGGCCACACACCCTGCCAACACTCCTGGTCCTCCAGCCCCCCTGCACTGGGAGAAAGAGATTCTTCACCCTCAACACCTTCCCCAGCACCTCTTCCCCGCTGACAGTGATGTGGATCCAGGCGGCAGCAGCGGGAACGGTTAAGCAGCCCTTTAATGATGTTCTGTGGTCTGTCAGATTTCCATGTCCCCCACCACTTTGGTTCCCAGTTTTGCCCCTTCCTCCAGTCTAGTGGAAGAGCAGGGAGCTGAAATGTGATTTCTAGGAGCACCCAAACACAACACACCCACATTCACACACACCCCACTCTCCGATCCTCCTATTATTTAACCTGCAGTGGGCCAGGCCCTCACAAGGAAGAAATGGAGGGTGAATCAGGGTCCCTCCACCTCGGCCCCCGCCCTTGCTCGGCTCTAACTAGACACCCTTCCTGCTGGGAGCACCTTGCCCTGTGGAGCTGACACAGCTGCCTAGCATCAGTCAACCCCCCTCCTCTATTACAGAGGATGCGCCAGGTGCCAAGACTGGGCTCGGCAGCCCCGAAGACCAGTCCTGGGACCGGAGAACCATTTCTCCCATTCCTAGGGATTCCCTCAACTCCTGCTCTTGCCCAGGAAGGAGTCAACAGACTCGCTCCCAGGGCAGAGGTCTCTGCCTTTGTCTCTCTAATCCAGAAGCTCTTCTCTGCGAGGGCTATAGGCCTCTAGTTCCCTCCTAGTGCCAGCAGCAGCAGGCCAGGTGGGGTGGTGAGAGGGGATTTGGGGGGAAGAGGGCTGCCGGGCTGGATCTCATTTTGAAAGGATGGAAGGACAGCTGCCGTGGGAGCAACAAAATACACACAGCAGGTGGGGCTTCACCATCAGTTTGGCGTTGGCGGCAAATCGGGTCGCAGACTCAGAAGAAACTCTAATTCGCATCAAAACGTTCCCTAATGCAATGATGTCATTCTCATTCTCAAAGAAACAAATCCGAGGACCTAGTGTGTGGGCGGCTTGGGGTTCCTGGATCCCACAAGAGGTGGGGAGGGCTGACCGGAGGACAGGTCAAGCTTCACACACGAGCTTACCTCCACACTTGGAAGCAGTCCCAAGCCTCCGCCACCCTTGCGCTGCCGTTACATTCGGCAGAAACTCACGGTGATGTGGCAGGGCTCTGCTTGCTGCCCATCCCCAGATGCCGGGGACACCAGCACACTGGGAGGGCTGCCAGTGGGCAGTGAAAACGACGGGGCTGGTGACGGGCAGGCCGAGAGCTAATGGGGTAGAAAGGATCAGATTTTAAATCTTTCCAGTCTCTCTCAGAAGCTCTCGGGTCAGGTCAAAGGCATAGGGTGAGCAAACCTGGGAAACCAACTGGCTCTGGGGGACGGTAGCTTCGCCCCCGAGGCTGGGATCCGGGGGGCCCCCATCGCCTCGGCAGAGCTGGCACCTGTGACCCCATGGCAAAAGTGACGGTGGCCACACGAGATGGCAGTGGAAAGGCAGGCACTTTTGTGTAGCCCCAGGACCCTGCTACCCCTACCAAACCCTCTCCCAGAAGGGACATGGAGATCAAGAAACTACTTTCCAGCCCTCATTGTTAGGACTCCATGTCCCAGAAATCCCTGGAGCAAGAAGTCTCCTCCATCCATCCATCCATCCCCACCTTGCTCCGACTTTCTGCCCTGAGCCCCTGACACTGACCCTGTGTGCAGGGAGCTGTTTCCCTGAGGGCTGGACCAACTGCATTGAGTGAAGAGGGGAAGAGGTGAGTCTTAAACAGATAGACATTGCAGTTGCCAGCCACCCAAAGGCATTTAGCTGAATAGCCCTGTCCCCCGCCGACGGGCCCCTCAACCCTCAGCCACCCTGCCCCGTAGCCCCACTCCGGCCCAGCCGGAGCACGCTGACCCTAAGCTAAGCCTTAGTGGGAATCACAAGTCTGGAGCTTAGCTCCTCTAGGAGGGCAGATGATTCCTTTATTTTATTGGTTATTTTATTGTGCTGTGGGTGGCTGTTCATGACAAATGACCTTTTGTTCTCCCACTGACCTGGCTGTTTGTTTTCTGTATTCACAGCCTTCACTGAATTATTTTGTCTGATTTTTTTTCCCCTCCTGGTTCTGTGAGCCTCTCCTGAGCAGACTCTGTCCTTGGCGGCGGGAGGAATAGGGAGCTGCTAACTCAAGAACGGTACGGTTCGCTCTGCCCTGGGTACAATGGCCAGGGAGGGTCAGGTGGAGCTGCCACAGTGCCACCTCAGACCCAACACCCACGCTCTTTATTGCTCACAGCACCACACGGGTACCAACTCCAGGCTCAGCATTAGGCTTTTGCTCATCGCAAACCCAACCCCATTCCTTCCTTGCTTCATACGGAGCCCTTGCCAACATCCCAGCTCCAACCAGTCTTGTTTCACCTAACTATAATCATCATCACAATAATAGTGGCATTTGTTAGTTTGTTGCTATGTGCCAAGCACTGATGTAGATACCGGATAATCAGATTGGACCCAGTCTCTGTCCCACTTGGGGCTCACAGTCCAAGTGGGAAGGAGAACGGTTATTGAATTCCCATTTTACAGATGAAGGAACTGAGGCACAGAAGTTGAGAGACTCGCCCAAGGTCACACAGTGGGTAAGGGACCCACGGCCCCTGCCTCCTCGGTCCATGCCCTTTCCACTAGACCACACCACTTCTCTTGAGCATCCTTGATAGGGACCACCAGAGGATGAGATTATGAGAGCACTGGGAGTGCCGGGTCAGCCTCTCCGGCCACCCAGTCCAGGTCTCTGGCTCCAACACTGGCACTGGGGAGCTGGCAGGAATCAGGGGCCTGGCCACTCACTCGCTTAATCTCCTGGGCACCCATCTTCATCCTCCAATTCCTATCTGGGCTCCAACCCGTTTCCAATTCCAACAACAGATCTTTCAACAGTCCTGGTCTCTAGGGCCCCCGTCACCCTCACAGTTCCAGGGCCCAACCCACCTACCATATTTGTCAAGAACAATCCAGATCTAACAATTATGGGTTGATCCCATCCTCGACACTTTGGTACATATTATTTATTTATTTTGATTATTCTGGAAATATTTTTATATCTGTCTCCCCCATTAGAATGTAAATTCCTTCTGAGGAAAATGCATCGCTTCTTTGTTCTGTTCTTCCCACACGCTTAGTGCAGTGCATCGCATGCACTGGGCCCTCATAAACCTTATTAATTTTTCATTAATATCATTGATATTAATAGAGGATCGGCATGGCTTAGTAGAAAGAACACAGGCCTGGGAGTCAGGGGACCTGGGTTCTACTCCCAGCTCTGCCACTTGCCTGCTGTGTGACCTTGGGTAAGTCCCCTAACTTCTCTGTGCCTCAGTTTTCCTCATCTGAAAATGGGGATTCAAGCCACTGTTCTCCCTTCTACTTAGACTGTGAGCCCCATGTGGGGCAGGGACTGAATTCAACATGATTAAGTTGTACCTACCCCAGCACTTAGAACTTGACACGTAGTAAGCACTTTTCAAATATTATTCTTATTATTACTGGGTCCAGCTGAGTGGGTGGGGCAGAAGGGGAGAGATGAGATAAGGTCTGTCCAGGGAGTTGAGTAGGAGAGGACTTCCTGTGACATTTAAGAGTCTCTCTGTACTTTGAAATTGTTAATCTGATGACTTCTGTAGCCTTTTCTCTGACTGTCCAATGATGGCATCTGACAAATAGGAATACAGGTCCCAGAACTGTGGATTGGAGGATATGTTCATTTTGTGTACGTACACACACACACTCTGTCTCTCTCTCTCTGTCTCTCTCTCTCTCTCTCCCCCTCTCCCGGCTTAGAACTCCTTCCCTGCCCACATCAGACAGTTCAGTACTCTTCCGATAGTCAAAGCCCTCCTAAATTTCTCCTCCTCCAGCAAGCCTTCACTGGTCAATCCCCCAGCACCCTGAGCCATATAATTCTCTCAGCCAACTCTGCAATTTATAAAAATAATAGTATTTGTTAAGTGCTTACTAAGTGCGAAGCACTCTTCTAAGCACTAGGGTAGATATAGGGTAATTAGGTTGTCCCACATGGGGCTCACACTTTTAATCCCCATTTTACAGAGGAAACGGAGGCACAGAGAAGTTAAGTGACTTGCCCAAGGTCATACAGCGGATTAGTGGCCGAGCCAGGATTAGAATCCACAACCTCTGACTCCCAAGCCCATGCTCTTTCCACCAAGCCACGCTGCTTCTCCACTGAACCTATACACCTGCATCCTCAGCACTCACTGATTTATTTTGACCACTCTAGTGATAAATATTTTTATTTCTGTCTCCCCCTTAGAGTGTAAAGTGCTTGTGGGAAGGGAACATGTCACTTCTTTATTCCTAAGTGTCTAGTATAGGTCACTGCACCAAGTGGGTGCTCAATAAATGCTACCAATACCTTTCCTTCTATTACTGATTAAGCACTTACTGTGAGCCAAGCCCTGAGCTAAGAATTGAGATCGAACACCATCACTGTCTCACACAGAGTTTCATAGTTCTGTTTCCCCAATTTGGTGCTTCCCTCCCCTCTCCCATGGTTTCCCTCTCCCACCTGATGCCTCAGTTTCCCCAATATTTACCCAGGGTTGAAGAGAAGCCAAAACCTAGGGGAGCTGAGTGAAAAAGATGGCCCATACTAGAAAGGCACTTCCACATGGGAGAAAATAAGTACAACGACAACGATAATGTTGAGTTGCGGCATTTCCTTCTTCACCTACAACCACTCCTCCAGTTCCCAGGCTGTCCCCCATGGGGTTTGCACGGGTACGATATACTCCTGCCTTCAGATGGGAGCGAGGGGAGGCCCATCAAGGTTGGCAGCTGGGAGAGGGAAGAGCGGGAAGAAAGGGGTCCAAGAAGTGACTGATGATCCAACTCAGTCCTAGGTTTTGTCAGGGAGGATAGGCTGAGGAAGAAACCAGAGAAGCAGTGTCGCTTAGTGGATAGAGCATGGCTTAGGAGTCATGGGTTCTAATTCCAGCTCTGCCTCTTGTCTGCAGTGTGTTCTTAGGCAAGTCACTTAACTTCTCTGTGCCTCAGTTACCTCATCCGTAAAATGGTGATTAAGACTGTGAGTTCCATGTGAGACAGGGACTGTGTCCAACCTAACTAGTTTGTCTCTACCCCAGTGCTTAGAATGGCGTTTAATAATTATGGTATTTGTTAAGCCCTTACATGTGCCAGGCACTGTACTAAGAGCTGTTTGACACACAGTAAACCTTTAACAGATCCCATTATTATTATTATATTATTATTAAACCAGAGGAGGCGATGAAGCTGGGGAGCCTGTGGGGCAGGTGGTGACAAGCAGGAGAGAGAGGGGTTCAAACTGGGTAGGAAAGCCATGTGGCTCCCTGAGTCCCGATGGTGCCCACCTCAGAGCCCTTGAAGGCCTTGAGGTGGGGGAAAGTCAAACCATCTATCTGCCAGGCTGGGCATGGGCAAAATCCCTGTAGTGGGCAGTAGCCAGTCTACACAACCCAGGGAACCGCTTCCACAAACAGCAAGGGGGGGCGGGTAGAACGGGCAGGGGCGGGATACACCTCCTCTTTCCTCTGAGGCCCTCGAAGAGGCCCATGGGTCTGGTCTCACCTCGGTTCCAGAAAACCTCCCAAGCTTTCTGCCATTTGCCACCAATGCCAACAAATCCACCGTTGCCCAGGGCCCGCAGCACTGAGGCCGCGGGAGGGAGGTGGTCAGCAGCAGGGGAGCCTCAGGGGACTGGGAAGGGAGGGGAGAGGAAGTCTCTCATCAGTCCCGTTCGACCTCATCTCCCCCACCTCCGATGGGGTGGGCACTGCCGCCCCGCTTCACAGGGGGGAATTCTGAGGGCCGAGCAGGGGCATCCCGTGCTGCGGGGACAGTAACGAGACCAGGACGTGGGGCAGAAGAGGCCCTGCCTGTACTCTGGCCCTGGTCCACGGGTCCCTAATGACCGTGGCAAAGGAGCCGGCTCTGCCAACGAGGAGGGAACGTCCAGCCCGAGGGGCAGAGGGGAGAGGTCGCCGGGGCAGGCGCCGATTGGGCCCTGAATCGCGGGGAGGCAGAGCCTCCAAGGGCCACCGGACCGACTCCCGGGGCTCCCGGCCGGGCTGGATCCGTGTCTTCGGTGCCAACCGGCGCCGTGGGCGAACCTGCTGAACGCCCGACTCCTGGCACCCCGGGCCCCAGAAACAGTGCGTGTCCGGGAGAAGTGTCTCACCCCATCACAAGCCGCGATCGCCCTCAGGGGCAGCCGGCGCACATCGGGGCGGCCACCCAAAGAAAGCCTTCGTCCCCTGGGGAAAAACAGACTTTAAACCCGGCCCGGTCGGGACGAAGCAAGTCTCCCAACGGTCACCTCGAGCACCTGCCCCGAATCTTGTCTTGTCTTCCAGGGGCCGGGCGACCAACCGCCTTGCCCAGACTCCCTGCCCGGGGGGCGGGGGGAATCTTTCCTCCCCAGGCCCTTCCAGGGAGTCCCCCAAGAAGACCTCAAACGGCTAGGTTTTCCTTCGGTGAATGCTCCCTCCGGCCGCCGTCTGGGTGCCAACCACGGCTCGTTGGCCGCCCAGCACCGACCCCTCCCAAGCTGCCCACGAAGAGAGGCAGACGCAGAGCGACCCCGGTTGCGGGAGGGGAGTTGGTCCTCTGCAGTTTGGTTCTATCTCGCTGGTTTCGGGGGATGGGGGCGGTTTCCTCATCTGTTGGGAAAGTTTGGGCCCTGGGGGAGAGGACCCTGAGGGTTGCTGGAGTCTGGGCGCCCCACTGAGCCTTTACCGACCGCTCCGAGCTCCGGACCCGGGCGGGGGCGACTCGAGGCCTCTTTCGGTCCAAAGGCAAGGCCAAGCCCTTCCCCTCTGTTCCGGGGAGAGACTGCGCAAGGTGAGGGAGACCGTGCGGGCGACGGTGCGGGAAACGATGCGGGAATCCGTTCGCCTCGCCTCGCCTCGCCTCGCCATCCGGAGCTGACCGAGTGCTTAGCCCCCTTCGGGGAGTCGCCCCGAGGGGTTCTGACCTGGTTGGACGCCCCCAATCCTCCACCCGGTCCACCCCCTCCGCAACTTCAGGTTCGACCAAAGGCCTGGGCTGAGGATGCTCCAAGCGTCCATTTCCCCACGATCAAAGGTGGGTGGGAGGGTCGGGGAGGGCGCTGCGGACAGTGTCTCGGACACTGGTCCGAGACAGCAAGAGGTCCGAAGCCGAGAATGCGCCAAGGAGCCGGTTGGGAGCCGTACCCGGTTAAAACAAACAGCCCCAAGCCCACCGCTAATAGAGGTCCATCTAATAAAAGTCCGTTCACTGGGGGCCAGACACCCGAATCCGGCCGGGGTGGGATCTAGGCTCTGAGCTCTGCCACCTGGACATTTGAAAAGGCAGCGGGACGAGTCTCTTTCATCCTTCTGGTGGCTTTCTCGCATCTGACAGCCCCGATGCTGAAAGAGGACCTGTTTCTATGTCAATAATTTAGCCAGCGGCCTCCAAACTGGGGCCGCTGATAAAAAAAACTCGCCCCTATAGCGCCAAACGTTTTATTCGTGAACGAAGTTTAGGGTGAGGATGGATGTCTGGATGCCGGTTTGGGTGTGTGGGCGGGGATGCTCGACCGTGGAACGTTTTTAGAGCAATCGACCAACGGTATTTACTGAGCGCCTACTGGGTGCCCAGCCCTGGACTCAGCGCCTGTGAGAGTACAATACAACAGAAGTCGGGTAGACGCGTTCCCTTTTATATCTGACAAAAGCTTTAAAACAATCAACGACAAACCCCCCAAATTTAACTCTCTCCTCTCGGGGCCGCTAGCCAATACCCACAGTCGAGATTTCGGACTACTTCTTGGCGGCTCGGGTGTTTCTCCGTGGCGTACAAACGTGAGAGAGATACGGTTGGTGGATGTGGGTAATGTGTGAGTTTGATTTTCTTACGTTATCCCGAAAAGCCTAGCATCTCCCAATTTCGTTCAGGTTTTACCTAAGTTCTTGACCTCTTTCTCTCCCCCCACCTTTTTTTTCTTTCCCTCCCCATAAAACTTTAAGGATGTGAATGATTAAACCTCTTACATCGGAGCTCTGGCATGTGAGGGAAGGGGGCGGAGGAGGCGGACAAAACAAGGGGGAATTCCCCGTGCCCGGCCTCCAGTCCCCAGCCCCACCGGTAATTTCCGCAGAGGACGAGGGCCGCGGCCAGTCCCGCGCGGAAAAACGCCCGTTTTCCAGCCGAAACGGTCCCAGACGATTTGACTTTGTGCCAGGTTGGGAAAATCGATCGATTTCCGGAGTCGTCCCCCCTCCCCCTCCGCCCCTCGGGTGGGAGAGTGGTCAGCGTCCGGGGGAGTCCAGCACACACCCAGCGCTCATGAATATGGAAACGGCTCCGGACGGCCGCAACACGTCGCCGAAAGACGGTCGCAACAGCAACAGCTACGCCGAAAGAGGGATCGCTCTTTATCAATTTATCCCTCCCACACACACCTCTAATCGCGGGACCCTTCCTCTCTGCCCCGGCTTCTCTCCAACGGACGGAATAAGAGGCGGTGGGGCGATCTGAAACGGACGGCCTCCCCGCTCCGAACTCAAAACAAAATAAAAGCCTCCCAGAGACATCAAAAAAGTGTCAATCCGAAATAATGACTTCTTATCCATCACCCGGGCAATTAAAGTGACAAAGCTTGAAAAGATACTTATCTTCGAGCTAATTCCCAAGGTAGCTAAATTATCTCCTAATTAACTTTCATTCAGGACGGTCAGAAGACGAGGTTTCCCCTCCGCTGGCTCGCCCCCTCCCCGTTGTCCCCACCCCGAAACAAAGGTGAGCGGAAAACCTCCAACGTGGCTTCTGTCCCCCCGCTTCCCCGGCTGGCAAGGCCGCCCCGGTACCCGATACCCCCCGTCCAGGCAGGGACCGAATCCCCACCCTTCGCCCGGGAAGGCCGGGAGAGAGAAGGCTGGAGGTGGAGGGGAAGCTTGGTCTTCCCCGGACCCTACCCGCAGCTCTGCCCAAACCTGGCGTGGGCAAGAGTTGCCCGGTCCCACTGGCCCCGCCGACCCCGGCCGGGCTCCGGGGTGAATGGGGGCCGTGTGGTATATAAGCTCGGTCTCTCTCGCCCCCCGGACTCCCCCCCGGGCTCCGTTTTCGTTGGCCGCGGTTCGCGGACACTGGAAACGGTTCCGGGGGATAGAAGGGGGCAAGGGAAGGGCAGTGCCCGGCTCTAACCTAGGCAGAGAAACATCGCTCATCGCCGACCCAAATTTCCGAAAATGAACTCGGGGAGGAAAAAAAAACCGGCGGCGGGGATCGGGGATGGTGGAGAGGGGGCTGTCCGGCCGGGCTTCATTTGGGGACCCCGCCCCGCCACTCCTGACCCCCGACAAGATTGAACCGGGGGCAAGGGGCTGCCAGGAAGAGAAACCACTCCGAGTTTCTCCAGAGCGAGCCCAGGTGGGAAGGCCCCGCGTCAAAGGGAGGCCCCGCTGAGTCCGGACGGAACACCGGCCCCGGGGTCGCCGCCGGGGCCCACTGGGCCAGGGCCGAAGGCGGTGCCAACCCCGCCAGCGCCGGGTCACCCTCCGGCCGGAGGAGGCTTTCACGTTGGCGGCAGACAGCGGAATGCCCGGCTTTGTCTGGCTACCTACCTGGTGGCTTGGCACGGCCGGGGAGGGACGGGGAGAGGGCCACGCTCGAGGCGTGGGTCTGGGCCGGATCTACTGGGGCCTACGGACCCGGTAGCACAGGGCAGGGGGCACTTCGGAGGGCCAACGGCGGGTCCAGAGAAAGAAGAGAGCCACTGCGGGGCAAGGCCCGCCGGTCCTTCCTCAGGAACCGGGACCCGGTTTCTCGGCCGGGCCGGGCCTTGCTGGGCCCAACGTACGGCGGGGGGCCGGACACCGCTACTGCTCGGAGCGGCTCAGGCCGGGGCTTCGACCACCGGATCCCCTCGGGAGCCCGGGGACTTTAGGGTCTCCGGCCCGGGGCTGGGTCCCCCTGCTTGCGCCCTGGGGGGGGGGGGGGCCGAAGAGGGCGGCTCGCCTGCGGTCACTGGGGGCGGCCTTGGGGGCGGGGAGAGGTTGTCCACCGGAGGCCCATCTGTCCAGGCCTAGTCCGGGTCCAACCTCGTGCCCTGCCCAGTCCACGCCCCGACACAACCCACAAGCGGCAGTCAGGGCCCCTCGCCGGGGCCCTCGAGAGCCGGGGCATCGCGTCCCGGGCCCTGGTCTACTCCTGCTCGGGGGCCGAGGCAAGGCCGAGTGGGATGACCGGGGTCACTGCGCCCGCCGCCGCCAGTGACCCCTCGGGGGGAACGCAGGCGCTGCGGGAACCTAGCGGAGCGGGGACGGGCCTCCAAGCTCACCGAGCGGACGCCTGCCGGTCCCCTGCCGCTCGGATCGATCGGTCCCCCGCCCCCCGGCCCAGTCCGGTTCTGTCCGACCGACCGACAGGGCCCGCCGAGCCCCCGGGAGCGGGCGGCCGGCCCTGCGCTGGGAGGGAAGGCCGGGCGGAGAGGAGGCCGGGGTCCCCCGCGTAGCCCACCCCTTCCCACGCCCCCCGGCGCGGCCCTTACCGGAGCGGATGGAGTTGTGCGGCATCGCGGAGGGGAGGGGGCTCGGCCCCGGGAAGTGAGGAGGGCGCTGGGGTCCCGGACACCTGGTCCCGGCGGCGCCCGCCGCCTCGCAGCTGTCCTGGAGAGAGACGGACACCGGGGTGAGGGCGGGCCGGCGGGAGGCCCCATCCCCCGGCCCCCCAAATCCTCCAGTCCACGACCCCCTGGCCTCGGCCTGGGGGGAGTCTCTCGAGCCCTGACCCCCATCCCCGCTGCCCAGCTCCGCCCCGCCCCCCCGGCTCGGCCCGGCCCGACCCTGCCCGGCCCGGCCCGGGCTCTACCTGTCGGCCGCCCCTCCGCCGCCTGCTGCGCCCGGGACGGTGCGGTTCGGTGGGCCCTCCGCTGCTCCAAGTTTGTTCCCGGCGCCCGGCATCGCCGGCCGGTTTTATCCCGCCGAGGCCCGGGGAGCTGGGCCCGGCGCGCCTCGCAGGCCGCGGATTGGCTGGCTGGGTGCAGGGGGGCGCGGGGAAGGGGAGGATTTTGCGAGGGGGACATGGCTGAGTGGACTCAGGAGTTGGAGGAGCCCTGCGTTGGAACTGCCGCTGCCAGCCAGGAGGGGCCGGGAGGGGGTGGGGAGTGACCTGGGGAGCCCAGGGGGGCGCTGGGGCAGAGGCGGCAGGGGCCGGGCCTGGGTCCCCCCCGGGATGGCCCTGGGTCCCCCCGGGATGGCGAGACCCGCGCTCTCTCTCTAGAGAGGCCTCCGGTCCTTCGCTGCCACGAGAGCCTGGTAGGGGCCTACTACTTTTGACAGGGCAGACAGGATCCTTCCAGACTCCTTGCCAGCCCTGGGCAGAAGAACTCTCCCCCGCAGAGCCCAAGGAGGGAGAGTAAAAAAGGGATGAGGCAGGGCAGCCCCATCTCCCTGAGGGCCAAAGATCCTGCCTTTCTCCCTTTCCACCCGAGGGCAGGGACCACCCCATCCTGACCTGGGCAGAGACCCCCTAGTTAAGGACAGACATCGGTCCATGAGGTGTGCCTGAAGACCAGCATCCACTCTGGTATCCTGCCACTGCCAGATCGGTGACCTCCTGGACCTCCCTTGTGCCTCCCAGGGACAGGCCTTAAGTTTCAGAGAAAGAGGATGCAAAGGGAAGCGAGGGGGGTCACCCCATGGCACCCCCAAAGTTGAAAGATGCTCTAGAAGGGCAGTGGGCCTGACCGAGTTTGTGAGAGGTGGGGGACTGGCTGGGTTGGGAAAGCAATGAGAGGCTTTCTCTGGGGAAACTGGGCCTCAAATGGCCATAGAGTAAGACAACCCCTTCCCCCCATACCAGCCCTGCCCCCCACACCCCCATATTCTCTCATGGAGAACAGATGGATATATATGATGGATGCATGGGGGCAGAGATCAGAGTGGGTGTGGGAAGTATGACTAGGGTAGATGGGTCGGGAGGGAGGGAGGAGGCTCATTTCTCTGTTGGGTGGGGGCTAAGCTCTGGTTCCAGAAAGGCTGAGCACAGTGACAAGAGCCCAGGAGAGGGAACTCTGAGCAAACCCTCCCCATGCAGTCCCAGAGGCAAGGCCTTTGTTGAACAGAGGCCTCCAGCCACCTCTCGAAGTATGGCGACGGGGCTGGCTCCTTCCTGGCTGGGAAGGAGCACCTGAATGGGACCTGGGGTCTTGAAAGGACTGGACAAATCCCTCCATCTGCGGAAATTGGCCAGTTGGAAGAGAAGGCTCGAGGCTGGGTCCTCTGTCCTTCTACCCGACCCGACCAGAATACTTGCAGATCTTACACCAGCCGAGTCACATACGCTCACCCACACAGAGAACTGCCTACCATTTCCTTATTAAAGACAGTTTTTGATCGAGGCCAGTGAAACATTTAATGCCTTCAGAAAATGGAGCCGGCCGGCCCCAGGCTGCCTAGAGAGAGGATTCTCTGGTGGCCTCCACTCAGCTACTGGGGCTTCCCGGTTCTGCCAACTGTGGCCGGGAGAAAGCCAGACACCCCGAGGCTCCAAAGTCAGGTCCTGGTAGGTCAAAGGAGACGCTGGTTTGGAAATGTCGCAATCGTTCATCATTAAGCCTGTCCCCGAATCTGAGTTAGTGCCCAGGGTGTGAGATGAGCCCCGTGTTCCATCCCTGAGACCTAGGCCTCCGGTCCTAGGGCACACTAACTGTTGGACAGGAGCCTTGCCTGGCTGCCCCAAAATGCTCCCGCCACATTGTGGAGTTAAGTGAAGTGAAATAAAGCAAAGTAAAGGAACAGTGAAGTGAAGAAGTGAAATGAAGTGAGAGAGAGAGAGAGAGAGAGAGAGAGCTGTTTGTCTCCTCTCTTTCCTGAGGTATTGCCCTTGGCTGAGCCTGCAATCCCCACTAGGGATGATTTATTATTCGTTGAATTTTAGTACCCGGGCTAAATCCCAGGCAACCTAATCTAGGAGGGAGATGGTGCCCCCTGAGAGGAGGTTCGGGCTACTGGGCCCATAGGAATGTCCAGGGAGGGGTCAGACTGTAGGCAGATGCCAATTTCCCTGTCAGTGTGTGGGGCATGGAGAGGGAACAAGCAGGGCAGGATAGGAAGTGGCAGACAGAGAGCTAATGGTTTAGAGAGAACTGATTTGGGCTTTTTCTGGTCCTGCTTCAAAACTCTTAGCTCAAGGCGAGACCCGAGGTAAGTAGAGATGGAGGCCAGGCCCAGGTAGCTGTGGGAGAAACAACAGCTGGGAGCTCAGGGAACACAGATCCCCTTCAACCCCTCAGGCAGGAACACCAGCCTCCACAACCCCCCACAGCCAGAGGTTTGGGGCTACCAGCGCCCGTCTCCCCATAGCCCGGAACACCAGCCCCTACAAATCCCACAGCTACTGGACCTAGGCCACCTGCCCACAACACTCCCCAACCAGAGGTTTGGTGCCACCAGCTTCCATCAACCCCCAGAGCCGGGCACCTGGGTCCACCAGCTTCCACCACCCCCACAGAGTCAGCACAGCATGGCTGGAAAGCTTTGTTTTCCTGCTAGTCACCCCCCAGGAAGAATTCTCTTCTCTACACCCCCCAGCCCTAAAACAACAAGAGTCAGAACCCAAGAATCCCAACTCCCCAGTCGGCGCCCAAGGCACTGGAGTGTGCAGCCTCTCCCACTGGCTGAGCTTGGTTCGATGCCAAAGGAAAAAACCCAAACGCAGAACTTTCATCAGACATAGGAGGCAACCGATCCCGTACGGCTTCACCATTCCCGTTCGTCCCAGAGCAGGAACGCGGGGGGGGGGGGATAACCCAGGGACCACGACCCCCAGGAATGGGCTAAGGATAGTTGTGTACTTAGTCCTCAAAAACTAGAGCTCCTTCCTGAAGGGCAAGAAATAGGCTGAGAGGAGCCGCGGGGGGGGGGGGGGGGGGGGGGGGGGGGGGGGGGGGGGGGGGGAATCCTGCTCCTAGTGTCATTGAAAAACAAATTGGTGAGTGAAGCCTCAAAGAATGGTTTCAGCAGGGCTCCTGTTTTCTACAAAGCAGGAGAAAGGGTGGGAGATCAGTCTTATTTATTAAGCACTTACTGTGTGCAAAGCACTGTCCTAAGCGCTTAGGGAGTACAATATAAGAGTTAGTAGAAAACGAGCTTACAGTCTAAGTAGGGAGGCAAATATTAATAGAAATAAGTTATGGATCTGTACATGAGTGCTCTGGGACAGGTTAGGGAAGGGTGAATAATCAGTGAAAATCTACATGCAAGTGCGACACAGATGGAAGTGGGAGAAGGGAAAAGGGTGACCAATTATCAGCAGGGAGCTGGGGTCCAGAAGAGAGTGTGACCCCACAGCTCGGGCCATGGGATAGCCAGGGGCCAAGACAGCGGGCTCACAGTTAAGGACAAACCCCTCCGGTGAGAGGCTCACACCAGTCTCTTGTCCAGAGGAGACTGGTTCACAGCTCCACCCAACGGGGGTTATTGATGAGGTAGGGACTGACTCACCGACTGGGCTTCATTCCCAATTTAACTACTGACCGGCCGGTTTCCCCGTCCACATCATTTGGGCAATGGCACCGTCAAGTACAGAGAGCGGGTTGGCGGTTCCTAAGGACGGGGAGCTTCTGCTGTGCTCTCTAAGAGCTTAGTACAGCACCATGCATTCCGACAATGGTCAGTAGATACCACTGACTGATTAGGAAACAGAATAAGACATCCCTGCCGAGAGCAGCTTGCCAACAGGGGCAGAGGAGGACAAGTAAAGGTCTGGACCAGAGAATAAGTGGCTACTGATGGGAAAGTGGGATGGGGCAGTCCGAGGCAGCCCTGAGACGGGCACAGGAATTCAGAGGCAGGGTGGTCTCAGCAGGGGTTTGGTGGGGAATACGATACAGGTGCACTTTTTCTAAAAACTTTGGGGAATCATGTAGGAGAAAGAGCACGCATCCGTTAGGCAAAAACCCACTTTTGCTTCCAGCTCTGCTCCTGACCAGCCACCATCCATCTTGAATTCACCACTGGGGCTACCTGAGCTCCTCCTGTAGGCACTGTCTCCTGCTCTGTGCCATATCAAATGTGGAACCATCACTGTAGCCTCTGTAATTTATGCTCCTGACACAACCTGGGGTTGGGGGGCGGGGGAAAGGCACTCTGACTCACCATAACATCTCCCACATACTTATGGGCTCCTAGGTACAACCTCCCTCACAGACCCTCCCACAAGACAGATATTCCTACCCAACTTTGGGGAGGGAGGACTGAGAGACCCTCATTCTGCCTCCAGCCCTTCACTAATCTCTCCCACCCAGCTGTGACCAATGGATTTAATTGGACAGCTCCCAGGCGTGACCCTGATTGACTGCTGCTGGCTCTAACCTGACTGCCTCACCCAGGTGGGCCCAAAATCCCTAACAGCTCAGCCCCTGGTTAGCCCCTGGTTTTGACCTGGTATCAACAGCCCTTGGCTGTTCTGCCTCAGCCTGTACCCCAGGATTCTCTCCCTTCCTGAACTCCGAGCCTGGAGCGGACCGGTGCAGGCTTTGCGACGCCTCCATCTCGTCTGCTTCTGAAATCCCACCCTCTCAAAGGGGACATTCACAATTGATTTTCTTCTCCTCACGTTATATTCTGCCAACTACCACCTCATCCATTTGGTTCCACTTCTGCACTTACAATGCCCTACAGCCCTTCCAAAAATACCGACTTTCCTCATTAATCATTAATTAATAATAGTATTTGCTAAACACTATGTGCCCAGCACTATATTAAGTATTGGGATAGATACGAGATACTACAGATACCTACCTTTCTGATTCCCTTCTTCCTCCCTAACTGACACTTAGTTTATGTCTGACTTCCCCGCTATATGGAAAGTTCCTTGTTCTTGTGGTCTGTCCCACTTGTACTCTCTTAAACGCTTAGCACAGTTCTGCCCAAAGCAGGCACTCAATCAGTGTTGCCAATTGCTTGACTGGCAATAGGCCCAAACCAAACCCCAGCTGAGTGAGAGTGTGTTCACCCACCTCCCTGGGTATTGGCCACAGCTCCTCAGACCAGGTGGTCAACTCACCGGCCATTGTCAGTCAGTCATATTTTTTGAATGCTACTTTGTGCAGAGCACTAAACTAAGTTCTTGGGAGAATATAATAAAACAGTAGTCATCAGGTAATCTGTATCGAGCCCCCCTGAGAGTGTGGCTTCCCATGGTGGGGCACGGCAAGAAGGAGGCCCTCAGCCGGCCTGGCTCCAAGTCCCAGAAGCAGGCTCCTACAGCCAAGGGAGGGTGTGACAGACCCATGTCCCGAGACTCTCCCAAAGGAACGTGAACAACTGCCCTGAGCCTGGGCTGTTGGGTCTTGTGCACATAGTCAGGTGTTCCCATGTGCTGCTGGGATATGGCCAGCCTTGTCAGGGGTTGGGTCTGGTCCGGGCTCCAGAGTCATGGGACCCAGCTCAGGATGGACGGGGCCCTGGGAGAAAGTTTGGGGCTGGCTCTGGGCCTCCCAAAGGAGGAAGAAAGAGGGACAGATGATTTGAACCCTGACACTATGGATGACCTGAGCCACCCCATTCTTCACAGTTTAGAGTCCACCTGCAGTACTTTGGGGGTCCATACCAAGGGGACCAGGCCACTTGAAGGGTAGTGCTTAGATCTCCAACTACAAAGAACTTGTCCAGAATAGTTCTGGAAACCTCATTCCTGAGCACCCCCTTATTCTCCCCAGCAAGGGATGCCTCCTGCAGGTTCCATTTTGGAGCCACTGGGCAAAGGTCATGCCCTTCATGCCCGGGAATCATGTGACCATTTCAGGATAACTGGGTTGGAAAAAACAGTACAATCAAGTTACTGTGCTATGCCGTGCTGGGCTTCGGCCAAGCCACACCTCTTTTGCTGGTGACGATGCCTCCTTTAAAGCCTCACTGTCCAAAAGCTCAGACTAGGGCAGGCTGGCAGCAGCAGCCCTGATGAGGCCCAGTAAGAGAGCACTTAGGGTTCAGCGGCAAAAGGACCGGGACAGGATGCCCACCTCCAACTTTTCCCCATAATGACCGTACCCCTTTCCCTCAAGCCCTGCCCCCGTGGGCCAGGATCAAACAGCAGGACCCCGAGCCTCTGCAGCCCTCTCTGCAGTGACGTCTTTCTCTGAAGGGCCGGGCTGCCCATGGGGCAATTCAAAGGTCACTCCAATTTCTTAGCAGTCCAAAGGTTCTCCTCATGACCACGTGCCTCCAAACCCAAGTCTCTCCTCAACACCATCCTCCTCCTCCACCGCCATCACTTGTTCCTGCCACTTTCCAGAGGTTGGAACTGATTGCTGTTCCTATGGGGTGATTTTTCTACTGTGAGTTGGCCCCAGGAGAAACTCTGGAGAATGAAAACTCCCAAAGGCGAGATTGATCCTTGTGACCCAGACTTAGAGACAAAACAATTTTAGTTCCTCTTTACCCAAGGTCTTTTTCTCCTAAGAAAGTCAGAACTCATTGCGATCACTATCATCCTCAACAGCACTGAGAGGCAGTGTGGTCTATCCCACAGAGGAGTTTACAGTCTAATGGAGAAAACAAGCAGACATAAGTAGACAAAATAAAAGTTATAACTGATGGAGAGGAGATTGAAATAATCACCCCAAGTGGGTAAGTCAACCAATAACAAACATGTAAGTATATTAGAGATTTGTGGTGGCTGATGAGAAAGCATGAGTGGAAAGGTGAGGGATTATTCAGGGCAGGCCTTCTGGTAGAGGTGACTTTTGTAGGCATGTCTTGAAGAAAGAGAGGGATGTGGTTTTGTGAAGTGAAGGGGAGAAACTGTTCCTGACAAGAGGGAAGGGGTGACTGATGGATTGGGGAGGGGGATGGAAAGGGGCAAAGACCTCACTTTACTGACCAGAAACCAGATGGGGCAGGGGATGGAAGGAACTTGGCCCTGACCCCAAAAGGAGTCAGGAAGTTGGGGTTAACATCCAGAGGGATCACCTCCTCTCCCCAGGCACTCCTCCTCTTCCTCCCCTCCCAAGATCACTCCTGGGTCTAACTCCCACCTTCCCCGCCTGGGATAGCCACGTCGATCAGGATCAAAGCTCCCTGATCACCTGGAATGGGCTCATCTTTACCAGCTCCGAGCTCTTCAATCCCTTCATTCCTGCTATCCAGGCCCTGACCCCACTCTCCTGCTCAGCCCATCCTCCAGCGATTCTTTCCTCTACCTGGAAAAACACTCTACAGAGGTCTTTTCTCCATCCAATGCACCCTCCAAGGAAATGCAGGGGATATAGAATCAGTTATGGCATTTATGGAGTCCATACTAGGAGCCTAGCACTGTTCTAAGTACTAGGATAGATTTGAGATCATCATATCGGACACAGTCTCTGTCCCATATGGAGCTCATGACCTAAGAGAAAAGGAGAAAAGGTGCCTTATTTCCATTTTACAGATGAGAAACCAGAGGCACAGAGAGGTCAAGTCTCACAGCAGACTGGTGGCAGAGCACTTTGATTCTCCAGCCACACAGTATTTATGCATATATTCCTATACTCTATTATTTCCCTCATCCAGAATCTACTTTAATGTCTCTTAACCTTGGGAACTGTTTGTTCCCTGTGGACAGATATCTCAAACTACCAACTCTACCAATTTAGAGAAGCAGCATGGCTCAGTGGAAAGAGCCCGGGCTTGGGAGTCAGAGGTCATGGGTTTGAATCCCATTTCTGCCACTTGTCAGCTGTGTGACTGTGGGCAAGTCACTTTACTTCTCTGTGCCTCAGTTACCTCATCTGTAAAATGGGGATTAACTGTGAGCCTCACGTGGGACAACCTCATTACCCTGTATCTACCCCAGAGTTTAGAACAGTGCTCTGCTCATAGTCAGCGCTTAACAGATACCAACATTATTATTGTCTGTACTTTCCCAAGCTCTACACACAGTAAGCACTCAATAAATACCCCCCCAAAAGCAGGCACTAGAACATGAACTCCTAGTCCCACACGTTTCCACTAGTGGTAGTGGATAGTATGAGTGCCCTCTGGATGCACTTTGCCGTTCTCAGGCTGGGGAAGTACAAAACAAGAAAATGACACATTCCCAGACCTCAAGGAGCTGACACTGTAATAGGAGAGGGACACATAAAAGTATTTACAACAGAGTTGTATATTCAATTATTTTGATCACTCTCCGTAAATATTTTCAAGTCTGTCTTTCCCATTAGAGTGTAAGCTCCTTGTGGGCAGGGAATGGGTCTTTTTTTTATGGTACTTGTTAAGCACTTAATATTTGCCAGGCATTATTCTAAGCTCTGTTCTGTCTGATGTACTCTTCCAAGCATCCATCACAAACATCACTACTGCTTCCACACCACTCTCTGGAGTGCCACACAGGCCCGGAGCTTCAGTGCTCAGGACACTGGGATGGATGGCGATGGAACCCTCTGGCCCCTCACATCTCACTGTGCCCCTGTCGGCTCCCTTCCCCTCCACTCAACACCTGATGAGTGGAGGGTGGGTCTGCCCCTTGGATGGTCCGGCCTGGCCACCACTTAACTTTTGAGCTGGAGCCGGGGCTGGGGCTTAGTACAGTGCTCTGCACACAATAAGTGCTCAATAAATACACTTGACTGACAGATTGGATTGGACTGTGGGTTTAAGATGGATTTTCTCTGGAGGCTCACACATCTCCACATTTTATAAATTTCCCCCTCCACCTCAGCAGAGACTTAGCATGACTCTAAGCTCACCACATTCCCAGGGCTCTCAGTGGACCCTGGGCTCCCAGACTGGCCCGGAGCACCTCCAACACCTCAGGTTCTCCAGGTTGGGCCGGACTAGGCCACGCCTGAACCACCACCAACAGCAGCCGTCAGGTGCCTGGAAAAAGGATCTTCTGGGAGGTCATCAGGGAGAAATGTGAGCATGGGCACCTTGGGCAAAGATACCAGATGGGCCAATCTTGCCCCAGCAGCTCCCTGAAAGCCCCCTACTTGCCCTCGGCCACCCCCGGCCAGTGGGTACAGTTTAATTCTCACCTCCCCATGCCTGGGTGGATGAAACAGGTACAGAATTCAGTGGACACAGGGCAGGCAGCAGGTAGCAGGACCGCGGGAAAACCCTTGGCTTCTCCTTTAGCCAGAATCAGGATGGGGACTCCACCAGGCTGTCACAGGTCTGGAAGAGCAGAAGAAACCCTGTCAACTAAGGAGTTCAGATTGACTGCCCAATTTCCCACCATTTCCCACATTTTTGCCTTCTCCTCTGTTCCCCCCACTAATCTGCAATAGTGGAAACCCAGGCAGAGAGCTCCCCTGGAGGATTGGCCATGATGGGTTATTGTGGCTCATAGGATTAAAGGTTTTGGATGGTCTGTGGTCAGTCACTGGTGGGGAGAAGAGAGGAGAGGCGGGGGCACTGGATGGTCCAGGCTGGGTCACTTGGGTGGAGAGGGAATAGACAGTGTTACTGGTCTGGGCTGGGTCACTGAGGGAGAGTCAGAGGAGTGGGGAGAGGCAGGGGTGTTGGAAGGTCCCATTCTTAACCATGAGGTGGGAGTCCAGGAGAGCACCCAGCATACCATTCCTACAAAAGTTCTGGTGCCACTGTCGGAGTCCTGGACAAGAAGGATGGTGGGGCTGAGCTGGGGGAAATCACCCACGGTCTTATAGTCTCTTTGGTCTGATGCCCAGTGAGGTGGGTGCTGGCCTGGGAGTATCCCAGCCTCCATATACGTTAAGACTTTAGACTCTGGACAAATCACCTCTCCTCCTGGCCCCCTCCACTTCTCCCCTTCTCCCCCCTCTCCCTGCCCTCTCCTGCCATCCAGGGCGGAAGGGGTGAGACACAGAAGAGGCCGGTCCCAGAGTGACGAAGGCAACTGTGGTCACCGAAGATCCAATGCCCATTTTTCCCTGTTCCGTCCCAGCTGGTGGCTCCGCCCCGCCTTGCCCCATCCAGGAGTAGTAGTGGACTGTGTGGCCGGTGAGTGATACAAGGCAGCGTTCCTCTGGGCCTGACAGTCGGAAGATAAACAGCTCTCCGTTAAATCTCACTTAATGCTGATGTTTATAAATTTATTCAGCTTGTGTTTACTGAATCGAGAGAATGCCTAATAACATAACGCGCTCCATCTCACATGTTCCTGCTAATGAGAATGCAAGTATTGCTCAAATTTTTTTTTTTTAACATTTCATCGGCATCCCACCCACCCCCTTGTTTGCCTGGATTTTAATCTTGTCCGAAGTAACGGTAAGTTTGGGCTTCCGGGATGTCTGTCCGGTGAGCTGACCCAAGGGGCCGAGGGATTGCAGGACTGAAATGAGAATGGGGAGCTGCCAGGTCCTTTGGGTCCCACCAAAGTCCTCACTCAGACTTGTGGGTCAGGGCCAGAGAGGGAAGGGGGGAAAGTGGCTTGTGAGCCAGAGAGAAAGGAGTTGGGATGCTGGAGGATTGCCGGGGGCAAGAGGACAGGAGCCCATGGGGGGTAGAGAGAGGAAAGGAAGCTTTGGGGTTGGGGGAGAATTAGAACTCACAGACATCACACCACCCGAGGCTCTTTGGGACCATTCCGCCTTCCCACTCTACTTCAGCTTCTTGGCCCGGCATCAGTGTGCATGAAGATCCTTGGGGTCTCCACCGGCCCTCTGGGGGCCACTCTTCCTGCCGGCCTCCACAACGAGGGCTTCCTAGTCCCAGGGTCCAACCACTCAATCAATTAATAGTATTCACTGTACTGTTCTGAGCACCTCCTGGGTGCAGAGCACTGAACTGAGCATCAACTGTGTGCAGAAAACTGTTTTAAACAAGTACTGTGAGGAGGGCTCTGCACCAAATCAGTCAATGGAATTGATTAAGCACTTACTTTGTGCAGAACATGGTACAAGGCTACAATCCAACGGAGTTGGTAGATACATTCTCTGCTCACAACGAGCTCATGGTTTAGAAGGGGAGCTTACAGTCTAGAGTGGGGAAAAGAGAGGAGAATGAGAGACAAAGAGGGAGAGAGACAGAGATAGAGCAAGAAAAAGGAAGGAGAGTGATAGAAAGAGGGAGAAAAAGAGAGTGAGGGGCAGAGATATATAACCATAAATTCAGAGACAGGAACAGAGACAGAAAGAAAAGAGAGAGTGAGAGGCAGAGAATAAAGAAGGGAGAGTCAGAGTCAAACATCTATAGAGGGACAGAGAGAGAAGAGAGAGGAGAGCAAGAGAGGAGAGACAGAGAAAAAGAGAGACAGAGACACAGAGAGAGACTCTCCTCCCTGTCCCTAGCTCACCTCCCTCTTGGCATTAGCTCTGGATTCACTCAAGCTCTTAGAGGTTCAGGTTGCTGGTTTTTGTTGGGAAGACTTGCAGTAGGTAAGTCACAATTTAGGGAAATTCAGTGACAAAGGCTGAAGTCAGGAGGAAGGGAGGGAGAGAGGGAGAGGGAGAGAGAGGGAGGGGGGGAATATGTCTCCTAATTCTCTGGTATTGTACGCTCCCAAGCGCTTAATACAGTGTTCTGCACATTGTAAGCACTCAATAAATACCACTGATTATTGATTGAAGGAGGGAGGGAGGGAGGGAAGGAAGGAGCATGGTGGGGGATGGAGACAACTCCAGAGGAGAGTCCTAGGGCCAAGAAGCAGGGCAGACTCTGAAACTTTGGTCTCTGGGAGGTGGAAGGGGGAAACCACAGCCATGATTTTCCACCTGTCTGAACACCCTTTCTGGAGCACCCCACAGCTCAACACAAGGAAGCAAAGGGAGCCCAAGTGGGGTTTGGGAGGTTGGGTGGAGGGCGGGTGCCGTATTTTCAGAACTCAACCAGCTAGTGCCTGGAAGACCCCTTGGCCCCGTCCCCTTTTCTGGGCCAAAACACAGGAACCCCTGGGGACAGTTCAACTGAGACCTTGAGGTGTGGTGGCCCCCCATGGTCTCCTGAGGACCTGTGCCCCACACCAATTACTGGGTACAAGGCCCTGAATCCCCTGACCCTACCCAGCACATCTCGTCCCCCGAGAGGCATCCAGGAGACCCTGAAGGAACTGAGCAGGACATTTCCCCTGAGATGCTGAACAACTTACTATATGTGGGGCGCCATGCTGGGTCCCTGATGAATGCAAAACACTGTCCTTTGGGCTTGGGAGAGTGCAAAAGAAGGAAAGACATGTCCCTTCAAGGAGTTTACAGTCTAATGGATGCTCCATCTGAACTTCCCTGGCCTGGGAGGGTGGCCGGGCCCCAGCTGTGGGACTCCCCATATGACTCAAAAAGTTCTCAAAGAAGTGCCCAGCTTTATGTTACTCGCCTCCTGTGGCCCTGAGCCTGAAGGGACTGGGAGCGTCCGTGTTCTTCCAGACCTCCAACCTCAATGACTGGCCGCCTCGGATGCTCCCAGGGCTGGGCCGGTCTGAGTCCCAGCCAGCAGTCACCTCCAGATAGATCACCCCAAGCCATTGCAGGGGACTTATGAGGCTGGGCCAGACCACTGGGTTACATCTGCTCGTGGGCCAGAGAGCCTGGGTGTGGGCCAACCCAGTCTGGTCTTGGACCCAGTCTGGTACCAGCCCCTGGGGCCACGGCACCTCAGGTCATGCCAAGCCAACAGTGAGCTCAGAGGTGTCAATAAGCATGAACAAGTGCCCCAGGCCTCTGAGAGAGCATGGCTCTGGGCACCCCCGACCTTCACCTTAAGCTTAGCTCCACAACCTCCAGCATCACGGATGTAAAGTCAAGCACCGTCTCTGCCGGCAGCACTTGCCCGGCCACCCGCCCGCCCAGGTTTCTGCCTTCTTCATCGGCCCTGGAACCCTTGAATGATCCATGAGGAGGGGCGGGGGTGTATCATCTGCCCCCCAATTTTTCTTTGGCGTCCCCAGCCGGAGGGAGGGAAATCTGAGACCCTTCCCAGTGGGGTCCCTAAGGCTCCAGGATGCAATTCCCCCTCTGAGACCTGGGCTGTCCCTCTACCACCCCAAGACCGAGCTAATGGGGCCCCAGGTGTGGAGCCGGGAGCGGCCTCCCAGGCAGAAGTCACTTTATCAGTCGGGACCCCCTGCTCTAACGTCCCTTCCCTACCCAAGCCCTCCTCCCCGGAGGTCCCGGACACCTGATTCCCCAGGGACCTGCCTGAACTACCAGCTCTCAGGGACCTGCTAATACGGGCCTGAAGGGACCCACCTCTCCTTTCCCCCAGTCAACACACCCCTCCACCACAACCCATCCTCCTCTGTTTGGACTTCCAGGAGGAAGGTGGGGGGGCAAGGGAAGGGGGTTGTTCATCCTTTTCTTTTGTCCCCACTCCCCCTCCCACTTCCGCTCCCCTTGCTGCCCTAGGCGACCTTTCACCTCTGGCTCGGATGTCCCTCAAAGACAGTCCCTCTGGTTAATAACGCCGGCTGGCAGCCCCACACAAAGCCGCCGCCGGAAACCATTGTCCCGGGGACAATGAGCAAGCAGCTTAATAAGGAGGCAGTCACGGGGTTGTCTGACATCCCCCGTTGCCTGGGCAAAAGAGGGCCGGGCATGGGGGGGTGAGACGTGGGGAGTGGGGACGTGCCCTTCCCTCTCTGGGCCTCGAATGGTTCCCATAATGCCTGGTGGCAGCACAGAGTGGCTGAACCCCCTGGTCCCCACAAAGGGACTTCCTCCTTCTTGGCAGCCACACATCCTGACCCCCACCGGGGCTGAGGTACTGGCCATGGCATGATGATGGGGTTGACGATTCCCCCAGAGTGGGGCAGGCAGGACCAGAACCAGTGTGGGAGCTGGTGAAGCAGTTGAGGAGAGAGAGGACTGGCAGCGGCCCCTGACCCTGCTCTGTGCCACAGGACCATGGGGTCAGGGAGGATCGGTTTCCTCCCCAGAGCCAGAATGCCCCAATCCACCGCCATTGGCAGGAACACCCCCATTCCGGCGGGACGTTGAAGGTGCTGTCCTGGCATGTTCATCGATTAATTACCCAGCTTCCCCTGGGGCTCCCAATGAGGAGGGAGAGTACACACTGCAATTAACCACCGAGTTGGATTCGTTGGAGCTACAGAAGAGAACCTCTCCCTGGCATGTGCCCCTGAGCCGGAGAATGGGAAGATGTCCCCCTGGGCTCCCATTGTGATCCCCTGGGCCGTTCGGCAGCCCCCCGGGGTAACAACTGCAATTCCTTGAGGGCCTCCAGGCTGGTGTTGTTGGGCAGCTGGACCTGCAAGAGGCATAGACCCTCAGTTGAAACCCAGGGGATGCCCTCCACCAGATCCACAAGAGCAAGCCCCTGCTGCCGTGTGGGCTCACCTTCCGAAGGGCAGCCGAGTCAGTGTAAGAGCAGGAGGGCCTTCAGTGTTCCCAGGCACCAGACCCAGGCCAGAGCCCTTTGCTCCCCGGCCTTGGCAGTGGGAAGCGAATCTTCTCAGGCCATTGAGGAAGGTGGCCAGGAGGCCCTCATAAGGCAGGACACTTCCAAATGTTGGCCATCTACCCACCCCACCAAAATGGGACCGGGGGATTCCCCCCAAATCCCTCTTCTACCAGGGGAAAGCAGCAGTGGGGTAGACAGGAGATAGTGGAGCAGTGAGCCTGTCACTGGCTAGCCGCTGAGACCCCTCACCCCACCCTGAATGCAGCCAGAGGGGACTCGGTTGCGGGGGAGGTGCTGCAAGAACTGGAGGCTAGCTGGGAAAAGTCATGACCCCGTGGCCCCCCAAACCACTCAATACCACCTTTGGAAGTTATTGGAAGAGCAAACTGGATCACAGAGCTACAAGTCTGGTCTCAGAAACCGGGGGTTGGACCAGATAACGGAGGGGATCCCAGCCCAGGCCCGTGGCATCCAAGGGACCCGCCCCCCCGGCCCTCCCCGCAGTCCTGCAACAGGGTGACTCCCCATACTGAAGTCTTGCCTGCCCCACTCTGGGGGAATCTGACAAGCAACCCTCCTCCAACTTCTTCGCTCCTTCCACCCAGCCCAGTCAGTCCCGTTGTCGGCTCTTGCTCTTCCCTACTCCGGAGCTGCTCACGAACTGCTCCTCTCTCAAAGTCTCCCACCTCTGACCCCGGCTCCTGCCTCTTCCCCAGCAGGAGCTCCCTTCCCCTTCAACTTTACCAAACCTTACTTCCTTCTAGAAAATCATCTCCTCCAGGAGACCTGCCCTGATTAATCCTTCCTCCGGACAAGGCAGGCCTCCCCCTCAGCCGCTTCGATCGATCGATCTGTAAATTGATCGTACTTATTAAGCACTTACTATGGGCAGAGCACTGTACTGAGCACTTGGGAGAGTACAATATATCAGAGTTGGTAGACACATTCCCTGTTCACAACAACCTTACAGTCTAGAGGGCAAACTTTCACTCTAGGGTGTGACAACAACACTCGAATACTCTAGACTGTGAGCTCCTTGTGGTCAGGGAACGTGACTACCAACTCTTCTGCACTGTTCTCTCCCAAGTACCTAGCACAGTGCTCAGTACACAGAAAGCGCTCAGTAAATACCACTGATTAACTGATTATGGATTTATCAAGGTACCGTGTGGGACGGAGACTGTGTCTAACCTGATGATCTTGTCTGTACCCTAGCAATGAGTACAGTGCTTTTTTATGGTATCTGTTAAGCATTTACTATGTGCCAAGCACTGTACTAAGTGCTGGGGTAGGTATAAGATAATCGGGTTGGACACAGTCCCTACCCAACATGAGGCTCATAGTCTAAGTAGGAGAGAGTAGGATTTAATCCCCATTTTATAGAGAAGAAAACTGAGGCACAGAGAAGCGACTTCCCCAATGTCACACAGGAGACAAGTGGAAGAGCTGGGAATAGAACCCAGGTCCTCTGATTCCCAGGCCCATGATCTTTTCACTAAGCCATGCTGCTTCTGTATCTTTATCTAGCTGTCCATTTGTTGTAACCGAATGGAGAGAATACAGGACTACAAGTCAGGAGACCCAGGTTCTAATCCTGGCTCCACTAGCCGTGTAGGGGCTCTGTCACTTACCTGCTGTGTGACCTTGGGCAAATTACTTGATTTCTCTGAGCCTCAGTTACCTCATCTGTAAAATGGGGATTAAAACTTTGAGCTCTATGTGGGACAGGGACCATGCCCAACTTGACTATCTTGTTTCTACCCAGCGTTTAGTACAATGGCTGGCACCTAGTAAGCACTTAACAAATCCACAAAAAAGTCACTTAGCTTCACTGCGCCTCAGTTCCCTCATCTGTTAAATGGGGATAAAACACCTCTTAGACTGTGAGGCCCGGTGAGAGAGAAGTTGTGTTGAATCTGATTATCTTGTGTTTTCCCCAGTGCTTGGCCCATAGTGAGTACTTGATATATACCATCACTGCATATTTATCCATTTGGGCTCATTATTTATAGTTGCTCTTGCAAGCTGTTGTTTCATTATTTTTTGTCACTGCCTCCCTCATTTGCCTGTGAGGTTCTCAAGGGCAGGGATTGTGTCTCTTTTGTTTCTTCTGTTTGTACCCCGAGCAGTGATGGAGGGTTTGGTTGGTTCCCACCCACCTAGCTTAATAAAATGCCACCTGAGTGGGTGGGTCTCGGGAGGCTAAAAGTAATAGAAAGTGAGTCTGGGCACAGGGAGCAGGTGTGGAGCCATACCAACCCCAGGAACTAGGGCCTGCTTCCACCCAATCCTGGAGGTGGCGGGACCAGCCCCAGCTCATCCCCTGGCAGGCTGTGTGACTTTGGGCAGATCACCTCACCTCCTCGGGCCTCTGTCTCCTCTTCTGTAAAATGGGAAGACCAATTCCGGCCTCCTCCTCACTCCCAGGAATGTGGTGAGGACAAAATGAGACCAGCGATGTGAATGCACGTCCAATGGGGCGGCCACTTGTCAGAGAGACAGCCCTGAAGGCTGGATCTTTTGCGGGCCAGGTCTGCGGGGGGACTCGGGGTGGGGGTGGGGGGCTGGGTCAAGGTTGTGGGGGGTCTGCATGGAGCGAGGTTTGGTGGGGGTGGATTCCAAGGCAAACGGAACAGAGCATGGTGGGTGGAAAAGCAGAGAAAAGGAGGAAGAGGCAGCTCTAGGCAGGAGGGGAAGTGAGAGGAGGGTGAGAAGGAGGCTCTAAGCCCTCCTCACTCTCTTCCACCCCTGACAAGAACCACATGAAGCAGGGTAAGAAATGCAGTGACTTCTGTGGATGCCAGTCCTCGGGGGTCAAAGGGCCAGGCAAGGCCCAGGAGAGCAGGTGCAGCTGTGGCTGCGGGCCATAGCCTGCCTCCCTTTGGATTCTCCTTCCAAACACAGCCCAGTGGGCTGAGACCTTTCCCTCTCCCCCTTGGCCCATCTTCCTTCCACAACTTTTTCCCTGGAGCTTGAAGAACTTTCTAAGAATTGCAGGTCCCAAGTAAGTAAGCGAGCAAGCAACTCAGGGAGGAGGGGAGAATACAACAGAGAGCTTCTCCATTTTCACAGTGGTGGAAACTGGACTGAGAAGGGGAAGGAGGGCCTTGCTAACTCCTGACCCTGTGCCTTGCCCCTTGGGCCTCCTGCCCCTCATGGCTACGGAGGTCATTCACAGTACTCTGCATATTGGGCACAGAAGCACACATGAAATCCCATGTTTTAAGCTGGGCACCTACCATAGTAATCATTACATCATCTGTTAAATTCTTACTATGTACTAAACACTGGTGTTGGAACAAGATAATCAGGCATAGTGGATAGAGAACAGGCCTGCGAGTCAGAAGGTTATAGTTTCTAATCCCAGCTCTCCCACTTGTCTGCTTTGTGGCCTTGAGCAAGTCACTTCACTTCTCTGGGCCTCAGTTACCTCATCTGTAAAATGGGGATTGAGACTGTGAGCCCCATGTGGGACGGGGACTGTTGTCTAACCCAATTTGCTTAGTAAGGTGCCTCACACATAGTAAACGCTTAACAAATGCCATTATTATCATTATTATTATTATCCACCTCAGTCCCTGTCCCATTCAGGACTCCCAATCTGAAATGGAGGGAGAGCAGCGATCTTAGCCCCATTCGACAGATGAGGGAACTGGTGTCCAGAGAGTTTAAGTGATTTGCCCAAGGTCACCCAGCAGGCCAGAGACAGAGCTGGGACGAGAACCTGCGTCTCCTGACTCCTAGACCCAGGCTCTTTCCACTAGGGCCCGCTGCCTCTCCGCTGTCGTGATGAAATCATGTGCACCGTTCTGCATAAGTCTATCCAAGCTCCCCATAATCACAGAGCATTCTCCAAGGACAGAGGCCAGCTGACAACCTGGCTGTCCAGTAGAAAACCAGATGAATAATTTCCCTCCCCACCTTCAAAGCCCTACTGAAGGCACATCTCCTCCGAAAGGTCTTCTCTGACTAAGCCCTCCTTTCCTCCTTTCCTTCTCTCCCATCCCCTTCTGTGGTTGCCCTGACTTGCTCCCTTTATTCACTCCCCCGACACACACCAGCCCCACAGCACTTATGTACATATTTGTATTTTATTTATTAATATTAATGTCTGTCTCCCCTTCTAGACTGTATGCTCACTGTATGTCTCTTATATTGTTATGTTATACTCTCCCAAGCCCTTGGTAGAGTGCTTTGCACACAGTAAGTGCTAAATCAATATGATTGATTGATGGAATGGCTGCCCAACACGAGAACTCTTCACGGGAATCCTGGATAGAAAATTGGAGGGGCAGCAAGGTTTACTGGAAAGAGTATGTACTGGACACTCAAGTTCTGTCCCTGGCCTGCTGGGTGTCCCTGAGCAAGTCACATAACCTCTCCAGGTCTCGATTTCCTCATCAATCTATCAATCAATCAATCAACCAATGGCACGTTCTGAACATTAACTAGGAATATTTGACAGCACTCCCTAAAGGAAAGAAAATAGGGCTGGGAATCAGGAGACCCGGGATTAATTCCTGCTGTGCCTGTACCCTGCTGTGTCACCTTGGACAAGTCACTTCATCTTTCTGTACCTCAGTTTCCTCATCTATAACATGGGGATGAGATACCTACTCTCCGTGTCCATTTGATTGGAAGCCCCAAGTGGGGCAGGAACTATGTTCGATCTGATTATCTTCTATCTAGCTGAGGACTTGGCCCAGTTCTTGGCTCATAATAAGTACTTAATCGATACCATAATTGAATAATGAAATTAATTAAATGAGTCTGGGGAGTCCCAGGAGAGGGATTCGGGCTACAAGTTCCTCACACCCAGAGCTGGGGACTCAGGAAGAGGATCAGATAGCCCCTCCTTGCAACAGAACTCCCGAGTTCTGTCTTTCGCTCCTCTCAGTCCTGAAGCCTCCACCAACTGGGCCCTGTGGGTCATGACCCCAGCCAAGGAGATCTCCTGTCCTGCCAACCTGCCCAGTCCTGCCAGGCTCCTGTCAGAGATTCTGCCCTGTAGGAAGAAGGGATGGAGCCCGGACAGGAGAATGGTGAGGTGAGAAGGTGGAGGTTGTACTGAGGTATTAAGGCCTGATGGCCCATTCCCTCCTACAAAGTCCCTCTCAATCTCCCATTCTCTGATGTCCTCTCTCTCTCTCTCTCTCCCTCTCTTCCCCTGCCTCCATTTCTCTCTTCCTCTCTTCTTTCCCTCACCTCCATTTCTCCCTCCCTCTTCCTACAGAGAAGCAACGTGGCTTGGGAGTCAGAGGTCGTGGGTTCTAATCCCGACTCTGCCACTTAATAATAATAATAATGTTGGTATTTGTTAAGCGCTTACTATGTGCAGAGCACTGTTCTAAGCGCTGGGGTAAACACAGGGGAATCAGGTTGTCCCACGTGGGGCTCACAGTCTTAATCCCCATTTTACAGATGAGGGAACTGAGGCACAGAGAAGTTAAGTGACTTGCCCACAGTCACACAGCTGACAAGTGGCAGAGCTGGGATTCGAACTCATGAGCCCTGACTCCAAAGCCCGTGCTCTTTCCACTGCGCCACGCTGCTTCTCCAGCACTTGTCAGCTGTGTGACTGTGGGCAAGTCACTTCACTTCTCTGGGCCTCAGTTACCTCATCTGTAAAATGAGGATGAAGACTGTGAACCTCACGTGGGACAACCTGATGACCCTGTATCTACCCCAGCGCTTAGAACAGTGCTCTGCATAGAGTGAGCGCTTAACAAATACCAACATTGTTATTACTTACCTCCATTTCTCCCTCTCTTCCTCCCTACCTCTTCTCTCTTCTGCTCTTCTAACCTACCTCCACTTCTCTCTCCCTCTTCCTCCCTACCTCCATTTCTCCCTCCCTCCCTTCCACCTCCCCTCCACCCTCCCACCCCATTCTTTCCCCTTGGATCCACATCCCATTCATCAGGTTTCCACCCACAGGTTCTCCCAACCTCTTTCCCCAGCCCCCTTCTTCTCTCCTTCTCTCCCTCCCTTATTCTCCATCTCTTTCCTCTCCCACTTCTGCGCCCCTTCCTCCAAACATCCTTCCATCCCTCCTTCTGGCTCCTCCGCTCTACACCTCTCTCTCCTCTTTGTCTCTTTTCCTCCTTCCCTCCCTCCCCTCCTATTTCTCTGTGTCTTTCCCCTTCCCCTCGCCCTCCTTTTTCCCCCCTCTCCCTCCCTCCCTCCCTCTCTCTCCACTGTCTCCCTCCACTGGTCCCTCCTTCCTCCCTGCCCCTCCCTCCCTCTCCTCCTGAGAATCTCTCCCCCTCTCCCTCTCCGCTTGCTGTGATTTATTACTTGCCCTGCTGCTTCTGACAAACTATTTGTAGGAAAATGAGATTTGGTTCGTGCTGCCTGGCTCCTCTGGGAGGCGGGCGCGGGGGTCGGGTGTCGGAGCCCCCGTGCAGCCCCCCCCCCGGAGCCCGCGGCGCTTACGGAGCTCTTTAAGATAAATGAGCAAAATTAAGAGACTCACTGGGGGGAGAAAACTCTGGATGGCAGCGAGCGGGAGCAGATCGGGTGCGTGGCTCCCTCCCCCAAACCAGCTCCCGAGCCCCCACCATCATCACCCGGACCTCCCTCATCTGCCGGAGACTCCAGGGATCCCCCGGTGGGATGGGACCCAGCTTGGGGCCGGGGGGTGGGAGGGTCTCGCCTGCCTCTCTTGGGTGGGGGGACGAGGAGATGGAAAGGAAAAGGCTCCTTAGTGACGCCCGAGCAACAGATCGGGGGTGGAGCAGCAGGTCTCTGTCGGGGAGCAGGTAGAGAGGAATTTTGTTTGGAAAAGAGAAAGGGGCAGGGATATGGGCACCGCAGAGAGGATGGAGCGGGATGGCACTGGCGATGGCAAGAAGAGGAGCACCGTACATGTGGAGGAGCAGCCTGGCTCAGTGGAAAGAGCCTGGGCTTGGGAGTCAGAGGTCGTGGGTTCCAATCCCTGCTCTGCCACTTGTCAGCTGGGTGACTTTCGGCAAGTCACTTCACTTCTCTGGGCCTCGGTGACCTCATCTGTAACAGGGGGATGAAGACTGAGAGCCCCAAGTGGCTTGTATCTACCCCAGCGCTTAGAAGAGTGTTTGGCACTTAGTAAGCACTGAACAAATATCATTATTATTATTATTATTATGTGGCAGGAGGCCTTGGGATGGCACGGATAGGAGCACCACAGAGGAGGGAACGGGAACGGTTGCAGGAATAAGAGCACTGGAGAAGCTGAAAACAGAAGCACTGGAGGTGACGAGGCAGGAGTACTAAGTAAGAGGGAAAACAGATTGGAAGGAAATGGGGCAGGAGCGCTGTGGGGAACTTTCAGGAGTACTGTGGGAGAGGTCGGAACCCTGAAGGAGAGGAGCATTCGAAGAGGAGTTGAGAGCATTGGTGAAGAAATGGAAGCCAAAGACTCGCGTGATAATGACCAGGGTTTAGTAAGCAGAAGAGACAGAGATGGGGGGGGTCAAGGCAATAACCACAAATACAAACTGTCCCCAGTTTACCTCTCTGGCCAGCAAAAGCAATTGCCCCAAAATAATAATAATAGTAAATGACAATTGTGGCATTTGTTAAGTGCTTACTGTGTGCCAAGCAGTGTGCTACGTACCAGGGTAAGTAGGTCAGAAACAGTCCCTCTCCCACCTGGGGCTCACAGTCTAAGGAGGAGAGAGAGCAAGCATTTCATTCCCATTTTCCAAATAAGGAAACTGAGGCCCAGAGCATTTAGCTGATTTGCCTCAGGTCAGTTAGCAGGCCAGGGGCAGAGTGGGATTAGAACTCGGGTCTCCAGTCCTGCTCGCCTTTCACTAGGCCCCACTGCTGTTCTGCAGAGAAACCCCACCGGCCAGCGACACCAGGCCCCGCCTAAGCCCCTCAAACTGGGGCTCCTTGCCCGGGACAGGAGTGGGAAGTCAGGGGGCAGTGCCAAAGGCTACATCAAGGTCGATGTGGGTGTTTCCCCCCTGCCAATGCCCTCTCCTCTGGCCTCTCAGGGCTGCCAGCTCCACAAGGGCAGTGGGGACCCCTGGATCCAGGTGGCAGGGGCGAGGGGGCCCGTGTCAAGGACCACCTGATGGGGATGAAGCCACCACTTCTCTAAGAGCTATCTGGGCTCCAGACTGGAAGCTCATTGTGGGCGGGGAACGAGCCTGCCAACCCTGTTGTACTGTACTCTCCCAAGCACTTAGTACAGTGCTCGGTACACAGTAAGTGCTCAAGAAAAACCATCGATTGATTGATTGGGCTGGACCCCAGCTTTGCTCCCCTTGGGGCTCAGATCAGGCCTAGAACTCTTTGCAGCCCTGAAAAGCTTTGGAATCAGCGTGACCTAGTGGAGAGAGCAAAGGCCTGGGAGTCAGAAGAACAGAAGCAGCATGGCTCAGTGGGAAGAGCATGGGCTTGGGAGTCAGAGGGCGTGGGTTCCGATCCTGGCCCCGCCACTTGTCTGCCGTGTGACCTTGGGCAAGTCAGGTAACTTCTCTGTGCCTCAGTGACCCCATCTGTAAAAATAGGGATCAAAAAATGTGAGCCCCATGTGGGTCAATCTGATGACCCTGTATCCAGCGCTTAGAACAGTGCTCAGCACCTAGTAAGCGATTAACAAATACCATTATTATTATTATTATTATTATGTCTGTTCTGCCACTTGTCTGCTGTGTGACCTTGGACCAGTCACTTCACTTCTCAGTGCCCCAGTTACCTCATCTGTAAAATGGGGATGAGGTCTGTGAACCCCATGTGGGACAGGGACTGAGTCCAACCCATTTAGCTTGTATCTACCCCAGTGCTTAGTACCAAAAAAAAAAAAGGAATCAGGCTTTTCCGACCTAGTCCCTCTCCACAGGCTTCCCTAATACTTTCTGGCTTGCTCCCCTTCCCCCGTGCTCCCACAAATTGTTGATACCCGCAGATCCCCCCCCCAAGAAAAATCACAGCTCATGGCTGGGGAGAATCAGGGAATCAAAGGTTAGGTCCAGGCCCGAGGCTTCAAAGGGCACCAGGCCGCCCCTGGGCACAGTCCCTGGCACCTGTCTTTGTTAGCTAGCCAAGTTGGGGTGGGCTGGGGACCTGGAGCGGAGGGTGGGGGGGGTTGGCAGTGGAGGGGGAGCGGACCGAGAGATAAAAAAAGAAATGAAAACGCCGTGATCCCTTTAACGGCGTCCGAGATTACCCTGCATAATCCGACTGTATTTTTGATGGGAAATTCGCCGCTCCGCTTTCCCCCTGTAACAGAAGGGTGATCTTTATGGGACCAGCCTGTGGAAGCGGGCAGCGAAGGGCCCCCTTCGCATTAAACTGTCTCAGTGAAGAGGCAATTTGTTTGATATTAAGAGTTATAAAAATATCAGCGGCGAGCTGTGATGCAGGGGATACTGCACCAGTCGATCTGAATTTTAATGTTCTGTGAGCAATAAGCACTGTATTCCCCGTGCCCGCGCGCTCTCGGCAAATATTTGGAGAGGGGGAGAGGGCGGGAGGGGAGAGAGGGGGAGGGAGACAGAAAGGGGGAGAGAGAAGGGTGAGGGGCCTGGGGTTCTCATCTGTCAACTTTTGGCACTTCCTGGCCCGTCTCCGGGCTGGGCTGTGCGAGGCCCGAAGAGGCCGTGGTGTACCTTCCAGGGAGCCATTGTGGCCAGGAGGGCCGGGGAGGGCTCCACCTGCCCAACCAGAGAAATAGTCCCCCTCCCCTTCCCGGAGACTCCATGTGTGGCGGCTGGGTTGCACCTGCCCTGAAATTGATTGAGTTAGAAAACTCCAACCACCCCACTTTGGGCCAGCGGAGGGACCTTTGACCTGGAAACTATTCCAGCCAATGATTCATTGATTCCAGGCCCGAGAGGCCGCCCACACCCCCGCGCCTAGCCATCCCGTCAACCTGCTGAGTCAATTCAATCATTATAGGAAGTGGGTGACCGTCAGCGATCCCCATGACACCCTCCACCGTCCCTCCCCCTCCTCCCCCGCCGAAACGATCGATGTTTCGGAGAAAATGGGGGATGAAGAAGGAAGACTGGAATGACGGGGAGGGCGGCCAGGGGAGCCGGCCAAGACACGCTCCGACCGGACCCACCCGAACCTATGCAGTCTGATCTACCCCACTTTCTAGCACCTTCTCCTTTGGAGGAGTAATTCAGGTCTTGGTAAAGCGCTTACTCTGTACCAAGCACCAAGAGCGAAACAAGAGATCAGACCAGACACAGTCCCATGGGGGCAGGGCTCACCATCTGAGAGGGAGGGAGAACAGGGATCTTATTCCCATTTTACAGATAAGGTAACTGAGGCCCAGTGAGATTACGTGACTTGGCCAAGGTCACATAGCAGGCCAGGGGCTGAGCTGGGACTAGAAGCCAGGTGTCTCGCTGCCCAGCTGTAAGCTCTTTTTTCTTAAAAAAAGGAAAAAAAGTGGCGTTTGTTAAGCACTTACTATGTGCCAGGCATTGTTCTAAATATTGGAGTATATAGTAGCTAATCTGGTTGAACACAGTCCCTGTCCCACATGGGGCTCACAGTTTTAACCCCTTTAGACTGAAAGCTCGTTGTTGGCATGGAATGCGTCCATTTACTGTGGTATTGTTCTCTATCAAGCGCTTAGTACAGTGCTCTGCACTCAAAAAATACGATTGAATGAATGAATTAATTAATTCATATTTACAGCTGAGATAACTGAGGCACAGAGAAGTAAGCAGACTTTCCCGAGGTCTCACAGCAGACAAGTGGTGGAGCTGGGATTAGAACCCAGGACCTTCTGATTCTCGGGCCCGTGCTCTATCCACTAGGCAATGGTGCCTTGGAGGCCCAAAAGCAGTTTAGGAGAGTCTCTACATCACTCGGTCACGTTCCAACAGACAATTTGACACCCCGATCCTCTGACCCTCACAATGCACTCCCCCCCCAAGATTTACACCTGGCTTTCAAAGTTCCCCTATGTTCCCTCCTTTCCCCTCCCTCCATTTCCAGGAGAGGCAGGACAAAGCTTCTGCTCCTTGGGCACATCAGGGGAGACTCGTCCCCCCCATCTCCGTAAGCATAATCGGCCGAGAGGGGTGACCCCTACCAGGGAAAGAACCAGGGGTGAGCAGAATTCTGGTCCAGCAAACGGCCCCCAGAAGAGTCAGGCTCAAATGGTGTTGGTGCATACGTTCTGCACAGGCAACTGGACAAGTAGAGTCCTGTGACCCGCCTCCGCCCCACTGCCCCACCACCCTTGCATGCATCATCCTGGTGACTTCCCACAGGCCTCTGTGTCCACCCCAGGAATCTCGGCGACCTCGTTTAGGCCCTGAAGTGTCAGCTGGGACTGTGCTGGGGGCGCCCCAGAAGGGTTTGCCCAGGGCAGATAAGGCCCCAAAGAGAAGCTCTCTGCTGGACCTTGCCTTTCCAGAAACAGCTGGCCCAATCTGCTGGGAAAGGCCCTCGGCAGCAGGGTTGCGGCTCGCGCTGGGCCAGAAGCAGCTGCATTTTGGTGCCCACGCCTGGCTTCTGCAGGGCTTTGCAAGTGATCGAGGGAGGGCCACCCCCAGCGGTGGACTCCTGAAAAACACAGTGGCTATTCGCTCCCTGGATTGCCCGGTCCCCTCCCTACTCCCCACTGCTCCTCTCTCCCGCTCAGGTCCCGCATCGGGGGTCACAAACTCATCTTTGCTCGCAGGCTTGGAGCCAGATGGCATCCCTCGATCTCCCTCGGCCTCCCTCAGCCTTGGTCGCAGAGGTCACAGGAGGAGTCACGGCATTTATTGAGCACCCCCTGGGTGCAAAGCTCCGTTCTAGGCACTTGGGACAGTGCGACAGAAGCACAACACGTGTTTCCTTGCCCACATAATAATAATGATGATGATGATGGTATTTGTTAAGCGCTTACTATGTGCAAAGCACTGTTCTAAGCCCGTGGGGGCATACAAGGTGATCGGGTTGTCCCAGTAGGGCTCACAGTCTTAGTCCCCATTTTACAGATGAGGTAACTGAGGCACAGAGAAGTAAAGTGAGTTACCCAAAGTCACAGAGCTGACAAGTGGCAGAACCGGGATTAGAACCCATGACCATGGAGTTCACACTCCGACAGGGGAGATAAATATAGAAATAATTACAAAATAGAATAAATATGTGAATGGACTGTAAAACCATATAAATACATCCAGCATACAGACACACACGCACGCAGGGGAAGGGCAAGGAGAAATATTTTAAGTACTAGCTGCCAGGCTGACACCACCCAGGTCATGGGTGGTGATCAGGGAAGGCTTCCTGGCGGGGGTGACCTTGCAGGAGGGCTGCGAGGAGAGCCCTGTGATCCGATGCCCTTGGAGGGAGAGGGAGGCCGGAGGAAGAGGGTGAGTGTGGGGACGGAGAAGGAGGGGCAGGTGACAGTAAGGTTCAGTGAGCAGGAGAGCTGAGGAGGAAGGAACCGAGTGAGCTGGGGAGTACTGGGAGAAGAGAGCGAGCCAGCAGCCGCTCCTCCCACCGGCCCTTGCTTAGACCTTCTCCTCCCCATCACCATCTCCTCCTTTCTGCTCCCCCTCAGCTTCCCCTCCCGCTCCCCTGAAGACCCCAATCCCCTCAGACAGTGCTCTCCCCACCCTCTCCCCCCAACACCTCAACACCTGCTGAATCCTCAAGTCCCCACCAGCCCCAGCACACACCATTTCTCCAGCTCTTATGCCCTCCCTCCCCCTCTTCACCAGACCGCCTTCCCTCCTTCCACGTCCCCTTTCCCGGTTGGCTCCTCATGACCCCATGACTCTACTGGGTCCCCAAAACTGTGGGGGGTGCGGGGGGCTAGATCCCTAGTCAAAGTATTTCTTCTTAAACTTCTATATGTCAGTTGTGTTTGTTGCTCATCAGAGCTTTACATTTACTTGCCCATTTCTGTGGAGGTATTGGTCGCTAACTTGTCTTCTCCTATTAGACAGGCTGTGAGCCCCTTGAGGGACCGTGGCCAATTCCCATACGGATATTCTTTCCTGGTGCTTAGCACAGTGCTCTGACACGGGAAGCGCCCCTTCTAGACTGTAAACTCATTATGAGCTGGGAATATGACTCTTAATTCTGTCGTATTGTACTCTCCCAAGCGCTTAGTACTGGTCTCTGCCCATAATAAGTGCTCAATAAATACCATTGATTGATAAATACTCTGACAACAAGAGACAGATGATTTTCCTGAA